>NW_020175321.1:649427-745415 GCF_003031525.2 Neophocaena asiaeorientalis asiaeorientalis | reverse complement strand
TTGGCTGCGCGAGCCGCCCTTGCCTGCGGCCGCGGCGACCCCCGGACACGACCCGCTGCAGCGGCCCGTGGCTGCCGGGCGCTCGGAGGCCCAGAAGCTCCTAAGGCTGGCGCAGCCCGAGCGCCGGAGGCTGGCAGGTAGGGCCCCGTCCCTCCCCTCGGTCACCGCGACCTTACACACGCGAGGTCCGGGGCCGCCGAGAGGGTCACTGCGGTGGCGGCAGGGGGACCCGGGGCCACTGGAAACGGTGCGGAGGACGGGGTGCCTCTACCTGGGCGTCCCCACCTGGAGCGCGGACAGAGCGCGCCAGCTGTAGCGGTGTGGAGCCGGCAGGCCCGCCGGGAATCTGCTCCCAGAGCTAATGTTTGTTTTCTTATCTTGGTACATATTATACAAATGGGGCAGCATCTCAGTGTTGCAGTTTTCGGGTCTGTTCCATTTTTACTTTGCTGGCGTTCTCAGAATGACCTGGGTTTTTTCCCCGTATCTTTGTAAAATTAATCCTAGCCCCAAATAAACCAGTGTTGTCATATGTGCGTGCTTCAGGCAAGTTTATTAAGCAGCCAACAATATTTTTATTCTGTGAAGCAAAGCAGTGTAAAGTTTTCAGGTTTTTCCCCTGCTTTTGTCTCCTGGGTGGTAGGCAGGAAGTTACTAAGTTCTTATCAGAAGAGTCAACACTGGTCGTGATCAGTGATCTGTAAACTCCAGAAGTGTTGAGAAACTGTGACTCATAACCCAACTAAATCATAATTAAGTAATTTTTAAAAAGAAATCAAAAGGAATATTTTTAGGGCTTCCCTGGTGGCGCAGTGGTTGAGAGTCCGCCTGCCGATGTAGGGGACACGGATTCGTGCCCGGGTCCGGGAAGATCCCACATGCCGCGGAGCGGCTGGGCCCGTGAGCCATGGCCGCTGAGCCTGCGCGTCCGGAGCCTGTGCTCCGCAACGGGAGAGGCCACAACAGTGAGAGGCCCGCGTACCGCAAAAAAAAAAAAAAAGAATATCTTTAGAAACAAAATCCAGATAAACAGATTTTTGTATAGCTTGTCATTTTAGCCATAAATGGAGAAATGTTTAAATGCAAGGGCCTTGTAAGATCTCAAAGGTTTTGAGACTTCTCCAAGTCTTCGTTTCTTTAATAAATATTGAGTCTCATTGTGTGCTAGGCCCTTGGGTTCCACTGATGAGCAGGAAGAAGCATGGTTCCCGCTCCTGCTGGGGCTTGCAGCTTAGTGGGGGAGAAACATTGATGAAAAGATATGTGACTGGAGATAAAACTGCACATGTGATGAGGGCTTGAAAAGAGGGCTTGTGAGGTTCTTAGGCTTGAAAGAGGAGAGAATCCCACCTTTTTTTGTTACAAGTCCATTGCTTTAGGAAGGATAGTCCTAGAGAGCTATTTGTGATGTAGGGCGGGTTGGTGCCGTGGAGGAGGGCAGTAGAGTGGGAACATTTATACCTCTCACTGACTGTTATAGTTTAGGGGGCTTCTTGGTATTACTGAGGTATAAAGAGAACTATCTCATCGCTCAGTTGGTTGTGCGTGTATTTTTATGGAAATAAAGTTTTTTTCCTTTTTCCTCTTTTAAAAGAAAATTTTGAGGCTAGGAGCTCTCACTGGCCTGTGAGCTGCTTGGGAAAGGGGCTTTGTCTGCCTCATCTTTCTGTGTCTAGTCCTTAGCCTGTGTGTGTGTGTGTGTGTGTGTGTGTACTTTTAAATCAAGAGGCCAAAAGCAGCTGAGTTGAAGAGAAGGAATTCCAATGTTAATTTGTTAATTTTTAGGAAAAGGAATACAAAAATCCTTTTTCAAAAATTCCGCTGTACGTTTGAATAACAGTGTTTTCATCTGTGTTCAGTAGTTTGGTGAGCATGCTGCCTGAACTGTGTGACCAGAAAACTTTGGTCTTAAGTGATTTGTGTCAGAAACTTTAAAAACAGGGTCCATCATTTGAAATGTTTATAGGTATCTGCTGAGAACAGTCATTTCCATTTCTCTTCTAAAGGAACCACAGTCCTCGATGCTCTCCGCGGCCCCTCCTCCCTGTGTCTCACTTTATGTAGGAACTTGCAGATATCTTCCAACAGCTGTGGCCTACAAGGTTGCTCTGCAGTCTTTTTTCATTGATAATTCTTCGTCTTATCACCTTGGTCACAGGAGTCTTAAAAGATGGAGGAGCTCACTGCGGAGCCCCTGTGGGCTGATGGGATAAGAGGTAACTGGTCAGAGCCGTCCTGCTGGGCCTGGCAGATAGAAGCGGCTGCTGGGGCTCCCAGGGAGTTAGAGGCAGGCTGCGCCGTGCGTGGGGTTGGGAGTTGGGAGGGGCGGCCGTGAGATGCCGATGGAGGGTCTCTGTGCGGCGGGCCCGGTGCAGGGGAGCTTGTCTTGCTCACGCTTTGCAGGCAGGCCCCTGGTCAGATGTGGCAGGTGCATGTCCAGCCCTCCACCCCAGAGTGTTCACTTAAACACGGATAAGGGCCTGTGTGGTTTGAGAAGAGGACAGGTCTCAGAACCTGATGCCCGCCAGGAGCTTTTGCTGCATTTGTAGTTACATTTTATGGAGATAGACCGTGACGTGACCAAAATGAACAGAGTGGTGAAACCAGTGGGTGCGGTAAGCAAGGAGAGGGCGAAGCATGTTTCCTGCAGCCCAAGTTGGGACAGAGGGTCTGACAAGGACAGCACTGGTGGGACAGTGAGGCTGAGCCTCCGCAATGGAGACTGCTCCAGAAAGCCCTACGGAAGTACCATGTTGCAGAGAAAACATGAACGTTCTGTATCTGTGCTGCGAAATGTGCTAGTCAGAGGTGATTCAAGACGGAAATACACGCCAGATTTTGAAAGGACTTAGTATGGAAAAAAAATTGTGAACTTTCTTTACTTTTTGATGTTCATCGCATGTTGATTAATATTTTGGATATATTGGATCCAAATATACAAATAAAATACAGCATTAAAATTAATTTTACCAGTTTCTTTGAAATGTGGCAGCTGGAAGATTTTAAGTTCTGTGGACAGGAGCACCCGATGCTCTGGCCTTGCCCAGACCTTTGTTCTCCAGGTCACTCCACGAGCCCGCGAGGCTTCCTCACCGTCCTCTTCCTGCTGGCTGTCAGCCCCCTTCACCTCCTGCCCTGGCCAGCTTAGCTAGATGCCAGGCTAGCTCAGCCTCCAGCCTGCACCGGGCCTCTACTCCTTTGTTCCCTGTAGACACAGAAAGCTCCTTTCCTCCTCTGTCCCACCCGTCAGAGAGTGGAGCTGCTGGCAGGGACACAGGTCATTCCTGACGCCTTGCGGTGACAGCTGAAATATAGATAATAGCGGATACTTACTGTTTACTAGGTACTGGGCACTGGGCCAGAGGCTTTACGTGTGTGTGTGTGTGTGTGTGTGTGTGTGTGTAATTTCTCCTTACAACATTTCTGTGAGGGAGGGGTTCTTTTTATTGCTATTTGACAGATGAAGAAACTGAGGCACAGAGAGTTTGAGTGACCCACTCAAGGTGAAACAGCTAGATGGCAGAGGTAGGGCACTGACCCTGTCAGTCCCAACTTCAGAACTGACCTTCCCAACATGCTTCCCAAATCTGAAATTCTCAGGTCCTGTAGAATCTAGTTCTTAAAAATATCTGCAGTCCTTGTCACCGTCCGTATCCCCTCTGCCACTCCCCGTTTCACCCTGTGGGGCCTTTAGGGACTTTCCACCCCCTCACTTGTTTTAGGGGTTCCCCATCGGCCTCCTGCGTGAGGTTCAGGGAACCCCGGTGCATCGGCTCCTAATAAACCTCTTGCGTGTTGCAGCGGCTCTCGACTCTTGGCGGTTCTTGGGCGAGTTGGAATCCCTCGTAGACCGTTTGGGTCTAACAACCCCAGTTCCCCTCTCGCCTGGATCAGGGGAGCCTCAGGTCCTTTCTTTTCACTCTGCTGCCAGAGTGGATCATGTAAAAGGCAAATCTGACTGTCTCACTCCCCAGCCCGAGGCCCTTTTAGGCCTGCCTTGCTGCAGAGTCCCAGTTCTACTTTTGAACCCGGAGCCTAGTATGCCTCCACTTTATTTCTCAGTACTTCTCTGCACCAGAGTCTCTGTTCCAGCTTTATCCTGCAGCCTTCCTGCTCCCTGGCTGCCCTCACCCCCAGGCGAGGCCCCTGCTGTGTTCTTGGCTTGGAATGTGAGAAGACGGAGAAGACAAGCTTTGTCTCAGAATGTGGTTCTTCAGTGTATGAACTGGGTGACCTTGGGCAAGCTCCCTCACCTCTCTGTGCTTGAGTTTCCTCTCTGGAAACAAAAATGAGGGTGATAAAAGCATTGTTGGAGAGAGTGCATATCAAATGCTTCAGAGAGTGGTGGGTGGTTGGTGCCTTAGTACTTGAGTGACATGGGGGTAGCTGCACCTGCCCAGCACAGTGAGCAGACGAGTCATTAAAAGATCTGTCCCGTATCCAGTGGTGATAGACATGCTTGAGAGCCTCCTCCGCCCCCCAGACCTGTCCATCCAGGAGCTGTCTACCGGCCACAGCCCTTCTCCCAACAGCCTCTGTTTCAGGTTTTCCATCCCCTTTCTTTTGGAGGAGATTTCTCTTATTCTTTGAACGCTGTGATGCAGTAGAATGAGGGTAACGGAAAGATACTTGAAGATACCTGTCAAGAGACAGATGACAGTTGCTTGGGACCCGTCAAGCAAGGATAGGAACAAGCAAGATGTTTAACCATGGAGAAAAGGTGGAGAAGAGTTTCTAGAAGGATTATGGTATACTTGGCTTGTCAGGTTTGGGGAGGAATCAGAGATGATAGTTGTGGCGCAAATCTACATGATTCATGAATGTCCGAGATGGTGCTATGTAGTAAAACCTTAATTAACAGGAATCCAGCTAACCCAACGCTGAAAAAAAAAATTTAACTTTTGTATACATTCAACTTGTAGAAGAAAGAGGCAAATGGCAATAAGACAAGCTGTCAATCGTTCTTTGTTTTTGTTTTTTTAATTAAAAGGAAAGAGGGGAGATCCTGGAACGAATTTTGATTCAGCCCAATTCCTTTCTCTTTGTAATCATTATCATTACTGTGTAAGAACTAGTGTGTGTTCATGATATACAGGTTCTTATTTTGGAGTTGTAACTTTGAGTTTGAAAACTAGAGGCGGGAGGGAGAGATGGACCTTGATGGCACTCTGCATACAGTACACTTACTGAAGTATTTGCCAAAGGGAAGAAACAGACCAGAGAAGCTGGCTGGTGATGACAGATGAAACAGGCCTTTCGGGTTAACCCCCGGCTCGCCACTGCTTTCTGGAGCAGCCCGTTTGCCACGACCGTGCCCTGCAGAACCCGAGCTACACTTGCCTCCTACACCCTTCGGGCTTCCAGTCCCTCTGAGCACTGTCATCAGGAACACGGCGATTTGAAACAAGACCCCGGGTCTTAAAGCTGAAGGAAATGGCCCTTGGCTAGGTTCACGTTATGCAGTTCGGTTGTGATAAAAGGGGTTTTCAGCTAGTCACATGGGCTTTCTGGCTCTGGTAAAGGAGTCATTGCCACACACGGACTTCCTGAGCCACCAGATCTTAAGATTCTCTTTAGGCTGTTGTCGAACTCTGATAACGCTTTCATGCCTCCTTTGCCAAAGTTCAGTTTATTTGTTCATTCATCCAACAAATATTTATTGAGCTTTTCCTATATACCTGTCCCTGTAGGCAGTGGGGATACAACAGTGAACAAAACAGACAGAAATCTTTTATGCTACTGGAGAGAGACAGTAGACAAGTGAAGCGTTGGGAAGTGCTGGGAGGAGAATGGAGGGCGAGGCTGCTGTGTTTGGGTCTGTATTAACAGATAGGACTGCAGAGCAGGCCTCCTTGAGGGGAGGCCATTAGAAGACCCCCAGGAGGGGAGAGAGTGTGTGCAATGTTCCCAACTTAAGTCAGGCTCACATTCCTCCTAGAGCTCTGTTTGCCAACTGAACAACCGGTTCACACTGAGTTCGTTCTCTACTCTTTTTATTAAGGTTTCGTGAAAGTAAAGCCTTTCACTGAAGTGTGAGCATTCGGCAAGACACAGATAGAGAAGCTGTTTGCAGCGTGTTGGCAGCGCCCATTCCCCAGGGCTCAACCCACATTGATTCTCCAGTGATGGAGCTAGCTGGGCCCCAAGCGGGACCAAACTCAGAAGGTGCACAGTGGGACGTGCCCTGCCCCAGTCACTCGATGCCACTCTTCAGAAGGAACCTCTGTTACTTGTTTCTTGTTACTCTCCTGGAGATATTCTGTGCACTCATGAACTTGAAAATCAACAAGCAAAAAAGTGCCACAGGGGCTTCCCTGGTGGCGCAGTGATTGAGAGTTCGCCTGCCGATGCAGGGGACATGGGTTCGTGCCCCGGTCTGGGAAGATCCCACGTGCCACGGAGCGGCTGGGCCCGTGAGCCATGGCCGCTGAGCCTGCGAGTCCGGAGACTTGCTCCGCAACGGGAGAGGCCACAACAGTGAGAGGCCCGCATACCCAAAAAAAAAAAAAAAGTGCCACAGATGTTAACATCTGTGTCCTGGGCTTTTTCACTAACAGTGTATCTTGGTGGATGGCTTCATGTCGCTTCGTATAGACTCACCTCGTTCTTTTTAATGACTGCATAATATTTATAAAATAAATGCTCCATAATTGATTTAACTTTTCTCCATTAATGAACGTTTAGGATATTTTGAATCTTTTGCTGGGATAAGCAATGTCATAATGAACACCCTTGAGTGTACATTTTTTGCATACACATATGGGAGTGTATCTGTAAGTTAGAATCTTAGAGGTAGAATTGGTGGATGAAAGGGAATGTGCATTTATGTTTTGACTGATAAGATCACATCGCTCTGCCATTGCAACTGTACCAGTTTGCACACCCACTAACAGTGTAAATGCTTCTTTTCCCACAGCTTTACCAATACCATGCTGTCAAACTCTTTGATCTTTGCCAGTCATTAGATGAAAGTGTAGTAGTGTAAATTTGCATTCCTCTTGTTAGGAATGTTACCTGATACATGTTGTTCCTAATTGGATTTTCTCGATATTTTCTTTTCTGAAAAGATACTGTGCCCTGTGTCTTTTTTGTTTTTAAGGTGTGTGAACAGTTGTGTTCTTACATGTTTTATTATCACGCTCATACTCTGGTACTTCATTTCCCAGAGCAATAATATTAAGAAGGAACGTATCACATGTGTAATGGCTGCCCATAACTGCTTTCCAAAGGTTCGAGTGTTTTGAAATATTAGACATAATCAAGAGCTTTACCTGCATAGTTTGATCTTCAAGCTAAGATACAGTTAGATGCCAGGAAATAACAGTGTGTAGCACGAATGTAGGAAAAATATCATCTCGGGAGGGAGGCCGGAACGGATTTTTGTGGTTAGCTGTCAGTTACTCCTGGGGAAGAAGAGAGCAACAGACCAGGGTAAAGCAAAAGCCGTCTTGTCTGGGTACTTGGGGACGATCAGTGCCCTTACAGTCATCCTGCCTGATCTGGCCCCAGAAACTACTCGGTTCTTCCCTTTAGTCAGGGGTCCAGGAGCTAAAGGGAGGAGACTCCCAGCATCTGAGAGTATCACACGCTCTGAAAAGTTTATTCGGGAAAAAGCGTGATGAACTCAGCACCCTGCCCCTTGGCCGAGGCACCGATGAACCGGAGAGTTGCTTGTGTTTTCCAGCTGCAGTTGGGTTTCTGACGGTGTCCAGTGTCATCACCATGTCCGCCCCCTTCTTCCTGGGGAAGATAATCGACGTCATTTACACAAACCCCTCTGCGGACTACAGCTCCAGCCTGACCCGCCTCTCCCTGGCGCTCGGCGGCGTGTTCCTGTGCGGCGCCGCGGCCAACGCCGTCCGCGTCTACCTCATGCAGACGTCAGGTGCCACGACCCACCTCCTGGGCCACATGGGGTGGGGGTTGGGGGGGCGGATCTCGTGGGTTCCCTGTGCTCCGGCCCCCATGTTGTCCTCTCTTCCTCCACCGCGTGGGGGGCAGGGCCAACACTGGGCTGGGGATTGTTGTAGATCATGCGCTCTGTGCTCAACCTGCCTCTTCCGTGAATTGGAGCGCAGTCGCCTGTGTGCCTTCCGGGCGGTTTGAGTGAGGCGGCCGCAGAAGCCGGGACGTGCCCCGCGCTGTGCCGCCCCTGCAGGCGGAGCCGGGCGATAGTGGTCGGTGTTAACTGTGAGGCCTGCTTGTTAGTAGGCGGTGACACCACAGTGACGCTAGAGCCCGGGACACCCGACTCCGAGTCGGTTGCTGGCCATTCAGCTGATGAAATACTCTGTAGATAAGTAACCAGTTCTTGCCATTCGAAGTTAAATCCAGGAAAGGATTGCGAAGGAGAAGCAAAATTAGCTTTTGAGAAGTTAAGGTTGTAAAACTTCTCTGTAAGTTATACTTTACGAAAGTCTCTTGGTCACATTCCGTTTACCGCTGTATCCTGTCCTCGGCATCCTCGGGCTGTGGGCACCGAGAGGAGATCGGTGCTGGTCGCCAGCACGTGCCGTTCTGTGCGCCCGGGCTCCCACCACACCCGAGCCGGTGCAGACAGGCCTCCGGGGCTGCGGCTCAGAAGAGGCGCCAACCTCGGGCCGCGCGGCTGCGTGTTAGCGGCTGAGCCCAAGCCGACGCCACTGCTCTTTGCCTTGCAGGTCAGCGCATCGTGAATAGGTTGAGAGCTTCGCTCTTTTCCTCGGTTCTGAAGCAGGAGGTCGCTTTCTTTGACAAGACGCGCACCGGAGAGCTGATCAACCGCCTGTCCTCGGACGCGGCCCTGCTGGGGCGGTCGGTGACCGAGAACCTCTCGGACGGGCTCAGGGCCGGAGCCCAGGCTTCCATTGGCGTTGGCATGATGGTATGTCGGCCCGGCTGACGGGGCGCCCTGCGGCTGGGGCTCGGCCCGTGCCCTCTTCTCAGGCATGAGGTGCGCTCCGTTGAGCTGTTCTCATCGCTGTCGCAGAGGCCGCGGGGACCTGGAGCATCTGCTTCCTTGGTGGCACCTGCGCCTTCACTTCTCTGCCATGAATTCCTGTCTGGAGAACGGACCGTTGGCATTTAGAAAAACTTACCTTGTTGCCTGGGTTTTCCGTGAACGTGTGAAAGTGGTGGGAGGGCCCTCAGGTCCTGAGCGTGGGTCAGAGGAGGGGTGTCAGTTCCTTCCCCAAAGGCAGGAAGCTGCCACTGCCGTCTGGATGGGACGGAGGCCTCGTTTCCTCTCCTCCTCCTATCAGGAGCAGGTCCCCTCCTGCACGCAGGCAGCTCTGCCCTCCCTTAGGGAAGGCCGCTCCACCCAGGCCCGTGTCCCTTCCTTAGCTGGGGGCTTGAGCCCAGCTCCCTTCTTCACACCAGTGGTCTCTTCAGACCTGCGTGGCTGCCCGGTAGGAATGTAGTGCAGGCCACGTGTGCCAGTGTACATTTTCTAGTAGCCACGTTTTAAAAAGCAAAAAGAGGGAATTACCTGGCGGTCCAGTGGTTAAGACTCGGCGCTTTCACTGCTGTGGGCCCGGGTTCAATCCCTGGTCAGGGAACTGGTACTAAAATCTCACAAGCTGCGTGGTGTGGCCAAAAAAAATTAAAAAAAAAAAAAAAAGCGAAAAGAAAGGTGAGATGAGATTAATCTTAATAATTTTACTTAGTATAAACATTATTATCAATTCAACATGTGTTTAATATAAAAATTGTTAGATATTTCAAATTATTTTTTCATATTAAGATTTCAAAATATAGTGTTTTCTTTTATAAATTTATTTATTTTGGGGTCTTAGTTGCTTAGTGCAGGTAGTCGTGGCGAGCGGGGGCTACTCTTTGTTGCGGTGCACGGGCTTCTCATGGCGGTGGCTTCTCTTGTTGCGGAGCATGGGCTCTAGACGCGCGGGCTTCAGTAGTTGTGGCTCGCGGGCTCAGCAGTTGTGGCTCGCAGGCTCTAGAGCGCAGGCTCAGTAGTTGTGGCACACGGGCTTAGCTGCTCCACGGCATGTGGGATCTTCCCCGGACCAGGGCTCAGACCCTTGTCCCCTGCATTGGCAGGCGGATTCTTAACCACTGCGCCACCAGGGAAGCCCCCAAAATATAGTGTGTATTTTATACTTACGGAACATCTAAATCTGGATGCTAAATTTTCATTGGGAATACCTGATCTGTATTTAGATTTCATAAAATTTGTGGTTGAAAAAGTATATTAACATACCCAAATTCCCAGACATTCTTAAAACTTTACCAATAACTAAATAGAAATGGAGTATCAGTTTTTAAATTTAAATTTTAATTAAAGCTAAATAAAATGTAAGATTTAGTTCCCCAGCACACTGGCCACATTTCAGGTGCTCAGTAGCTGTGAGAGGCTGTCTGTCATCTTAGCACAGTTCTAGACCCCTAGAATGAGGACGGTGACTGATCTTTTCTCACATGTGGGAAAGCTTGGGTTTCTGTCCTGTGTCCCACAGGGCATTCAGTCCAGAGCAGAGGGATATGTTGAGCCTGTAAGATCTGACATACAGAATGGAAGACAGCTTTGAAATCTTATGTATGCCCAGCCAAGAGAGAAGCAAAACTCTGGGAGAAGGGCCCTCCTGAACTAAAGCACCATTTCCAGATATTAATAGTCCAGGGTTCAGGAAGAGCTGGGAACCTCTTTTTGTAGCAGGTGAAGAGAGTCCCAGTGTAGGGCAGGTGGCTCATCAGAGGGAGGGAGCCTTAGTACCTTGAGCGGCATAGCAAAGTACCACATCTGGGGGCTCAAACAACAGAAGTTTATTTCCCATGGTTCTGGAGTCTGGGAATCCCAGATCAAGGTGCTGACAACGTAGGTTCATTCTGAGGCCTCTTCTCTTGGCTTGTGGGCAGCCATGCTCTTGCTGTGAGCTTCACTCACAAGGCCTTTCCTCCGTGCCTGTGGGGAGAGAGCTGACTCGCTGGTGTCTCCTCTCTTAAGGACCCGAATCCTATCAGATCAGGGCCCCCGCCCTTATAACCTCATTTTACCTTAACTCCTTCCTTAGAGGCTCCATCTCCAAGTCCAGCCCCATAGGGGCTAAAGGCATATGAATTTTGGGGGGACACAAACACTCAGCTCATAGCAGAGCCTCATAAGGGGGCATCCCCTGGGACCTGTGTGCTTTGTTTCTCATGGGCTCCCTGGACCCGACTATGGTAAGCCTGCTCCCAAGAACCTAGTGATGTCTGTACCATACTGCCAGTTTGGTAATTTACGTTCGGGGGTCTCCCTCCCACCATTAAGATGTGTGTCCTGATACTCCAGCGCTCCTTGTATGACAGCACCCTGCGATATTCTTCAGAAGGTTATTTCTAAGCGTGGAACCGGAGCACAGGGAGGGAGGGTTCTGAGCCCGTCCCCAGGGCCTGGGGGGCACCAAGGGATGCTCCTGCCCCCCGTGCAGAGGGCTTGCTTGGGCTGTGCTGAGACCTGCCTGGGTGCCTCGCTGCCCCTGCATGTGTCCTGTGGCCACTGCCATCCCAGCGTCTGCTTGTCTGCTCAGGGTGGGTCGTCCCATGGATCAAGGTGCTGAGCTCATTGCTGCCTCGGGGCCTCTGTGTACTTGCTCTTCCAAGACCACATGACCCTGTGGTTTCTCTCTCTCTCTCTCTCTCTCTCCTGTTTGCTCTCCGACTCTCACCTTTGCTGTCCCCTTGGATGAAGCTCCACGTGGGTCAGTTATATCCCAGGTGCCTAGAATAGTGTTCGCTGCATGACAGCATTAGGCAACCAATGAGTAAATAAGTGAATGATTGCATGCTTCGTCCTTTACTTTACATTTCAGTCTGCAGCTTTTCCTCAGCATTTTAGGAGAGCCTTGTACTGATGATACTGTTTTATAATTAATAATTTGTCGAAGAGATGCTAGTACCATTTAAAATACAATCACCTGATTGCAGGCTTGGCTACGGGAAAACCCCACTGTGTTACTTCCCCTTCGAGCAACTCCAGTTGTTAGGAGACTCCGCCTTTTGTTGAGTCTAGATCCATCCGACTGCGATTCCAGTCCTCTGAGCCGCGGAAACAGCTCTAACTTGGTTGTTACACCCCCTGCCAAGTCCCCTTTCAACTCTGTCATATGATGTGGGTATTTTTGGTCTTGCTGCCACCTGAGTCATTTCAGTGAGATACTGCTCAGGTTGTTCAGAGCCCTTGATCTGGACCTGAATGCAGAACTCCTGGTGTGATCTGGCCAGCGTGGAGCAGAAGGCGGCCTCCTTCCTCTGCTCACATCCTGCCGCCCTTCTCTGTCGGTGAACAGCGTGGCCTGATTTACGCAGCACTGGTCCTGTGTTGTGCCAGTAGTGGTGCAGCAGTGGAGGGTAAAAGAGCCCCACCCTTGCTTCAGCAGCTCTCTGTCGGTCACTCCCGTGTGGCAGGCTGAATATTCATGGGGCTTTGTGAAGATTGAAAATGTTTGAAAAGTTCTACCAAAACTGGACGTACGATTTTGAGACAGCACCTTTGAGCCTGCCTGTTAATTTCAACACACACACACACTTAGAGCAGGCAGTGAGAATGTCTTGCTACTCTGTGTAACACAATACCTTTTGGCTTTTGTTTTTGACAGTTTTTTGTCTCCCCTAATCTGGCCACTTTTGTTTTGAGTGTGGTGCCTCCAATATCCGTCCTTGCTGTGCTTTATGGCCGATACCTACGGAAACTGACCAAAGTCACTCAGGACTCCCTGGCACAAGCCACTCAGGTAAAGGCCCCTCCCTGGTGTGGTCTCCACTTGAATGAACTCAGAGCCAGGGTATCGGTGGGCAGACCCTAAGGGATGTGCTGAAGCTTTTCAAAAAAGTACTTCCTTTTCCTTACATTAGCCCTCCGGATCTTAGCAACACAAAGTACTCTGCCTTCTAGACTAGATTAGTACCCACACCTCAGCGTTGGGCCCACTTGACTGTACATTGTGTGAACTTCTTACTGTCACTATTTCTTATAGGACGAAAAAGCTAATTATATTCTGAAAATAGTTTCTGGATGATACTGTCCTTCATTAATTAATAAAGGTAGCTTTGTAATGCTATCCAGTATTGTCTTTTTTAAAAATTAAAAATAACTTATATTTTCATGTCACAAAACCATGCATATTTTGAAACTAAAATTTTGAGAATATAAAGAGAAAAAATAACATGCATAATTCTAGCTCTCAGAATGAATGTTATTAACATTTTGGAGTCTATCCTTTTCATCTGTCTTTTTCACTGCGTAAAATATATTTCTTTATCTATCTACCTACCTTCCCATTTATCTCTTTATCTACCTATATGTATGTGTCTATGTATAGATATATATTTGTTTCCAAAAACAGGATTGTTTATCATATACTCTGCTTTGTAATCTATTTTTGACTTAGTTGCATATCATGAGCAGCTTTCTATTGATAGTATCTTAAAAATGAGAACCACATTTTAATTTTGCCTCCCTCGAAATATATGTATTATTTCTCCCAGCTAGCTGAGGAACGTATTGGAAATATAAGAACTGTTCGAGCTTTTGGGAAAGAAATGACTGAGATAGAGAAATACACCAGCAAAGTGGACCATGTGATGCAGTTAGCAAGGAAAGAGGCACTTGCTCGGGCTGGTTTCTTTGGAGCAGTAAGTAGATCACTTTGGAAAGAGTGGAAAGGGTAGACGTTGTGATTGGGAGGGGTTTTTATTCTGTGAATCTTGCCATACATAGAAAATGCTTCTCCCTCAAGAGTAAGAATTACCATCCTTAAAATATTTTTGTGAAGGAGGAGGAAAACAAGTAAATGTAATTAAAGGAAAGGTGGTGAGACCCAGACAGGGTGGGATTGGGCACTGATTCTCAGAGTGTGGTTCAGACCAGGCATGTCAGCTTCACCTGGGAACTGGTTAGGCACGCAGATTCTCAGCTCCACTCAGGATGTCCTGAATTGGAAACTCTTGGGATGGGGCTGGCAATCCGTGATTTAGCCCCAGGTCATTCTGATGCAGGCAGTTTGAGACCCACTGACGATTAACCAAAATAATCTCGGTGTATTTCAAGAAGGAAGTATAAGAAAATTGATCACATTGATCACACTGAACTCGGGTAGGACACCGAACTAGAAAATCACCATGATGGCAAATGCATAATATGTTCAAACATATTAGAACGTTAGAGGTGATTCAGTAACAGCCGTGACTTAACGGATAGGAAGCCCCAAGGAGGCAGCGCTTACAGAGACCACACACTTAACGCAGGTCAGGGCAGGTGAGCAAGATGCAGGGCTCTAGCTTCTCAGTGCAGCCTGCCCAGCCCATCACGGTACAGTGTACTGATTTCCTCCAGTTAGGGAAGGCCTCCTTACTATCATTTTTCTCCTTTGCAAATTGATTAGACTGAGTAAAATAGGAATCTGACGGGTGACTTAGTGTTTAGGTTTCTGTGTTAATGAGATTATTTCCTTCAATATTGTGATATTTCAAAAGTATTTTTAAATTCAGATTAAAACTTATTTAGTATTTTGGAAAAATCTTGCTTGATGGTGAAATGCATAAAGGGAATTATAGGCCATGTAAATGCTTTTTGCATTTGGCGACTTTGGTTCCCACCTGACTTCTGTGTTTTCTTCCCTTAACAGACCGGGCTCTCTGGGAACCTGATCGTGCTTTCCGTCCTGTACAAAGGAGGACTGCTGATGGGCAGTGCCCACATGACAGTGGGTGAACTCTCTTCCTTCCTAATGTATGCTTTCTGGGTTGGATTAAGCATTGGAGGTATATAATTTAAATAGGCTTGGGGATTTACAAATCAAAAATAGGGTTATAGTTTCTGAAATGAAAACTTAACTTTCCCATTACTCCACCTCTCATCAATTAACTAACTGCAAAAACCTCTCCTAGAATGTTACTTCAACTTGACTTTGAAAGAAAGAGCAAAGATACAAGTGGGATCCTCCCTGGGGTCTGGAATTTCCAGGGTTTTGCAGGCCCCCCGTAGCTGGTGGAGCTCCGGGTCTCACTGGAGCTCTTTCCAGCTGCATGTAGGGCAGCCTGTTCCCTTTCACCGTAGGATGGATGCTGGGGAGGAAGGGTGGTGTGAACAGGCATGTACAGGAACCCCCGTCCTCTGGTGGTGATGCTTCCATGATGGGCAAGTCACTGGTGGGGAGTGAAGCTCCTTCTGTACAAAGTCAGCCATGTTCAAAACTAGTGAACAATCACAAATACAAGCGATAAAGTACATGAAGCACAGTTGCTTGCTTTTGTCAAGAGTCTCTCCGATGAGCTTTCATCGTCCACTTCTGAGTGAAGGGAAGCAAGATCCATGGAGTCTGCGAGGTTTTCTTTTCCGTAGCTTTCCTGAGGCCCCAGCCAACTGGGAGCAGATGATTTCCTGCTTTTTGTTTTCCTTCTTCTCTTTGAAAAGAGATGGAAAGGTTAGATAAACACTGAAGTCTGGTCCAAGGAGCTCAGGTATCCCATAGGGGTCACCTCAACCCAACACTCTTGTTTTCAGGGTTTCAGGGTTTTCTACTCGTTAAAGGTATAGGCTTTTCCTTAGACATCTGCAGGCAAGTGAGGATGTTTTCTGGACCGAGATTTCCAGAGACCCCTTTAAAAATAGCATTTTAGTTCCTCTGGCTGGTCTTGAAGACAAACCTGATCAAGACACTTCCGGGTGCTGAGTGACTTGGGATGCGAGAGGGCCAGTTCAGGAGGACAGAGCAATGACAGTGTTTCTCTTTTCTCTCCATCTCTTGGGTTGGGCCTGTCGGGCTGTACACTCGCACACCCGTGTGGGTGGGTTCCTTTCAGCCTTTTGTCCCACCTCAGAGCGGACTGGTCTGCCGCCACCTTCCCTCTCTGTGGCCTTCCTGTGCACGGTCCACGCTTGACCACTGTCAGCTTTCCTCCTGCCCCCCCCCAATCTTGCGTTTTCTGCCACATTTGTCTTTATCTTTCTTAGTCCTTCTGCTGACACCTCCTTTTTTCCATAGTACTTGACCTGATAGACACTACCTCTGTTTTGGGGTGTTCTGCTGCCCTATCTTTTGTCCCAGGTTCATAGCTGTGTCTTGCACAGAAATTGGTTGGAAACACAGTTCCCGTCCCCTGGGAGTCAGTTACCTCCCCTGGTCACAGACGTGCTGCTGAGGCTTTGTCTGTGCTTGAGATTTCGGGGGGCTCGGCCTCCTGAGCCACAGGCCACCCCACGGCTCTGGTTGATGGTTCCTGCCGTGTGGAGGTGGAGAGAGGAGTGAAGTGTGGGCGGGACTGTAGGGACCTGTTACAGGTTGAGTTGGGTTTTAAATGTTTTTGTGACGCTCACTGTTTAGCGTGATTCCGTAATGAATCTGCAATCAAGAAATCCTGTTTTATTTATTAAATAAATCAGAATTTTTATATGTTGGTTCCTGCTTAGAATAGATTTTACTGAAAAGAAAAAAAACCCACAGTAAATTCTACATTTATTTTCTGTTGTGAGAGGGTCAGAGGTGCTATTTGAAGGAAAACATGCTTGTTTCTTTTATACCAGAGAAGGCTCTTACATCTTCCTATCAAACCCAATATCTTTTTTCTTACATTTTTATTGAGGTGAAATTCACGTAACACAGACTTACCCATTTTTGAATGTACAGCTCAGTGGCATTTAGTACACGCACAGTGTTGTGCAACCCCTACCTCTGTTTAGTTCCAAAGTATTTTCCTCACCTCGAAGAAAAGCCCATACTCATCAAGCAGTCTACACCCCCCTCCCCAGCCCCTAGCAACCAGTTTGCTTCCTATCTGTATGTATTTACTTATTCCGGATATTTCACGTGAATGGAATTACATGGTTTGTGGCCTTGTGTGTTTGGCTTCTTTCCCTTCGCATGTTTTCAAAGTTCACCCACATTGTAGCATGTACTTCATTCCTTTTTGTGGTTGAATAATATTCGATTGTATGGATAGACCACATTTTGTTTATCCAGGGCCATTTTGTCTTTGTTTCTGTTTTCCAGAGTCTAAACTCTTTACTATGTTGTGAACTACTTCCAACTCTTTCCCTTGACTTTTCCTTCCTTCCTTCCTTCTTTCCAATTAATAGACTTCTTAAAAGAGCAGTTTTAGGGGCTTCCCTGGTGGCACAGTGGTTAAGAGTCCGCCTGCCAATGCAGGGGACACTGGTTCGAGCCCTGGTCCGGGAAGATCCCACATGCCACAGAGCAGCTAAGCCCGTATGCCACAACCCCTGAGCCTGTGCTCTAGAGCCTGTGAGCCACAACTACTGAGCCCACGTGCCACAACTACTGAGCCTGAGCTCTAGAGCCCATGCTCTGCAACAAGAGAAGCCACTGCAATGAGAAGCCTGCGCACCACAACCAAGAGTAGCCCCCGCTCGCTGCAACTAGAGAAAGCCTGCGTGCAGCAACGAAGACCCAACGCAGCCAAAAAAAGAGGAGGAGTTTTAGGTTCACAACAAAGTTGAGCAGAAAGTACAGAGAGTCCCATAGACCCCCCGCCCCCCATGCACAGACTCCCCTATTTATCAGCATCCCCCACCAGATGGTGCATTTGTTATAATCGATGAACATACACCGACACGTTATCACCGAAGTCCAGAGTCTACCTTAGGGGGTCACTCGTAGTGTTGTACGTTCTGTGGGTCTGGACAAATGTATAAGGGCATGGATCCACCACTGTAGTATCATACAGAGTAGTGTCACTACCCTAAAAATCCTCTGTGCTCTGCCTATTCATCCTTCCTTCCCGCCAGGCCCTGGCAACCACTGATTTTTTTACTGTCTCCACAGTTTTGCCTTTTCCAGATGTCGTGTTGTTGAAATCATGCAGTGTGGAGCCTTTGCACCTTAGCTTCCTTCACTTAGTAGTAGGCATTGAAGGTCCCTCCATGTCTTCTCATGGCTCAGTAGCTCTTTTCTTTTTAATGTTGTCTGGATGGACCAGAGTTTATCCATTGAAAGGACATCTTTGTTGCTTCCAAGTTTTGGCAATTACGAATAAAGCTGCTGTAGACACTTGTGTGCAGGTTTTTGTGTGGATACAAGTTTTCTTCTCCTTTGGGTAAACACGAAGGAGCACGATTGCTAGATTGCATGCGCTAACAGTGTGTTTAGTGTTCTGAGAAATCGCCAGACATTCTTCCAAAGTGGCTGCGCCACTGTGCGCTCCCACCAGCCCAGAATGGAGTTCCTGTTGCTCCACGTCCTCACCAGCGTTTGGTGGTGTTAGGATTTCGGATTTTTGCTGTTCTGATAGATTCGTTGTTGTCATAATTTGCTTTTTTCCCTGGTGACGTGATGCAGAGTATCCTTTTATATATTCATCTGCCATGGGTGTATCTTCTTTGGTGAGATGTCTGTTTGTCCATTTTTTAATTGGCTGCTTGTTATTGTTGAGTTTTAAGAATTCTTTGTATACAATAGGCTCCCCTTACCCTCGGTTTCACTTTCTGTAGTTTCAGTTACTTGTCAACTGCAGTCTGAAAATATTAAATGGAAAATTCCAGAAATAAGTCATAAATGTTAAATTGCACACCATTCTGAGTAGCATGATGAAATCTCACGTTGTCCTGCCTCCTGCCTGGGACACGGGCCATCCCCTTGTCCAGCGCATCCCACCCGTTAGTCTTTTGGTAGCCGTCTCAGTGATCAGATGCACTGTGTAGTACTGCAGTGCTTGTATTGACGTGACTCTAGTTTCACTTAGTAATGGCCCCAAACTGCATGAGTGGTGATGCTGGCAATTCAGATATGCCAAAGAGAAGCCATGAAGTGCTTCCTTTAAGTGAAAGGGTGAAAGTTCTTGATTTCTTAAAGAAAGAGAAAAAATCATATGCTGAGGTTACTGAGATCTATGGTAAGAATGAGTCTTCTGGTCATGAAATTGTGAAGAAGGGAAAAGAAATTCATGCTGGTGTTGCTGTCCCACCTCAAACTGCAAAAGTTACACCACACTGCTTAGTTAAGTTGGAAAAGACATTTAATTTGTACAAGATACTTTGAGAGAGACCATGTTCACATGACTTGTTACAGTATATTGTTATAATTCTATTTTATTATTAATGTTACTCTCTTACTTTATAAATTAAACTTTAAGTATGTGTATGTAGGAAAAAAATACAGTTGACCCTTGAACAACACGGGTTTGAACTGTGCGGGTCCACTTATACAGATTTTTTTTCAATAAATACGTACTGTAGTACTACACAATCCACGAATGCAGTTACAGAGGGCCTGCTACAAAGTTATACATGGATTTTCACATGCGAGGGGGTTGGCGCCCCTAACCCCTGTGTTGCTCAAGGGTCAGCTGTAGTATATATGGGGCACCACGGTTTCAGGCATCCACGGGGGTTTTGGAACGTATCCCCCGCGGATAAGGGGGAACTACTGTATTTTGGATACCAGTCCTTTGTCAGATGTGTCTTTTGCAAATAATTTCTCCCAGACTGTGGCCCATCTTCTCATTCTCTTGACAGTGTCCTTCACAGAGCAGAAGTTTTTAATTTTAATGAACTCTAACTTCCTTATTTTTTTCTTTCGTGGATTGTGCTTTTGATATGATACTTAAAAAGTCATTGCTGAACACAAGGTCATATATGTTTTTCTCTTATGTTATCTTCTCAGAGTTTTATAGTTTGGCGTTTTACGTTTAGACCACTTTGAGTTAATTTTTGTGAAAGGTGTAAGGTCTGTGTCCTGAATCTTTTTTTGCACATGGATGTCTGGTTGTTCCAGCACCATTTGTTGAAAAGTCTACCCTTTCTTCATTGAATTGCATTTGCTCATTTGTCAAAGATCAACTGACTATATGTATGTGGCTCTGTTTCTGACCAATGCATTCTTAATTTAACCTGAAGGTTTTAATCCACCGTATCTTGTATAAATAACCGTATACTTTAGACAGAATATTTGAATTGCATTTTTTCAGCATCATTACTGAGGGAAAGTGTTACAAGTATATGTTCTGGCAGTTGACATGGAGTGTACTTGGAGTTTAAATCATTAATTAAATCATAGTTTAAAAGTGGCTTTAAGAAGAGGTTGGAGGCTTCCCTGGTGGCGCAGTGGTTGAGAGTCCGCCTGCCGATGCAGGGGACACGGGTTCGTACCCTGGTCCGGGAGGATCCCACATGCCGCGGAGCGGCTGGGCCCCTGAGCCATGGCTGCTGAGCCTGCATGTCCGGAGCCTGTGCTCTGCAATGGGAGAGGACACAACAGTGAGAGGCCCGCGTACCGCAAAAAAAAAAAAGAAGAGGTTGGAGTATTTAACATTGCCAAATTTCTTTTCAGTTTTTAGCCTGGTAAAAGTTGTATTTGTTGAGTGTCTGAAAGGAGGGTTTGATTATGTGGATATGTCTTTTAAATGAATATTGGGGTACCTTAAGTTCCTTATAAGTATGGGATAAGCATTATATTTTATTTATATTGCTATGTTTTTGAGTAGGTAGACTTTTATGTAACATTGTGATTTGTTTTTTGTTTTTTTTTTTGCGGTTCGCGGACCTCTCACTGCTGTGGCCTCTCCCGTTGCAGAGCACAGGCTCTGGACACGCAGGCTCAGCGGCCACCGCTCACAGGCGCAGCCGCTCCGCGGCATGTGGGATCTTCCCGGACCGGGGCACGAACCCGTGTCCCCTGCATCGGCAGGTGGACTCTCAACCACTGTGCCACCAGGGAAGCCCTAACATTGTGATTTTAATTCAGTGGTTGATTAGTATGACTATATGTATTTATAAATTCCCTGATCTGACCAAACATTAAATTCTTATTAGAAATAATGAAATTGGAGGAGGAGAAACTGAAGGAACACAAGGGTATGAGACTGAGGGAACTCTGATGGATTCCCAGGTAGCTGCTTCAGATCAGATTCTGTATTAACAGCAGGTTGTGGTCACTGTTCCCAGAGGTGCGGGAGTAGCAGAGGGCCGTTTCCTGGTACCAGTGATAGACGTGTGCCTTTGCTTCTCGCCCAGGTCTGAGCTCCTTCTACTCAGAGCTGATGAAGGGCCTGGGTGCCGGGGGCCGCCTCTGGGAGCTCCTCGAGAGAGAGCCGGAGCTTCCTTTCAATGGTGGGTCTGAAATGGGTTTGCTCCTCCTGGCTGGGATTAAACAAATGTGGTTTCGGACCGTGACACCAGCTGCCTGCCCCACTTGGGATGGACGAGCTGGAGCGGGACGCTGTCCCTTGCATGTGGCAGGGACAGGGCCGTCAGCGGGGTGGGCGGTGAGGAAGCACAGCTGCTGGGCGCTGTCCTGGGGCCCCAGGGCGTCCCTGGAGGCGTGGGGACTGACCACAAAGTGGGCAGCCACTGTTTACCTCCCTGCAGGCGATTTGCTATCACAGACAGCAGGGTAGAAGTGAGTGCAGCTCAGGGGTGCAGATAGGGAGGGCCTGGCCAGTGCCCAGACTCGTCTCCCTTGGTGCTTTTGACGTTTGTGTGGGCAGGGGGAGGGAGGCAGGAAGAGGGATCACACATATAAAAGCCTCTGAGTTGCCTGGCTTCGGGGGTGGGGTGGAGGGTGCTGGTGCTAATTGGCTGGAGCTGTCTCCTTCATCAGCTGCTTCCCGGGAAGTCTGGGCCAGCCAGCCAAGGGGTCGGGGGACGGGGCTGGGAGCGGCAGCCACTGCCAGCTGCTCGCTGATCCCTAGGTACTGGCAGTTGGCCCCAGGTCAGCAGTGGACTCCCAGTATTCTCCACTATGACAGGCTGGGAGAGACTGAGCCCCTTCTCCCAAGACAGGAGCAAGGTTACACAGGACAGAGCAGACCTCTGACCCCCCTCTAGCTCCGGGGCTGTTGTGCAGCGCCCGCCTGTTCATCATCATCCTCTGAAAACACTGATTTAGAGAAGGTGAGGTAAACCCTAGACAAGGGAGCCGCAGAGGCGGCATACAGGGAGAAGGCCACTGGGCTCGCCCGGATGGCTCCCGGGCTGGGAGCTCCATCCGCGGCTCGGTTGGCACGGGCAGGCTGGCCCCTCTTCACCTCTGCGTCCCGTCAGTAAGACTGGGATGGGGACTTCTACCTCTCAGGGCTGCGAGGCTCCAGCAAGGTGGCGGGCGTATGGTTGTACTGCCGATGCAGAGCGGGTTCAGGGAAGCGCTGGTCGGAGGCCTCCTGACTTGCCCGGGAAGAGCCCAGACTCCAGGACTCTCCGTGCTGGGCCGCGTCTGCAGTCAGACAGGCGGGCACTGGGCTCCGCTGTGAGCCTGAGCTTTGCCCTGAGTGATTGGAGCTCCATCTTCCCTTGCAGAGGGGGCCATTTTAAACGAGAAGAGCTTCCAGGGCGCTTTGGAGTTCAAGAACGTGCATTTCGCCTATCCAGCTCGCCCAGAGGTGCCCATATTCCAGGATTTCAGCCTTTCTATCCCAGCAGGATCCATCACAGCGCTGGTTGGCCCAAGTGGTTCTGGCAAATCAACAGTGATTTCTCTCCTGCTGAGGTTGTACGACGCCAGCGCTGGTGAGTGGCTGAGCACATTGTAGGACGGGAGGCCTCTCCTGAGCCCCCAGAGAGGGTCAGGTTACGCAGGGGCCGTGCAGTGCGCGAGTTCTGAACACAGAGGGTTTGTTCCCAGCAAGGAAGTCCCAAACAGAGGATTCACTTTCGGGCTATGGCAGCTCACACAGAGGGCCCATCAGGCACGTTGTATATCTTGTGTTCGCCACTCAGGTCCAGAGTGACTTCCTGAACCCCACCTCCTCATCTCCCGTGTGGTGCTTCCTCCACCGGGAGAGGGGCTCCGAGAAGGTGCCTCGGGGCTGCTGAGCACCACCGGCCACGGCAGCACCATGAGTACATGCCACTCTGTGCCGGCCCTGAGCTTGTGCAGGAGCCCGGGCTCTCCCTGAAGCCTTGCGGTCCTCCTGCCTGGGGCTGGTGTGCAGACACGGCACGTGGCCGTCACTGATTCACTTCTGGGCCGCTGCTCCATTGAAGCTTGCTTGCGGTAGTAGAGATTTTCTTACGGATTTTTCTCATTCATGTTTTTTTAAAAAATTTTTAACTGGATTATAGCAGCTTTCAGAGCAAAGAACACATTATTTTACTTCTTTATATCTTTTTAAAATATACGGTTGACCTACACCATATTAGTTTCAGGTGTAGAGCGTAATGATTCCGTATGTGTATATACTGTGAAATGATCACCACAGCGTGTCGAGTTAACATCCATCACCACACACAGTTACAGGGTTGATATCCTTCTTTGTGTCAGAGCTCGGAGAAGATAGTCTGTTTTTGGATTAAGAAAACAATGATGGGGACTTCCCTGGTGGTCCAGTGGCTAAGACTCTGCGCTCCCAATGCAGAGGGCCCAGGTTCGATCCCTGGTCAGGGAACTAGATCGCACATGCATGCCGCAACTGAGAGTCCGCATGCCGCAACTAAGACCCAACGCAGCCAAAGTAAAATTAAATAAATATTAAAAAAAAAAAAAAGAATGGTATTTCTCAGCAAGAAAACAATTGTCCGTATAAAATAAAACCGTGAATTTGAAGAGTATGTCTTATGGTCTTTTTGGCTACAACAGTGTGAGAGCTAGTTATGTGCCAGGTAATTATCTGACTCACAGATCCTGACCCACAGAACCACCAGGTGCATTAAAATGGGTATTACTACACTGTTTGCCTCTGGAATCACTGCCTTGGTTTACCTTCTACTTGCTGTAAAATTCTGAGTTTAGAAAAATCCTGGTGAGTGGGATACAAATCAAGTCAAAATAATAAGTCTCTAGTTTCTTCATCACGGTGAATAAATCAAGGAGAAAAGCAACTACACTTACATTCCTGCCTTGTGTAGCCTATAGAACACTTACACTTTTTAAGTCAAGACCTCAGGTTTTTGTAGGTTTATGAAAGTTTACAGCTGGCTTGTATAATGCCACACACCTAACTGAGAAGGAATGGGATTTCTTGTGTTGGTCACTGTCATTGTCATCGGGAAGCATGATTGCGTTCCCTCAAGGTGTAGAGGTAATTCTGTCAGCTGAGGTCACAGCGTTACATCTGACTGTTGAAACACCCTGCCACCGTGTCAGAGCGTTAGCTGCAGACAGCAGACTCTCCAGCTGTGCTTACTCGGGAAGGCGAGCCGGATGGATGAGCTAGGTGGGCTTAGTCATCTAACCACTGCAGGGAGATAGTAGGCATGGACAATCCAGAAAAGTCCCTTTTAGCTCTGAAATTCCCTAAAATACGTTGGTTTTAGATTCTGTTTGGAGATTTTGAGTATCTGATCTTTAAAAAACTGAGTCTAGAATTTTCACACCAGAGCCTTTCTGTGTTTACATGAGTCATTGGCCCCATGACACTCAGTGACTCTTTCCTTCTTCTCTGCAAGGAACGATCAGTCTTGATGGCCGTGACATCCGTCAGCTAAATCCAGTCTGGCTGAGATCCAGGATTGGGACAGTGAGTCAGGTAGGAGGAGAGGGCTCCATTTTTATTACATTTTCTTTTAAAATTGCTTTTGTCATTTGCTTTTTTCTTGGTCTTGAACCTTTCAAAAGAAAAGGAATGGAAGTTTTCTAGATGTATGAAACCAGTCTCCAGGGCAGGTTGTTTAGGTTTGTAAATAGTGCTGTTTCCTGAAGACCTTAAACATTTTAACCACTCAAAGCGTTGACTTTATCAGAAGCTGGGAACTGGCATTACTTTGTAATGCAGATAGTCTAGAAGATTGGGGAGAAAAAAAAGATACAACTGTTTAGCTGCTTCTGGCTCTTCCTCAATTCTCATTTTCATTGCTAGCCCGTCTACTGTTTTGCATAATGGGTTTCAGAGACAAGCAAGCAAAGGCTGTAGCCAGAGCCAGGGTCTCCTTGCAAAGAGGCTGCAGATTTCAAGAACCTTGATGGAATGCGGTGTCTTTGATGAGGCTGTTTTCACAGGACCACTGGGTGCAGGGGAGTTTTGACACAGCTATTGGTATTTTTATCACCAAGCTTCGTGCACAGCAGGCAAACCCAAGCACCCCGACTGCTGAGCCTCTTCCTCTAATGAGCCTTCCCTCAGCACCACTCCATTGGTGGGGGGCAGCGACGGGGGGCTTGGCTCGGTGGTGCAAGGGTAACGGCAGTGCCACAGCCTTATTAGGGAGGGAGAAAGAAGCTGGGAGTTCATTTGCTTTTTAGCATTATTCCACAGAATAGCTCTGTCCAAATGCCACGTTCCCTTCTGCTCTGTGTGTATATCAAAAAGTGATATAAATGGATTCTCCCATTGCCCTTGGAAGGCAGGCAGCTGGAGAATGCAGACGGGCTCAGGGTCCTGCTCGGGGAGGGGAACTTGCATTTACAGAGCGCCTGCTGTATGCCGGACGCTTGCAGGTGGCTACTGTGGGACCCTGTGTCCTGCAGTGGGGGACCTACAGGTGATAAATGCAGTCCTGCTTGTGCTAATGCATGAATTTTTTAATCGCCCATGGGGTATATTTATGGAGAATGAACCAGAAAAACAGTATATATTCTCTGGGAACCGTTTAGTGTCTTAGCTGTAAGTATTGTACTAAGCTCCACTGTATTTACTAGACTGTTGCAATTTGCAGTAAATACGTTTTATTTCCAATGTGCAGGAACCAATTTTGTTTTCTTGCTCAATTGCGGAAAACATTGCCTATGGTGCAGACGACCCTTCCTCGGTGACGGCCGAGCAGGTAGAGAAAGTGGCTGGTGTAGCCAATGCAGCTGCTTTCATCCGACATTTCCCTCAAGGGTTCAACACTGTGGTTGGAGAAAAGGGCGTTCTCCTCTCAGGTACCTTTTTGTTTCCCCTTTGCAGCAAACACTCTCTAAACACTTCCTGTCGCAGTGTTATTTTCTAATTAGGCTCTTGTCCTTAGAGTTTATGAAATTAACCTTTTTCGTTTTCTCACATCTCTTTTGTATGTGGACAACTCCCCAGTTCCTTTCACTTTCTACCCCAGAGATGTTTCCAGATTCCCACTGGTGTCCCACTGGGTAGTACTCAGCCACAGCAGCTTTCTCTCGTCCCAGAAAAGATACGTTTTGTAACTCGAGATCCTTGAAAATTGTACAAAATAAGACAGATACCGCGGATGGCAGGATGATTTGTCCAGGGAGGCAGAGACTGCATCAGGGCAGACGTGCAGCTGAAGGGGCTCCTTATCCCTCACTTCGTAGGTTACGTGTAGACCCAGGACTTACAAACTTTTCTGTAAAGGACCAGAGGGTAGATGATTTAGGTTTGTGAGTCACACGTGGTCTCTGTCACAGTCTTCTTATTATTTTTTAACGACTCCTTTAAAACATAAAAAGCATTCTCAGCGTGAGGCTGTGCACAGACAGGCCCTGGTCCAGACCTGGCCCAGGTGGAGTCCGCTCTGCCCCGTCCTGGACGAATGGGGGCTCGCAGGGCTGTGGCACCATCTGGCCCGTGGTATCGGCTCACCCCGCAGGTCAGATCGCCTTTGGGGGCGGTGTTTCCAGGAGGGAAAGAGAAAACAGTTCTATTGCTTTCAAGTACAGAAGTGGGACCAATGGATAGAGGAGTAAATCTTTGGTGAAACACCGATTTTTTTTTTTTTTATTACAAATACTCAACTGTACTTCCTTTCACGACGAGCTCTGTCACGGGATGTGTGCGAGCAGGGGGTAGAGGCCTCCACGTCAGAGTGAAGCTGCCGGGTTGGGTGGGGGCAGGAGTCCTTCCAGTGCTAAACCGTTTGCTTGAACCTAGACTGCAGACAGTTTAACACAAAAACGTTTTAAGTTTGTTGTGTATGATTTGTTTCAATGATAGGCAGTAGATGAAAAAATGTTTTTTGATAGATTGGGGAAGTTCCGGGGTTTTGATAGATTGGAGAAGTTCCGGGAGTAGAACCACTACTGTGTCGCTGGAACAGACGTGTCCTTGGGCAGGACTCCAGTGTAAGCTGCTGGTGGTGAAATTACCGAGATGGAGGGGTGGGGTGGGGAGCTACCTGTGCTCTGTCCCATGAGCACAGCACCTGCTCGCTTGGAACAGGTGCTGCATGTCCTTCCCTTTGACCAGGATGCTCAAGCTCCATCTCCAGTGAAATAACCAAAGGTCACAGTCTACCCTGGAGGAAGGCCCCCCCCCGTGTGCGCATTGGCACTGGGGTTTTCAGAGCTGACCAGAGCCCTTGCTGGCCGCTCTGCTGACCCACACCAAGCACTCAGACCCCCACCAACCAGAGAACTGGGAAAGGAAGGGTTTTTCCTCCTTCCCTCCTCGTGAGGGTGGGGTTGCCTGGTTGAGGGCAGCTTTTAGCAGCACCACCCATTTCAGTTTAAATGATTAACTTGTCTCAGATGAAATAATGAGTAGGTTCAGCCAGTAACATCAACCAAAAAGGAATGTTTTCGTCACCAAAAGTGGAATTGAGTTTCCTAACATGAACTAAGTTGGGAGGAGTGAGTTGAGTCCTGCGCTGAGACTTCACCAGTTATAACTTAGGAGAGTGTCCCTGGGGGGAAGGAGAGGGTGGGGTGCAACAGGGGCGAGGAGGGGAAGTATCATCTGTCCGTCCCTCCCCCTTCCCCCACACCACCCCCTGGCGTTTAGTCGAATTTGAGTTTTACAAAGGGGGCTGGCTAGCATGGTATAGTCTGTCTGTTGCTCCCATTTTCATACACGCACAAAGTACCGCGTGTGTCGGTTGTTCCCTGGGGCAGGAAAAAGAAAACAGCGTGAGAGTGGAAGTATGGAGTAGTGTTCTGGGCGGACAGTGGAGTTACCAGTCCCAGCTCCTTGTCGCTCCTGTCCATCTCACGTACTGCTCTGAAACCTCTAACTTCCTCGAGTTTCCTGTTCGTTTCCTGCTCCAAGAGGTGCCCTCTGGCGGGGCACGGCACGTGTGTGGTTAAAAGCACACAACACTGTTCAGACCTCGGCTCTGCCACTGACCAGCTGTGAGGCCTCTCACAGGGTATTTGTGCCTCAGCTCTTCACCTGTAAAAAGAGAATCATTATAGGATCTACTTCAAAGGCTTGTTTTTGAGATGAAATGAAATAATACATGTAATGCATTTAGGAAATGCCTGGGACGTAGGAATTCCTCAATGTTAGCCATGATAATAATTATTGTTATTATTAATCTTGAGATAGATGAGGAAACATTATAATATTTAAAACGTAGGTTTCTGTTCTCGCATCTGTCTCAACTATGACTGGGAGAAACTACCTTCAAATTGCCACATGGCTCATCAGAAAAGCCTATTACCAAGAATTTTTGTTAAGGCGTTCAATTTTAAAATGTATATATTGTCATTGTCAGGTGGGCAGAAACAGCGAATTGCAATTGCCCGTGCTCTGCTTAAGGTAAGCCGGAAGCCTCTCGGCGGGGGTTGGCATTGTTCTTAATCAGGGACCTTGTAATTTGTAATGTGCAACTTTTCTTCTTCTTCCTTTTTCTTGGGAAGGGGCGGGTGGGTATATGGTTGACAGTTGTGGTGAAAGATGAGTTGGGAATTCCACTGAGTACCTGTGGTCCAAATTTAGCAAGTGTTTCCTGAGTATTAGGAGCCAGAGGGAGAACAGTTTAACACACGGATCTTCCATCAAGAAGCATACAGAATATTTAAAACAAGAATGTCCCTGTGTGTGTAACTGAGTCACTTTGCTGTGCAGCATGGTCCATCAACTACACTGCAGTACAAAAAAATAATAAAATTAAGCACACAGTCTAACTGGTAGAGTAGTGATTTTATCAAAATACCAAAATAATACAAGTATGCTTACTTGTATAATCTGTAATCACCTGCTAAACTGAATAGTACAGACTTGAAATACTTATACAAGGCTCCTAAGAGGAGAGGGAAAAGCTGAAAGTCATAGACACTGTATTTTTTTAGGAAATGATGGCCTTCTCCTTTGTTATATAACTATTCTCCTCAGATTTATAGGTGATTTTTTTTAAAAAAACAGCTTTATTGAAGCATGATTTACATATCATAAAATCGACCAGTTTTAAATGTACTTTTCAGTGACGTTCAGTAAATTTACAGAGTTGCGCACCCATCACACAATCCAATCTTAGAACATTTCTATCACCCTGATACCCTTTTGCAGCCTTTCTGCCTTCCCAGCCCCAGCCTGCCACTAATCTACTTTCTGTTTGTCTAGATTTGCCTTTCTGGACATTTCAGATAAATGGAATCAGACAAGATACAGTCTTCTGCTTCCAGCCTCTTTCAGTAGTATAGTTTTTGAGGCTCCTCCATGTTGTAGCCTATATCAGTACTTTATTCCTTTCCATTCCTTTGTATGGACAGACCACAATTTGTTTATCACCCAAGTGTTAATGAACTTCTGGATTGCTTGTGGTTTAGGGCTGTTGTGAAAAGCACTGCTCCGAATGAACCGTGTGCGAGCTTTTGTGTGGGCGTGTTTTCATTTCTTACGGATGGATTCCTAGACAAAGCTAGAATTCATGTGTTTCTCAGTTCTGTGTGTACTACTCCTAGCTAAACTACAAGCAGGACCTTGAGAGTCTAGACTCCATCTGACTCACTTTAGAGCCCCACTTCATACCGTTGGTTGATTGACCAGCAGGTTAAAGCTGCACTATGAAGAATATCCGATTCATTGATCACTGTGGTCATGGTTTTTGTGTGAGATCATGTGATCTCAGACACTTACGAGCTTGTTTTTCTTCTTTTGTAGCAGCTTTACTGTGATAGAATTCACACACTCTACAGTTCACCCATGGAAAGCGTACAGTTCAGTGTACTCAGAGTTGTGCATCCATCACCATTATCAATTTTAGAACATTTTCATCACCCCAAAATAGCATCCACACACCACCCTGCCTATTTCCCCATTGACCCCAGTCCCAGGTAACGACTCTGCCCCTGCAGAGCTGCCTGTTGTGGACATTTCCTCTAAGTGGAATCGCACACGAGGTGGACTTCCGTGCCTGGTTCCTCTCGCTCAGCAGAGTGTTTTCAAGGGTCGTCCATGTTGTGTCACGTATCAGCACTTTATTGCGTTTTATTACTGAGAGTTTGTGTTTTTATAATAAAATTATGTTTTCTTTTCCTTTTAATGTTTTTCCTTCTTCAGAATCCCAGAATTCTTCTCCTAGATGAAGCAACCAGGTGAGGCTATCTTAATGTGTAATTGGATTAAACCAAATTCTTCCTCTATCACTATCACAAACTTTTATTCTGTACTTCAAGTGATACGGCTGAGAATGCCTTACACTGTAAAGTCACGGGGTCTGAATTAATCGTGACAGTTGGGAGGCAATGAGCAGGCCGAGTCATGAGTTGAGGGTTCTAGTTTCAATTCAGACATTTGTGATGAATCCCTGATCACCAATCAGCAACTGTGCAAAATGCTTTTAACTTACATGGCAGTAGTTCTATGGAGATCAAGGGTCCAAAGCTTCTTTTTTTTATAGTAACTTTGTAATATAAAATATAGTTGACCCAAGAAGTTGCAATTTTGATCATAGTGAAAATTGGCTGCTAATGAGGGGCCAGTGTACGTGTACCAGGAAATACACGCGTGAACAGTGTGCGTGGCCCTGACGTCTTTGCTTTCCTGTGGGCTCCCCTATTCAGTGCACTGGATGCTGAAAACGAGTACCTCGTTCAGCAAGCTCTGGATCGACTGATGGAAGGAAGGACGGTGTTCATCATCGCCCATCGTCTGTCCACCATTAAGAATGCCAATATGGTAGCTGTCCTTGACCGGGGGAAGATCACCGAGTGTGGGAAACACGAAGAACTGCTTTCGAAACCAGACGGGATATACAGGAAATTAATGAATAAACAGAGTTTTATTTCAGCATAAAGAAGCAATTATTGGTAAATTTAATATGAGACACTTTAAATCAAAGCAGCACTGCAGGAAAAACATTTTTTAAAAACCCAGGCTGTATGAAATCTGTAAATCATACTTCAAGTTATTTGAAATCTGCCAATTTTTTCCAAAGATTGTAAAATATTGTTTTGAGATCGACCTGTTCTCAAGACCTTTTTATTCAGAGTTTTAATAATTGTAACTTTCTAAATGTCTAGTTCACTGAAGTTATTTTCAGGTTTTGTACTTTTATCTTGGACTATTTTGATTAATATAGCCTGGCACCTCACTTTCTTTTATCTGCTGTTATAAATTGAAGCTATTGTCAAATGACAACTTTTAAAAGGGAATTATAAATAAAGAGCCTAATTATTTTAGGCCATTTTACCAATCACTGTGTAATCTCTTGGTAGTACTCTACCTACTTTGGGTATCATTGTACCAGGTAGCATAATAGAAGGTGAAAATCTAACCCTTTATTTTATCCTGATAATCTCATAAAGCAAACCTGACATATATATATATATGTGTGTGTATCTATATATATGTGTGTATCTATATGTATATATATGTGTGTATATATATGTGTGTGTGTGTGTATATATATATATATATATATATATATATATACACACACACACACAAATAGTTAACATCACATGGCAAGGAGGGATCATGTATGTTCCCCATCTCCTCTCTTCAGAGGTGTGAAAGTTCAGGGACATGTGTTCCTCTGGGCTGAGACTGTGTTTGGATGTGTGCATTTTCAACATTTTTGGCACATGAGAACCTGATGAGTTGTGAAAAGGGAAGAGGCCCCATCCTTTGAATATGAGAACTTCTGATTTCATTATTTACATATTTGTTTCTGTGAATTTGGGAAGCCAGGTATTATCAAGAAGGATGTAAAAATGAATTTTACACTTATGTTGTCTGAGGCATGTATCTTGAAAATTATCTTTTAAGAGTTTATAATTCCTAGCCAAATTTTACAGCTTTTTATCAGTTACTTAGTTTTGAAATTTCATTCAATGAGGCTAAATTCCAAAATTATTAATATAACTGTAATGTTCAACCTTAAAACATTTGAAGGAAGCTTATATGTTCTTGCTATTCTGCAGAAGATCAAGAAAGCTTAAGAGCTTTTCACTCTTCTGAAAAGAGGACATAACTAACCATCTTTTATTTGTGGTTATAGTTTTATTCACCTAAATTTCTGAAAATTCCTCAAGCAATGCTGACGCCATTGGATTTGTCATATTTCATATCGGCACCATTAATTTGCTGTTGCCTCAAGAAAAAGTACTTTTCTACGTGGATAATGCCAGAACCTAAGAAGTAGCAATGTTGATGTGATTAAAATGGAAGTTTCCTCGTGTCCTAAGTATTGATCCGTTTCCTGATTATACTGGAAGAAACCACTATTTCACAAGCATGGAGTATTGCATTTATTCTACCTAAGGGAATTTATTAGTGAATAAAATGAATTCAGTGAATGAATGAACTCAGTGTTCTTTGACTTAGTAAACAGTACATCTGTGACAGTAATTTTAAGCTTTACTTGTTTTCTTCCTGGTTTACTACTATGGTATAGTTCTCAGAAAGATACAATCACAAGGTTGGATCTGAGGGAAATCTCTTTGTGCCATGGAAATATTTACAAAATTGAATTTGATCATTACATTTTATTTTCTTACACAATGTGTTAACTGTGTCTTGGGTAGCGTTTGATGTCATGGATTAAAATTCAAGCACATTACATTAATTGTGCACTTTATTATTATCTCACTGTAATATACAATGAAGTAATTATACAGCTCACCACAATGCAGAATCAGTGGGAGCCCTGAGCTTGTTTTCACTTGCCACTCACTGATAGGGTTTTGATACGAGTCTGCAAGCAGTTGATTTATTATGCAGTCAAACCTCTCTGCTAAGGATAATCTGTATGTGCAGCCGCTCCCCAGCGCTAGCATCACCGCCTCAGCTCCACCTCAGATCACCAGGCATTAGATTCTCATAAGGAGCGCGCAACCTAGATCCCTCGCATGCGCAGTAGGGTTCGCGCTCCTGTGGGAATCTAATGCCGCCGCTGATCTGACAGGAGGCGGAGCTCAGGTGGTAATGCGAGCGATGGGGAGCGGCTGTAAATACCGATGAAGCTTCGCTCGCTCACCCACCCTTCACCACCTGCTGTGCGGCCTGGTTCCTAACAGGCCACGGACTGCTAGCGGTCCGTGGCCTGGGGTTAGGGACCCCTGATCTAGAAGATAAGCAAAAAGAAGTTTAAATCACATGGAAGTCTCCACGTGAAGATAAAATGTCACATCAGTGAGCTTAGTGTTCTGTTGTCTGCTCTCCCAGGCTCCTCTCTGTGTAAGGTCTCTGACCTTGGACCTGACTGGTTCCCAGGAAATAATCACAAATTAAACCATTATAGGCCGTACCCTGTATATGTACTTTTATAAAGTAGGGCTCCACTTAGGGAAATCCATTGTATTCCATAAAAGTGCCAAAGCTGTTAGAAAATAAATGAAAAGAAATGTAAATGTTGTAAAACATTAAGTATATTAATGAAAGAAGTATATGGAAACTGCATTGTAAATGTTCGTTTGAGGGTGTTTGTTTTTCTACGTTTTTACATCTGAGGCATCATGGAGCTTAGCTGGTAATCTCCATTCAACTCATTCAATAAACATTTATGGAGCATCTTCTATTTGTTAGGTCCTGTGCTAGGTGCTGGCTGCACCTCCTTCATGAGGCTGGCACAGGGGTCCACAAGCTGTGACCTGCTACCTGTTTTGTATGGCCTGCAAAGCTAAGGATGGTTTTTACAGTTTTAAATGGTTTAAAAAAATTCATAATATGTGAAAGGTATATGAAATCCAAATTTCAGTGTCCATAAGTAGAATTTTATTGGAACACAGCCATACTCAGGGCAACAGACAGCAAGCTGGAGATTCGTCCTCTCTGGCCCTTGACAGAAAAAGTTTGCAGCCTCCAGCACTGGGGAAAACAACACACATTCTCACTGCTTGAAGGATGTTTAAACTATGCTGAAATTTAGAGTTATCTCAAGAAGTTCCATTGCCACTAGATGGGGGCCTTGGAAATGACTGGGCCTGGATAATTCATGATGAGTTCTTCATCGCACCCCTGCCTTTCCATTTGAAGAGGATCATAATTACTGTGTTGCTGAGAATGGAATTCTGATAGTTCTACCACATCTGCAGGAAATAATCCTGGCTGCTTCCCTGTTGTTGACCGCAGGGATGAGTCCCACATCAATCAGTGTGGTCTTAACAGAATGGGCTGAGTTTTAGGAAGGTTGGACAGAGGGAGGCACACCTAGGCTGAGAATCTTACACACATGCTGCACTTGTGGGGTATTTTTCTTTTAATGAAACAAAAATGGGCTTATATTGGACATACTAATTTTTAACCAAACTTTTTTTTTTTTTTTTAACCGGTATGCGGGCCTCTCACTGTTGTGGCTTCTCCCGTTGCAGAGCACAGGCTCCGGACGCACAAGCTCAGCGGCCATGGCTCACGGGCCCAGCCGCTCCGCGGCATGTGGGATCCTCCCGGACCGGGGCACGAACCCATGTCCCCTGCATCGGCAGGCGGACTCAACCACTGCGCCACCAGGGAAGCCCAGAGCTCTTCCTTTTGCCTTGGCCAACTGCCCAGTTTTACCAAATGGGGCAGAGGTGGTAGTAAGATAGGGGTCCTAATGAAAGCGTGAAACCAGCTTTTAACGATTGAATTGTGAGGGGTCTGCAGGACTTCCAGGTGAAAGCGTCCACTAGGAGGCTGTCAGAAGCCTGTGGTTTTTGAGCAGTATCTGGTTAGCGATACGGACTTGTGGCGTCACCAACGTGAATGGGAAATGACAAACCTAAAGAATAACATCTAAAACACTGAGTGTGAAACCAGTGTCAGGTTTAACACTTTCCCTCCCTTCTCAGCTTGGACCAGGGAAGAACTCATTTCCCAAGAGGCTCAGGAAGGACCAGCGTGCAGAGGCTTTGCGTTCCAGTTGCTGGAGGGCCACCTCCACCCGCCGGACTGGAGAAGGGCACCTGCTTTTGCTGCTTCACTTCCCTGGAAACTCCGGATTCTCGCCGCTCCAGGACGGGGCCACGAGCACACAGTCGCTCGCCTCCTCTAGGGGCCGCCGCCTTGACCACGCCCCGTGGCTCGACGCTACCCGGTACGTCACCACCCCACCCCCTCCTTTCCGGTTTTTCCTGACTTCCGGACCACGCCCCACGCCTCGGCAAGGCGCTTTGACGTCATCACAGCACGCCCGTGTGGCCTGGCGCTGCGGTTTGACGTCTTCATCGCGCTCTGTCCTTCCCCTCAGGTGTTCAACCTTCGCGCGCTGGCCGAGCCTCAGCTCCACGGTTGAACGTGCGCTCTCTGTAGCCTTGCGTCATGTTCCCGGCCGTCTCCTCTCCGCGGACACCGGGGCCCGGGACCCGAAGGGGCCTGCTGGGCGGAGTCGGGCCGGGCTCCACGCCCCGGGCGACCGGCAGGAAGGGTCTGGCCCTGGGGTCTTCGGTCAGCTCTCCGGTGCACTTCTCGCCGGCCGGCCGTCGTAGCTCGCTGAGCTCGCGGTGAGTGATCGTCCCGGGTTGGGTTTGGCGAGTCACAGGCTCACGGGCCTCCAGAAGCCACCGGAACCGGGGAGGCGCGGGACGCCAGAGTATTGGGAGAAGAGACCTCTGTCACCCTTGCATCCTTGTGTGTTGTTATTTCAGTCTCGCTTTAATTCATCAATTGAGTCTTCGCATCATGCACTTTGCACGGAATTACCTTTGTGTAGAGGTGAAGAACACATTGGATTAGAATCAGTGGTTACCCGCCTCACTCTTAGTACCCCTGTGATCTGGTGTAGGTCACTCATGATCTCTTCGTCTGCGAAATGGCGATAATGATACCTGACCAGAGCCTGCGAGGAGTCAGTATGAAATGCCACGATGCAGATATAAAGTGGAGAGTGAGGACCTCAAACCCTGGAAAATCATTATATGTGCTTAACATACTAACTGCCCTTAATATCCGCTGGTGGATAATTAAAGGGATTTTAGCTACAGAAGTTAGCTTTGTAGCCAAATTAATAGGGAAAAGGCTTTCCATAAGCAATGAGATAAGACTAGTAGTTTTGTTACCAAATAAAAGCGTGGCACACCAGTTCACGTCACTCGTGAAACCGTGGTCTGCATCTCCCCTTTCATAATTAAACTAGAATTTTAGAAGAAGCTAACGTGTCTTGAGTGGTTTCTTTTGAATTCGTCTATCAAAAATGAATTTTCCCCTGCAAAAAGACGGTGATACTGGATCTTGAACTTATAGTTAAAATTTATCTATAGAAGTTTGCAATACTTTAAAGGAGAAATGATTTTTAAAGAATACCTTGTATCCTTTTGCGTTTTGTAAAGTGCTCTTCAAATGGTAATCTTGTGATTGTTTTCTACTCCTTTTGAGAAAAGTCAGTGAATAAAAGTCATACTTGGTTTTCTTTTTTTTTTTTAATTTCTTCTTACCTTTCGGTAATCATTGAAAGGAAAAACCTTTGTTATAATACTTTGTCAGAAACAATGCTCTCAGTCACTCTGCATCTCCTCAGTTAATCCTGTGATAAGAGGTAGAATAACTTTTATACTAATAAATTTACACTGGTTTTCTGAATGTTAAGAAGAAGGGGAGAAGGAAATATAATTTCTACTGCTGTATCTGTTATCGAAGACCAGGTAGCAGCAGATACTCACGACCCTATTTAATTTCTTGATTTTGATTGTATAAATCTGGTAGATTCTTATAATTCTGTATCTGATGAGAGCTTAAAGATAATCTAACCCAATGTTTTAAAACTTTTTTGACCACAGAGTATGATAAACTCTATATTCTATTTCGTTTTTTAAAAATGTTGATTGAGACCCATAATTTGAAAAACACTGATCTAGTCCAGCCTTCTTATTTCACAGCTAAGGAGGCAGAGTTATAAAGAGTTTAAGTGAATAGATCATGCATCTAAGAGCATGAAAGTCTGAAGCCAAGTTTTCCTAAATCCTGTCAGTCTTTTTTTTTTTAATGAAAAATAAATTTAATAACACAGTATATATGAGCCAGAGTTTTTTCACTGTTATACTTCATCTTTCTTCTTGTTTATCAGAGATTTTCTCTTTATTGTGAAAATATATACATAAAAATTATAATGAATAATGGAAATTTTTAAGTTATGAGTGAAATAATATGGTCTCGTTTCTTTAGAGGAACACCGACACGAATATTCCCGCACCACTCCATAACTGAGTCTGTGAACTATGATGTGAAAACATTTGGATCTTCTCTCCCTGTTAAAGTCATGGAAGCCTTAACATTGGCTGACGGTGGGTATCATTTTCATTTGCTTCTGTTAGCAATGCAAAATGAAGCCTAGGTCTGGCATGGAGATTGAAATTTGTGCTTTCTCTGGTATACCTTCACTTCAGTGGAGAGAAATAGGTGGCTTATTTGGTTTTTCATTGTAATTGAGAAATATAAATTTGGGAAGCAGAATGAGTTCTTTTTAGCACAATCAAAATAAGTGTTTATGGTTGTACATACTCTATATGCAAAAGTTAGTCCAATTTCAAAAGTTGATTGAGTATATGCTTTTTAAACAAAATCCAAAAAACTACTGCCTCACATTACTGGGTTTAATAATTCAGTAGAATCAAGTCTTACCTCCTTTTCTGGATCCTATGTAGTACCCTAGAGGCTGTATGCACTAATTTATGTTATCAATTTGGTGCACCATTAGAAGATTCTCCTGGCAGACAATTAGAGTGGAAGTGTGGACGGTGCAGCCAACACAAGCTTTAGAAAGACACTGTTAAGGACGAGTTGGGGTGACGAGAAGAGCAAAGTTCAGAGCATCCTGTGATTTCCTGGAACAGTGTTTTTGAGACTGCAGGTAGTGACTGAAATCAGTTTAGTGGTTCATGACCAGCATTTTTTTAAAAAATGAAGTAAAATAGATTGCAAAATATCAGAGTGCTTCTCATTCTCATTTCGTTTTATTAAAATTGTGTATGAATGCATCATGATGTAAAATGGATTTCATACTGTGAATGACAGTCACAAAAGTTTAAAGTACTCCGTTCAACAAGAAGGAATATTTCTCATCAACTTGAACCGGCACATCTTGCCAGTAAGTCCATGGGAGCTTCAGGTCCAATTATTTTCAGGCAGCTAAACTTCCATGAACCTCTGTCATGCATTGTTCCTATTTTAAATATATATTTTCTTTTCCCGTCTAAAAATTTCAGCTTAAATTGCATTTAAACCTTTTGACACACTCCTGGTTCCTGCCACCAGATCATGTTAATAACAAATAGTACACAGCCTCAGAGGAGAGAGTCTCTAGAAATCAGGATGTGTAAATTGAAGAGTGTGTAAACTTGAGAGGAACTTGTCCTCACGTGGAAACTTCCATGTACTAGTCAGTTGGTGTGCTGTGTTAGCGTCCTCGAGGGTTCACCAGTGGAGGATTTGGAGCTGCTGTAGTGCTTTCAGGAAAAGAAAATACGGAGCAGATACTCCAGTTCAGCAAAAAGCCCACCCTTAACCTAGGTATGATGTGACATTTTAGCTTGTACATTATTGATGCCTTTTATTTTGCCCCTCTACCCTGACTTTAGTTTTATTTATTTATTTTTTTTGCGGTATGCGGGCCTCTCACCGTTGTGGCCTCTCCTGTTGCGGAGCACAGGCTCTGGACGCACAGGCCCAGCGGCCATGGCTCAAGGGCCCAGTTGCTCCGCGGCATGTGGGATCTTCCCGGACCGGGGCACGAACCCATGTCCCCTGCATCGGCAGGCGGACTCTCAACCACTGCGCCACCAGGGAAGCCCTACCCTGACTCTAAACGAAGAGCAAAGCTCACATTAATTAAATTTCTAGGGCCGCTAATACATTTACTCAGGTTTACCACCAACATGTACAACAGCAATAGACCAGTCACCCTTATCCACAGGCGTATGTTCCAAGACCCCCGGGGGATGCACCGGACCCTGTGTGTACTGTATTTTTTTCTGGACGTACATACCTGTGGTAAAGTGTAATTTATAAATTAGGCACAGTAAGAGAATGTCCAAGCTGCCAGCGTCACTTCTCTGTGCTTTCAGCCATGTTTAAGTAAAACAGGGTTACTTCAACACAGGGACCGCGATACCGCGACAGTGACTCTGATAACCTGCACTATGACTATAAGTGGCTAATGGGCGGGTGGCAAAGGAATGATTCACCTCCCCATCAGGACATCGGGACAGTGTAAGATTTCATCACAAACTTAAGAAGTGTTATTTCTGGAATTTTCCATTCAATATTTTGGACTGCAGTTGACCACGGGTAACTGATACCACGGAAACTGAGGATGAGGAGTGACTACTGTATACTAATTTAGTTTTGTCACTTAATACGGAATGTAACCCTTTAGGTTACCATATAATTAAGTAATTTATCATACTTTCAGAGAGCTCTTATTTGAAAATCTTGTTCTTTTGAAGGAACGTGATTTTTCCTTGAAATATTTTATATAGTTAATGAGGTTTATTATTTGTGTTGCTTTATCAAAATTATGAATGTTACTAAATATAATATTATAAAAAGTAAGATATCTGTCTATAACAAAACTTAAGAAATATTAAACCTAGGCCCAAAATATACTTTTTGCCTTTAGATATATTTCTAAAAGTAGTTGTCAAAGTTAAATGGATCTCTTGTTTCGGATATTAATAACTCTTGAATTATTCAAGAGTATTTTTTGTTGTGAGTTAACCTCGTGTGTGTGCTGATTACTTTTTTAGGTGAAGATGGTGCTAATGAAGAAGATTTTGGTGTGAGGAAGTTTTAAGTTTTTCTTATTCATACTTTAAGATTAATTACGTACCTCATTTTTTTTCTTCAGTTGACGATCAGCTGACTGTTCACATAGATGAAGGTGGATGGGCTTGTCTGGTCTGCAAAGAGAATCTCATTATTTGGAAGATTGCTCTGTCACCTATTACCAAGGTAATAGTTCTTTAGAGAGCTGGAAAGAGAGGAGAGGATTCCTAATTGGCTCTGAATTTTTACCCTAAATTTTTAGAGTTGTTGGAGGACAATCATAATTTGAATCTACTCAAGCATTATAGATTTGCATTTTCATAGCAATATGAAATACTGAGCATATCATTTCAAAAAAGTTTCTCCCCTTATCATGAGTTTAAGCAAGATCCATCTTATTTACATTTAATAAAATTAGAGACATGGAAGTTTTTAATGAATGTCATGCTAGTCACTCTGTCTAATGAAGTCTAAGACTAAAAGCCATCCACATAAGCTGATGAACTGAGTTTATTTTTTTTTTAAGGTTTTCAAAATAACATTTATTTCTTAAAAGTTAACATGTGCATAATAGGACACCAAAGAACACGAGAAGCGAAATACAAAGTCATCCATCATCACAAGCAGTTTACCATTTGATGTGTCCTTCTAGGTCTCATTTGTGTATTTAAACACAACTAAGCATCCATTTTTATGTAATTAAGATCATACAGTTATGTATCATGCTTTTTCACACCTCATTAATATTTACCATTTCAAAATCCCAAAGCTATGAGTATTTTGATAACCAAAAATACACTACACCAACTTAATCTGGAAGGGAAAAAAATGTAATCCTTTCTTGGCGACAAAAACTTCAGAAAAGACAAAAATGGCAACAGGCCTCTAGATAAAGATATTGGCAGAGTTATGATTAAAATACTACATTCCCTTAACGTTCAATTAAAAATGAGACATAAAGCAACAGAGTACCCAAAGTGTAATGCTTTTAAGAGGATTCATTATCTGATCTAAACTGTTTTTAGCAAGTATTTAGCAAGGAGGTATATTTCCGCTGAATTACTTAACAATGTATTCCTATAGTACAGCTAAGAGATGCACACACATTAATGGTTATCATCAAAATATAAAAAGGAACACATCCACATACTTCCCTCCCTTTTATACTTCCTTCTGCCCCTCTGCTACCAACCTAATGAACAAGTCCTGGTGTACATTTCTCAGATGGTTTAACAATTCCATGTCCAAGATGCTACTTTTTTACCAATTATAACAAAGATATTTACAAATTGGTTAATTCACTAGCTCTACTTTTTATCATACATTGTCACTTTAGGACTCCTAAAAAGCCTAGATGTTGCAAAATAACTCATGCATATGTAATGCTTAGAGGTGGTTGAACAAATTCATATCCAAAAGTCATTTAAAGAAGACAAGCTGTCCTATGAATTTCAATAAAGTATACAAAACGTGCTCATTTTACTACTTTGTCATACACTGGCAACCCCTTTAATGTCTAGAGACTAGATGTTGCAAAACTAGGACTCAATTTGTCCATTATATACACGATATACACAGCAAAACAAAATGAACATACAAAAAATAGTTTTGTCTGAAAATGTCCAGGTATGAACACACTAGCATATTACCTTTTGCAATTCTTTCCCTCCCTCCTCCAAACCACTGAACAAGTATAGACAATAGTATACTGCTCAGAGAGGTGGTTTAACATTTAACATTCCCACAGACAGTACTTCCTGTGAATTTTAGCAAAAAGATGTTTACTACCTCTACATCTAACACACGTTGGGCACTTCTAAACATCTAGATGGACTAGATGGTTCAAATAAGGACTTAATTTGTCCACTATATACAGAGCAGTGCTGAAGGAACTGCACACATGTTACAGTTATAATCTGAAACTGTCTTCAAAATACCAGCATTCTAGCCATTCTAAGACCAACCCCCTTCTCTCTCTCCCCCCTCCACCAACCCAGAGGGCTATCATGCTCAGATTTTCAGAAGACAATCTTTCCCATAAATTTTAACACAAAATGTACAAGATGTATTATTTACTAACTCTATTTTTGTCACACACTGGCAACCTCTTTAACATCTAGAAAGACTAGATGTTGTAAATTAGGACTCATTTGTCCATTATATACACAGCAAAGTGAAACAAAATGCAGGAACATAAAAAAGACAATGGTTAATCTTGCTTCACTATAAACACACTGGCACAGAGCTCTTTGCACTTCCTTCTCCTCCCCCCGACCTTGAACCAGGGCACAGACAAACAGTGCATACCGCGTACTGTTCAAAAAGGTGGTTTGGCCACCCCTCCCCCCCCAAAACAACATTTCGTACGAATTTTAACAAAAAGATATTTACAAAATGTCTTTTTACTACCTCTACTTTGAACATGTATCAGGCACTTTAGAAGATCTAGAAAGACTAGATATTTCAAAAAAGTACAGATTGTCAACTACACATACAGTAAGGAGTAAAACGCACACACAAACCAATGGTTCTAATATGCAAATGTCTTCTAACTGTGACCAGTCTGGCACAGAACCTTCTTTTCTTCCTCCTCAACGTCTTCCATTCCATGGCCTCTAACCCACGGAACAAACGTGGACCTCTGTGGCTCCTGATGTCGCCTCTAGAGGCGGTCAAACAACTCCATTTCGAAAAGTCATTTCTAGAAGACATTTCTTTTCTACGGTTTTTTTAAAGAAACAAATAGGCATTTACAAGACATGTGACTTTAACTCTATCATACGTCGGCAACGTCTTCACATCTAGAAGGCCTATATGTAGCGAAGTTTTCTTTCGAAAGGTTGGGGGGAAAGTTGAGAACAGCCTTTTCATATTATATACACAGGCCTTCTATAAACGGCCAGTAAATCTTCCCAAAGGGTGGCTGGCACTTCCTATTGGCCGCATGTGGTACGTTATTCTACCATTTCTATCTTAACGACATCGAGGTCTTGGTAGAACGACGACCAACCGCCCGATGACCCGATAACGTTCCACCCGTCGTCGACCGGGGCTCCGCTCACCTTCCGGGCCCATTAAGGCCTTTGTCCGTTGTTGTCCGGACGAGGTGAGGTCTGGTCCAACTGGGGCAGAGAGGTCACCTCAGGTCCCGGTTACGCGCGGGCTCCAAGGCCTAAGGGTGGCTGAGCTGGCGTCCACGTAGAGCCCCCTTCCCGGGCCCTCGAGGCTCTAACGGCCCTCCGCAGCGTTCCAGTGGCCGCCATTCTTCTCGCCCTGCCACGCCCGGCGCTCAAAGGCGCCACGTCCTCGGTGAGCTGCCGGAGGCTTCGCCTAACCCCTGCAGCGTGGGGTCAAGAGACCCGGCGGTGGGTGGGATCTGGGCTCCGAGGGTCCGCCGCCATTAGGTCGCGGAGGTCGGGGTGTGGGGGCAGTTCGTTGCTGCTTCCAGGCTCGGGCCCTGCCAGTGGGTGGCTGCGGTGAGGGCTCTGGGGCTCGGTAAGACACAGCCTGAGCCTGTCCCGGGGGCCCCCCAGTTCACCTGCCGACCAGAGGCCGGAGGGCCTGGAGGGCCTGGAGGGCCTCGGGCTAGAAGGCCGCCATACGCTTCTCACCGTGCTCTCTGCCGTAACTCTGAACTGAGTTTCTTAGAAGATAGGAATGTATTTCACTGAATCTACTGGATGATGCATAATAAAATAGGAAAAAATGATACCAGTTTTTATAACGCTAATTTAACTTTCAATTGTCAACTTCTCACACGGCGGTTTTCATTTGTACATCCACTCCTGTACCCTCAGCAGCCTCCTCTTCTTTCCGCTCCAGATCAGGCATACTCTCCTGTACCACTTGTGTTCACTGGGCCATTGTTCCACTGGGATTTGGGCTCCCACTTACCTAAACTCTTCACGTCTACTGGCCTCTGTACTGCTGCTACCTAGAAAACCGTGTTTGTAGTTTTAGGAGCATAGGTGAGGGAGAGGGCCTGGGGTGGGCATCCTGAGTTAGCAGAGGAACGCTGATACTTGGCTGAGTCTAAGAAATGTTTTCTAGGTGACTCGGAATACTAACTCTGTGGTCATGCAGATTTTAAATGTCAACTAAACAAATCAAGATTAGACTGGGAAAATTCCATAGGAAGCCTACACACTTCTTTCAACCAATAGACCTTTTGGTCTGGGAAGAGATTGGAGTAGTTTATATTAAGGGTCTGGTCTAGCTGCTACGTTTTCCTGATTCTATATCTCTTAAAATATTTTGTTTTAAAATTACTGAAAATGATGATGAAAGCCTGATCAAAAAGATATGAGAAGAAAGAGTATTTGTAGAATGCTATTTCCAGCAATGAATTAGAATCTAAAATATGCAGAGAAGGGAAATAGTGAAGCCAGATGCATATTCAAAAACTTGGATTTGACATGAAAGATGTTTTGTTTGGATTTGTTCTATAGTTATCTGTTTGCAAAGAACTTCAGCTGCCACCTACTGATTTCCACTGGAGTGCCAACTTGGTGGCTCTGTCTTACTCTGCTACCTCAGGTGAAGCACATTCTACTCAGGTAGGTGACTTAAATGCTTATTGAAGTACATTTTTTAAAATAAGGGAGTTCTAAAGTTGGAGGAATCCTCCAGCCCAGTTCTGAAACGTAGCTATAAGGCTACAGGATCAAGACGGAGAGGTGACGGCAAAGAGATGGACACACAGGGCAGTGGAACAGAATAGAGAGTAGAGATATAGACTCACTCAAGGATGGCCCTTTGATCTTTGACAAAGGCGCAGAAGAAATTCAGTGGATCAAGGATGGTCTTTTCAGTAACTGGTGTTGGAATCATTGGCTGTCTTTATGGAAAAAAGAAGCATTCCTCCTAAACCTCATTCTTTATGTAAGGATGAACCCAAAATGGATCAGAGATCTAAATGTAAAACTAAAAAATTTTGGAAGAAAGCAGGAAAAAAAATCATCATGACCTGGGATTAGGTGAAGAGTTCTTAGAAATTACCAAAAACATGATTCATAAAAAAAAAAAATAGATAAATTGGACTTAATCAAAATTTAAAACTTGGCTCTGCCAAAGGCACTGAAAAGAAAATGAAGAGAGAACTACAGACTGGTAGGAAATAGTATATTATATAAATATTATATACGATTTATATATCCAACAAAGGACTTGTATGTAGAACATAAAATGAACCCTCAAAGCTTAGTAAGAAAACAGACAACCCAATTTAGAATAGGACTTGAATGCTTTACCAAAGAGGATATAAGGATGTCAAATAAGCACATGAAGAGGTGTTCACATCATTAGCCATTAGGAAAATGCAAATAAAATAAGTGAGATACCACTACACCCCTATTACAGTGGCTGAAATGAAAAGCACTGACACTACCAAGTGCTGACGAGGATGTGGAGCAACCGGAACCTCATACATTGCTGGTGGGCCTGCTGGTGGTACAGCCACTTGATTTTCACTTCTCATAAAGTTAAAGTACCCTTGCCCTATGACCCAGCAATTTCATTCCTGCCTATTTACTTTAGAGAAAGTAATGCTTATGTTCACACAAAAAAACAGTACACTAATGTCATAGCAGCTTTATTTGTGATAGCCAATGGCAGAAACAATACGAATGTCCTTTAAACTGATTTATCCATAGGATGGAATACTACTCAGCAGTAGAAAGGTATGAGCTACTGATACATGCAACAACAACCTGGATGAATCTCAAAGACGTCATTCTAAGTGAGATAAAGGTTCTATTCAGTGTCAAATATAACCAGAGTCAAAAGGTTATATTCTATATGATTTCATTTGTTTGGCATTCTCAGAAAGACAGAGCTATAATGATGGAATTAGATTGCCAGGGGTTAGGGTAGGGAAGGGTGTGACAGTAAAGGGAAAGCGTTAGGGAGTTTTGGGTGCAGATGGAACTGTACTGTATCCTTATCGTGGTGGTAGTTACATGAGTCTACACATGTTTTAAAATTCACAGAACTGTAAAAAGCAAAAGATTTTATGCGGTCTGAAGAGAAACCAGAGTATAAAAATTCATAGAACTGTAAAACAAAAGGGGGAAAATGTCAGTTTTACTGTATGATAATTTTTTTAATATGAAAAAAAGGAATTTTTATTTCTGATTTCTGTTAATCAATAGTACATTGCCCTGGTTTCTTTATATCAGTGTCAACAAACTCCCAACTTGGGCTCCTTCTTTTATTGTGGTTACTGAGTGTTATGGTCTTGTTTTGAGGCTGTTGCTGTCATGGTTGCCACCAGAGAAGGATCCATCCGCTATTGGCCAAGCCTTGCAAGTGAAGACACTTACACAGAGACGTCCGTAGATCTGGGAGGTGATAAGACTTGCAGTTTCCTAACAACAGTGCAGGTATATGATATTCTTTTATATTTATTGGAAAGCTGTGATTTGGCTTGGAAGTGGGATTTAAATGACTAAAAATTTGGGGTTTTGAGCACATCATACAGGCAGGGGGTGGGGGGAATCAAAAAGAGGCAAGAAAAGAATGTCAGGATCTAGGATTTGAACACTTAGACAGAGGGAAACCCTTCTCATAGGACTCTGCAATATTAGTAGTGCATAGTAGCCGATGTTATTCATTTCTGTCAGAAAGATCTTCATAAAATGACGTAGAAACTCTTAGACAGTAGGAGGAATGGTTTGCTAATATATACTCTGCAGGTTTACTGAAGAAATCTGATACTTGATTTGTTGAACCTGCATGATGGTGAACCTATCACTTAAAAATCAGAATTAAAAAATACATGCAGTTAAAAAAATTGCAACAAAGTTATTCTGTGTAGAATTAATATTAAGTGAATGGATTCATAAGTAAGTGATTTTAATAAAATAGCACTGTTCTTTTTTATTCTTTTAGATTTGTTTTAAGGTACAGATGATTTCCTTCTGTATCAACGTGATTTGTGTTAATTTTCTTTTCTTAGTCTTAACTGCTTAACTAACTTTGCTATGTTTGTTCACAGGGAGGAAGTTTTATTTTATCCTCATCGGGAGGCCAGCTGATTCGCCTGATACCTGAAAGTGTAGGAAAAATTCATCAGCATATCCTGCCTCAAGGGCAAGGTGTGCTTTCGGGAATTGGTCGGAAGGTTTCTTCTCTTTTGGGAATTTTATCTTCTAGCAGTGATCTCATAGTAAGTTGATAAAATAACTTTGTTTTACAAGCTTCTCTTAGTGAAATCAATAAGTTGGCAGTTCCCTATGAAGTTGGTATTGCCTCTGTATGAACTGTGGTATTGCCTCTGTATGAACATGAGCTGAAAGCCTTGATCTTTCAGTGAAGCATTTTTATTATGATGGTCAAATGAGTTCATACCCTGTAACGTTAATATTCTTAAGTCACACAGATTATCTTATAAGTAAATTCTTTGAACTAAAACTATGATGTAAAATTATAAACGTGTTTAAGGATTAATTTTGCTTTCTAGACATAACCAAAAGTGTGTTCTCCACCCCCATGACTCCAGCTATCTGTGTGGATGACTCAAATCTATGTCCGCTGGGCTTCTGCCTCAGTCTCTGGAATAGTGAAGGGAGGCTGATGGGAACTAATGTGTGGGGGGCATCTGCTCTCTGCTAGGTGCTCCATGTTTGTTACCTCCTGTAATTATTAGATGACCTGTAATGTAGAGAGCTTCATTTCCAATTTGTAGATGAGGAACTGGCCTCAGTGAGGCTAAATGCCCAAGGTTACAGAATCACTCGGCAGCAGATTCATACCCACGTCTGTTTGAATTGAGAGCACACCTTTTTTTTTAAACTATGCTATTCCCTCTAATTTCAGGTTGCTATTATTATCTGCTTCCATAACTGGTCTTTGAACCTAAAACGTGACATGTCTGGAGGCAAATTGCTGATATTCTCTTCTCTCCTGTTGACTTACAAAACTCATTTCTCTTTTGACCTATTTCTAATGGCACTGTCACTTTTTTCAGAGACCCAGGTATTGTGTGTGTGTGTGTGTGTGTGTGTGTGTGTGTGTGTGTGTGTGTCTCTCCTTACCAGGTTCTATAGGTTTGGCTTCTTTCATGTCTCACTGCCATCCCCATCTTCCTGCTTCCATTGTAAGGCCCTAATATGCACTCTTGGTTAATTTCCCCTAATTCTTGGTGCCAGTCCGCTTTACTCACTGTTGGCTCCTCCGGTCCCATTAGTGACTAGAGTCATGGTGACAGGAGAAGTGGAGACAGTTAGGGTTTTCACTCAACAGTTCTGTATACGCAACTTAAAAAACACATCTGTTCTTCAGAAGCAAGAAAGACGAGGTTAACATACCCACGTGGAACTACACACAGCCCTACCAGATTCCTTCTCCTGTAACACAGCTCTTGTGCTCACAAGCCATTGAGACTATCTCCCTTGCTTACTAGGTTTACAAGCTCACATTTAAGACTGTGCTGTGTGTGAACCTTATTTTTGCTTCTTTCCTGGTTGTAATCCGCATTCCAATTAAGCAGGACTGTGTCTTGTTCTCTGAAGATCCTGTGACTTTCCCACCTCCCAACTCTGCTCTTCCTGGGCCTTCTGCCTTTATATTTGTGCCTGTGGAAACCCTCCTTACTCAAGGTCTGTTTCAGGATCACTCCTTCCTTCGAGTCCTAAATGAAGAATTCTGCTAGGATTACTAATCAAATAGTTATAAAATGTACTAATTTTGAATTTCAGAAAAATAGTTCATTAACATTAGAACGTAATAATCTATAAACTTTTTTCTCCTCTCCATACAGCTTTCAAGTGTCCTTTGGGATAGAGAGCGATCAAGCTTTTATAGCTTGACAAGTGCAAACATCAGTAAATGGGAATTAGATGATTCTTCAGAAAAACAAGCACATAGTTGGGATATAAATAGAGTCCTGAAGGAAAACATTATTGATGCTATCTGGGTAAGGAACAGTAACATTCATCTCTGTAATTTTCATTTATGTGAGACTGCTAGTTCCTTTAGTTGTGTATTTATTAGAACACATTTCAGTGTAATACACAAAGTTCCCGCCGTCAGATAGGCTGGAATGGAGTAGTCAATCTTTAGAAGTATTGGAAAGCACTGATTTACTTAACTTTTTAAATGCATACATTCATTCAATAAATGTTTGACTTACTGTGGATGAGGCACTTTAGTAGGTGCTGGGGATATAAAGGTGAAAAGAAACGATTCCTAAACTCGAGCTTACGTTATTGATGTTTTCATGTAGGGATCTGAAAGTAACTATGAAGCTATTAAAGAAGGGGTCAACATTCGGTATTTGGATTTGAAGCAGAACTGGTAAGCAATTAATTTGTCCTGAAGAACATAGGAGTTGTTTGGAAAAACAAACTGATGTTTGTTATAAAATGATGAGCAGTCTTGCTGTTTCTCGAATGCCTCTAATGCTAATCTTATACTATTATGTCTTAACTAAATCATTTGGTGTTGTCTGGCGATGCTCATTCATTTGAGAAATACAGGCGGTTGTCAGCCTTCCACTGTGTGTTCCATTAGCTGTCTGCCCTCAGTGGGGATCCGTCTGTTCTGCTGTCACAGCCGGAGCCTCTAAGAGCTGCCTACCCCGCTGCTGGGGCTGCTCCATGCTGTCATTTTTCCTGACTCAGTGGAGATGCCAGGCGCTCTTCTCCAGCCCTTTTTCTGTTGCTGAAGGAGCTTTAGCCTGTGTTTGTCGCTGTATTGAATAAAGGAAGGATGGGGTGAGGTTTTGTCGTGGTGGTACAAGTTAGAATTCAGTCATGGTTTATACTCAGAGTGAATTTCCTTAGAAATGGTGCTCTAAATGGTGCTTAAGATCCCAGGTTAGTCTGATAAAGCTACTTAATCCCATGTTATTGTTTAGCTTTAATACCAGAGGCCATATGGAACTTAAAAACCATTTGTAATATGGCTTCTGTGGCAGAGCTCATAATGAGTGCAAATACATGACTTGTAATTTTTCAAAACGCAACTTACCAGAAGTTAAGGAGTATTTTTATGTGTTCTAGAGTAATTTAGTTTAGTAGAACAAATTCTACTTGTTTCTTGGCTTGAAGTTGTACTGTTTAATTCTTCTCTCTTGGGCTATTGGGACTATCAGGACCCTTTATAGTTTCTGAAAACCACATATGTAAACTATCAAAGAAGTAAAAATAATAGTATATATTTAATTTCCCAAAACAGTTGCATTAGATACAGTGTATCTTGTTTTCATTTAGCTTTACCGGACCTTCATAAATTTAGAACTGCTGCCAGGACACAGCCCACTGTGGGTGTAGGATGCGGGGATGCAGACGTTTCCTCATGTGTAGTTTTCAGAACGGAGACACAGGTTGAGAACAGAGAAACCTGCTTAGGACTGGCTGTGCCAAGACAGACCCTGGGCACCTCCCCCGGTGCTGTCATGCTAACGCAGCTCGATTCTCATGGGGCCTGTGAGATGCAGCTCTCACCCTCCTTCTGGGCCCCTCCCCACCATAGCTCCAAATGATGCGGTCATCGCTCTTTTGAATTCTCTTGTTCCGGTGATCCGTGCACCGCATCTGGGTGGGCCTCTTCTGTTTACGGAGCGTGTGTGTCTCCCTGATGCTTATTGCTCTTCCTCGGTCGATTGCTCCTTTTGGCCAGAGCTGCAGCCTCGGCTCCTATTTGCAGTGAACAGCCTCATGAGTTCTTTTACCAGATGATTACTGACGCAAAGCTCAGGTAGCTTCATTCTGGATTTTTTGAAATCATAAGTGTATTGCCCTGTATATACTCGCATAAAAATTTGTCAATTTAAAAAAAAAGTTCTGTTTATTTATTTATTTATTTAGGCTGCGCCGGGTCTTGGTTGCAGCACACGGGATCTTCACTGAGGCATGCGGGTCTTCTGTTGCGGCACATGTGCTTCTCTCTAGTTGTAGCACGCGGGTTTTCTCTTCTCTAGTTGTGGCGCACAGGCTCCAGAGTGTGTGGGCTCTGTAGTTTGTGGCATGCAGGCTCTCTAGCTGAGGTATGTGAGCTCAGTAGTTGTGGCGCGTGGGCTTAGCTGCCCCGCGGCGTGTGGGATCTTAGTCCCCCAACCAGGGATCGAACCTGCGTCTCCTGCATTGGAAGGTGGATTCTTTACCACTGGACCACCAGCGAAGTCCCTGTCAAATTTTTACTGACTTGCAGAATTGGTTATCTTCCTATCATCTTTGCTACCTAAAATACCTTCATGTTTTTTTAATCAGGAAGATTTTTTTTTATAAAGATGTCAAATGAAACTGGTCCAAGCACCACTCCCTGAGGAATCCTCTGTTAGCTGTGTCTCTGGGCCTCAGGGGGCACCCATTACCCCACAGCGGTCCAGTCTTTGGAGTGACTTCAGTGTCGAGCCTCATCTGGACGTGGCCGTCTCTCCCTCCCTACCTGGTGCGGAGGGCAAGAGACTGCATTCTCTGCGGCCTCACTCGCTTCCTTCTTGACGTGTCATCAGTAGCTCTTTAGGTCACTGCCAGTATGTTTGGATGTGGGCCAGTGTCCTTGAATTCTTCTCGGGAATTCAGGTAGAAGTGATAAGGGCTGGGGAGCTGGAGGAAGAGAACACAGTGGAGAAGGGAAATGAGAGCCACGTTAGGACTGCTTGGTTTGAAGTGCATGTTGTCCAGCCACTAGCTCGGTTTATTATTTTTAGTTGTCAGTAGAGGGTGCTTGCCACCCTGTTAATATTTCTGAGACTTGAACCGAGAGTTGCTAAAAATGCTACTAAATGTTTTAGAAGGGTTGAGATTAGAGACCATTTAATTGGTTGGGGGCAACAACTTTGATAGACTTGAGAGGACCATATACACTTTAAGATGGAAAAAGGTTTGTTTTTCACATATACAGCAGCAGTTCTATGATTGGTTATTAAAATTAAAAACAAAATTTTTTTCCTCTGTACAAAAGTAAGCTTTAAAGAACAGATTAGATCAGGGGTTGGCAACCTTTCCTGTGAAGGTTCCAAAACTGTTTTATATTTTCAGGCTTTGGGGACCATGTGGTCTTCACTGCAGCTCTTTTACTCTGTCAGTGGTAGCATTAAAGCATCCATAGACAACACATAACAAGTGGCGTGGCTGCATGGCAGGAAAGCTTCATTTACAAAACCTCAACCTGGACTCAGTTTAGTCTGAGAGCTGCACTTTGCCAATCCCTGTAATTGGTGATTTGTTGGTCTTTTTAAGTCAGATTTATTGAGTTATATTTTACATATAGAAAATACCTTGCACCCTTTTCAGTGTATAATTTGGTGAGTTTTGACAAACGCATAGTCATTTAACTAGAACCGCAATCAAGATACAGAACAGTTCTATCACTCCAAAATTTCCTTGGTACTCTTTTGTCAACCCCTCTCTCCACCTGCAGCTCCTGGCAACCATTGATGTATTTTCTGTCCTTAGAGTATAAATGGAATCATAGGGTATAAAGCCTTTTGAGTCTGGCTTCTTTCACTTAGCATAATGCATTTGATATTCATTCAGTGGTTTCTTCCTTTTTACTGCTGAGTAGTAGTTCATTGTATAGACTTACCAGGATTTGTTTATCTGTTCAGCAGTTGAAGGATGTTGGGTTGTTTCCAGTTTTAGGCAATCATGAGTAAAGCCACTATAAGGTCCCAGTCTCTTGGACTGGGCTTGCTAGGTCATATGGGAAATGTGTGTTTAACTCTTCAAGACATTGCTGGACTGTTTTCCCAAGAGACAATAGATCTTTCTTTCTCACTAATTAGCGATGGTCTCCTGATTTTGTCAGCGGCATGGCACCTGGCAGACAAGCCCTGTCTCGTCTATTACTCGCTGGTAACAGTAGAAGATAACGGCTACCAAATGTCAGATGAAGTGACTGTGGAAGTCACTCAGTATAACCCACCTTTTCAGGTAAGGTACAAAGTGACAGTAACATGCGGAGTTCTTTTCCTAACCATTGCAGGGTCAGATTCTTTGAGAAATTCATCTGCAGAGCTTGGAAGTACATTTTATTTTATTTTTTAAAAATCTCTTTATTGTTATTATTTTTGGCAGCTTGCGGAATTTTAGTTCCCCGACCAGAGATTGAACTTGGGCCCTTGGCAGACAAAGTGCAGAGTCCTAACCACTGAACTGCCAAGGAGTTCCTGGAAATACATTTTAAATAGCTAGTTTTTAGGCATTGCATTGTTTGCCATCTCATACTCAGTCCTTTGTTCAGCCTTAGCTAAAGAGGAGTGAGAGTGGGAGCCCCTCACAGCGAGGGGCATGCCTCTCCTGCCATAGCTCTGTGAAGGGGTCTTCATTTCAGTATCGCTGAGAAGGAAAACATTGATGATGAACTGCAGAGTGAAAAATAAGGAAGAGACCTGACATGAGCTGGGCTTTGGTTTTGAGCCCTATATACTACAGAAAAATCCCATTTTTCCTCAAAGTAGGATTATATTTGTAGGTAACCACATTATATACTTGTCAAATTTCATGTGAACGATTAAAAGGCAAGCTCTCTAATTTTAAGCTTCTTAATAGCAATCGAACATTGTTGAATAAGTATGATGTTTTTGAGGAAAGGCCTTAACTGCTGTAAATTCATTTCATTTAATCTTGTATAGTATCTAATTCTGTTGAACTCTCACTCTTAATATGATTTGTGTAGCTGAGTGCTATAAGGAAATCTTTTAGTTTGGTCTTTTATTTCAAACAGAAATAAACCTTATGTGTTCTGATTATACAAGAAAAATATGCTCAGTGTTAAAATTTTTCAGACAGTGGGAAAGGGTATAAAGAAGACAATTTGAGAATAAAAAAATTCCATGTTTATGTTATGTTTGTAAAATTCTTTTAATAAACGGAATATCCTTTTTAGCTTTTGCTAATTTTATGATTTAATTAGGTCTTATTTCTATTTTTAATTTCATATATGATCAAATTAACTCAGTTTTCTTGTGCTTGATATCTGGACAGTGAAGAAAAAGACAATATTTATCAGGGGTCGTTTATAAATAAATTTGTCAATTCTAAAATAAATAATGAACTAATCCTTTTATTTTCTTCCTCACATTTGTTACAGGCGGTTAGTTAAAATCTTATCACCATGGAAACGTTTTCAAACTTTGCAACTCAGCAAATGGTCTCTAATTGATGTTTACAAACTTATTCTGTCATGTTTTGTAAGTCATCTGATGGATAGTGTTTAGGTTTTCACAAGGATAATCAACAAATTATTTTATCATTTTTATGAGCGTACAAAAGTGTGAATTACAAAATCATACAAACAAGTATTTTTGTTTCAATTCTGATTAAATGTAATCTTAAATTTAATTTTCAGTCTGAAGACTTGATTATATGTCAGTTGATGGTCCCAAACTTTTCAAACCAGACTGCCTATCTGTATACTGAAAGTGCTGTCTACGTGTGCTCCACAGGAACTGGGAAGTTTTCTCTTCCTCGGGAGAAAATCGTCTTCAATACACAAGGTAGGGTAGTGGTTTTAGAAAACAGGATTAGGGAACTCATTAGTCATTCTGAGCAGTTTTTGTTCTCTTTCCATAAACTTTGCTTCAAGCATGATGCCTGTGACATTCAATCCCACGCCTACAGTAGCTGAAAAACTGGAAGGGTGGTAGAGTTCCCAAACTGATACATTTATGGGCAAAAAATAGTAACGTTTTTCCCAGAAGAGGCCAAGAAGAAAAGAACTGATGCTAACAGAAGTAATTGCTTGTTCCTGGTCAGTAAGAGTGACTTATTCTGAGCTGATGTTCTTTAAATGTTTGTCCAGACCCCTGGGTAAGAAGAATCCCAGGTGCTGGACTCATGCAAGGGTGCTGGAATTGGGGGGGGAGGTGTGGGTGATGGGGGGAGCCAGCCAGGAGTGAAAAACACCAAGCAGACAGTCTCATTAGGGTCTTTATCTTAAGGGGCAAAGGGCAAAATCCATGTGAGGCAGCAGGATGGAACCTCAATTCTCTAGTCCCAGCACCAGAGCCTTGACTGGGTGAGTGGGATGCTGTTAAGACTACAAGAGAGCTTAAACCTTTTCCTTCCGCACTGGCTTACTCAGTAAGTCAAGGTAGGGTTGGCAAGCTGTACTCTGAGTCTTGCAGAAGGGATGATTTTCTCGTTTGGTGCTCTGTACCCACTACTCTTGCAAGGCACAGTGAAGGACACAGCCTACCACTCCAGATAGTGGGGAGCCTTGACTTTTGACGCGGGATTACAGAGTAGGAGTAACACGGCAAAGGATATCACCAGGATATTCTGCTGGGAGGTGGATTTAGGAAAGTACTTTTTGGTTATGTCTATCTGATCGTGTATTTTTCTTTCTCTTAGGAGATAGTATTTTAGGAGCTGGTTCCTGTGGGGGCGTTCCTATCCTTTTTTCCAGAAACAGTGGATTGGTGTCGATTACTTCAAGGGAAAATGTGTCCGTATTGGCAGAAGACCTTGAAGATTCCCTGGCATCTTCAGTTGCTGGACCAGGCAATGAAGTAACGTGGTTCCATAAGATTTTTTTTTTCTTTAAAGTATAGTTGATTTAAAGTGTAGCTGATTTGCGAAGGATTTAACGATTTTTATCAGGGTGTTTCCCACAAATGTTTAAAAGTCAGACACTTTTAAAAGAGTTGTGATGAAGACATTAGTTCTTTTATCTCTCTCATCTTTTTTGTCCTCTTATTCAGAAGCGACTACTTGTAAGTCCTTCAGCTGTTTTTTTTGGCGTTTGCCTCCACATTTCTAAGTAATATGCGTGTATTGCTGTCTCTCATTCACTAATTCTCGTCATCTGTAGATCTCCTGTTGGAGGATGAGGACTTGGGTAACCTACATTCCTCTCTGCCTTTATCACCCCAGTGTACATTTTTTCCATTATAAGGGCTATGTGAATGTTGTTTATAGTCCAGAGTGAAGCAGTGTGCTGATTCCATTTCCTTTAGTGTACAACTTTGTGCGATTCTTGGAGTGGACTAATTTCATATTTGCTTACTTTTCTTTGATATATGGCTTAATCTTCCCACACCCTCCAGCAGCTGCGTAGGCGCCTTTCCGTAAAGCTTTGCCCAGGGTCACGTCTCTAGAGAAGCCCCTTACCTGCTATCTGCCTGGAACTTCCCTATTTCTTGTCCTCAGGGCCTGTCCCCGCACTGCACCGGTTTGCCTGGCCTCCTCCCTGCTCTGTCACTTGCTGCTCCTCCCTTCTGGTTTCCATCTTTGTCTGTTGCAGTTGGAACCACAGATGTGTGGTGGTTGTGTTTCTTTTTCTTCTGGGATGATTTTTGAGGGGAGAGTGGGGGAAAAAAACATCATTTTTTTTTCCTGTCATCTTGAATTCTGAAATACCCTGATCCGTAAAAACGATTTTTATCATTCTTTTACAGGAGGCTAAAAATTAACACTCTTTGGGGTAATTTCCATTTGAATAGTATGTAAAATATATAGACTGTGTAATTCAAAATGAAAATAATTTGATACAGGTTCAACAGAAAGTAACTTTTTTTTTTACGTTTTTTCTTTTGTAATCATGTGGTTTTCATAATACTGCTGTATGTTAAGATTGAAATCAACCATTATGCTTAGAAATACACTTTGTGATGAGTTGTATAAGGGTAAGCCTATAAGAAGGTTGTGTTGTGATGAAATCTGCAAATGATTTTACTCACAATATAATTCCTGAATTATATATACATTTTCTATAGGACTTTAGTTGATCATTTGGTGTGTTTTATCGTTTCAATAAATGTCTTAAGTATCAATATATAAACCGTTGGTATAGAGAGTACGGCAAACAGCTGTGTGTCTGTACTGTTGCTCTCATAGGTGGGTCCAGTGTTTAGTCCAATAACTAAGAATATTCTTATACCTTCACCTCTAAATTATAGTTTGTTTTTTTACAGAGTGTGGTTTTTGACACCTCTACCAAGAATGAAACTATTGCCCGGGAAGATAAAACCAAATTGCTAAAAGCTGCTTTTCTGCAATACTGCAGGTATGACAAGTCTTTAAAATTACTGCCCTTTTAATGTTTGAGATCACATGTTACTGACATATGCTGCTTATTTGTTGACTAGTGGGAACGAGTTGGAGGAGTGAAGCCATCCAGGAGAAGATGTTTTTCTGAGCTTTAGCACTTTAACAAACTCTTGTTCGGAACTTGGTAGCCGCGGGAGGGTTCCAGCTAGGCTGGCAGAAACCTGGTGTAACACAGCCTCTCCACTCGATGGAAACAATGTCCCACTAGAAATGGTGGTCATGAAGGCAGCTTGCAAGCATGCTTTATGTATAATGTGAAGGCAGTGAAGTTGCATACAAAGGGTTATCATCGCTGTTGTAAAGGAATTAGTCTTGGCCTGTTGGTTGAGTTCTGCTGTGTAGAAATCACCATAGAACTCAGTGGCTTATTTAATACAGCTTCTGGCCCTGCGTCTGGCTGTTCGGGGCTGTGCTGGGGTGGCAGTTTTCCTCGTCCTGCCTGGACTCGCGCATGGTCTGTGGTCAGCAGCCAGCTGTCTGGTTACACTTGCTCCCATCTGGGGGCCCTGGCTGGTCAGCTCTGTCTGCCTCATGCGGCATCTCTTCCTCTAGCAGGCTACCCTGGCCTGCTCACAAACCTCAGGGTTCTGGAAGTGGAAGAGAGGAAGCCTCGCTGCACAAGTGCTCTTCGAGTTTCTGCTTGGTCACATTTGCTAATATCCCGTTGGCCCCAGCGAGTCCCGGGGTGAGGCCCCGTGGAAGGCTGCTCGCAGGAGGGTGTGTGCGGGGTGGAGGAAACAACTGCACTCGCTCTGTCGCACTTGCTGACCCTATACAGTCGTTTCAGTTTGTCCTGCACACACGTTCTGCGTGTTCTGTATCTGGTACCTTCCATTTATATTGGAATGAATGCTCGGGAAAATTGTGATCCAGCCCTTGCTCTGTCCCGATTAACTGTGTGAGACTTTGGACAGATTGCTTAATGTCTCCGGAACTGGAGTTTAGCAGATCTTTGTTTTGAAGAAATAGTCAGACTTTACTGCCTCCATTTTTGCCGCTCTCAGCTCACAGTCCCGTAATTCCACTCCTAGTGGCGTCTGGTGCGTGGAGGCTCCCTCTCACAGAAGGGACACACTTGAGACTTTGCAGTGCATTTGCAGTGTGAAAATTCTGTGCCATCGTACTGATGGTCTACTGAGCTTAATTTCCTGTCCAGAAGAGGGCACCAGTGTTTTGTTTGTTTTTAAATAGTATTCTTTTAAGTCTTGTTCTGTTGCATGGTGTTCAGTCTGACTGCCAAGATTTGGATTAATACTCTGATTTTATCTTGTATAAATTTATCCTTTAATTGACAGTTCTGTCAGACTCGTGGCATCTCAACATTTAAATGGTAATGGAGTCCCTGTACTAGTTTCCTGTGCCTGCTGTAGTGAATTGCCACAAACTGGGTGGCTTAAAACAATAGAAATTTATTCTGTCACAGTTCTGGAGGCCAGACGTCCAAGAGAACGGTGGCAGCAGGGCCGTGTACCCTCTGAAGGCTCTGGGGAAGGGTCTTCGCTAGCCTCTCCCTTAGCTCCTGGTGATTGCGGGCAGTTGTTGGCTTTCCTTGGCCACATGCGCATCCCTCCAGCTGTCTGTATTGGCATATGGCCTTCTTCCCTGTGCATCTGTCTTCACGTGTCCTGATGATGACACCAGTCATTGGGTTTAGGGCCCACCCTAATCCAGTAGGACCTCAGCGTGAACTTAGCTGATCGTATCTTCAAAAACCTTATGTCCAAATAAGATCACGTGCTGAGGTTCTGGGTGGACTTGGATTTGGGGGGACATTATTCAACCCAGTATAGTCATTTCTAAATGTTTTACTGGGGAAGATGATTAAGTACGAAAAGGGGTCCCTGACCTCAAGTGCTCAGAGCGTAGTAACCTTAGGACCGGTGTTATTGGACTTCTGACACAACTGTGTTATCCTGTTCAGCATAAAGTACCATGAGGTTAACAAGAAGTCATTTCTGGGGTGGTATCAGCCAATGGTCTAAAAAAATTAGCCTCTTCACAAATGGGATCATGGAACCTTTAAAGCAGCATTTCTCAGCCTTCTCACTACTGACATTTGAGGCCAGATGGTCTTTGTTGTGGGGCCGTCCTGTGCACTGTAGGGTGTTTAGCACCATCTCTGGCCTCTTCCCATTTGATGCCAGTAGCATCCTTCCCCCCAACCCGTGACAACCAGAATTATTTTCAGGGGGTCAAAGCTGGTGGATAGAACTCTAAACTATTATCCATTCAGTTTTTTGCTAAGGTAATATTACTATTTTTATAGCATGGTTTCTTTGAAATTAATTTTTATATTATTTTGGTTTTCATTTTACTTAATATAAATATAAAATCTTTTGTTCGTGAGAGGTTTAAGAAACTTAGTCTTTTGATTAAAATAGTTCATTATTGAGTGATCATGCTATGGTCCACTTTGTATTCCCATGACCTCTAGCATAACTAGGTTTCCGGCTTCAACCTTGCCTTTAACACTTCGCGGCAGTTTTTCTGTGTTTCTCTGGTCAGCTCTGTCTCCTCTTCTGCAGAGAGCATTTCAACCCTTTCCTCGCCTCGCTACCTTCCCATTTCTCTGCCCCTTTCCCCCCCAAGCAGCTGACTCAGGCTCCTGTTGCACAGAGATAGTAGAAGCCATCAGAGGACAACTCCCTGTACTTAGCGCCCACAAACTTACCTGCATCCCGACTCCTCTTCCCTTTCCCTCCCTGCGGAGTAGAAAGAGGTGTTCTTCTTCCTAAGGCCAGTCTCTCTGTTCTGAGTGCCATTGTGTCCTGTTTCCCTTGAGGCTGTACTCTCTCAGTTACTCCCCTTCTACATCTTTGACCTTGTGCTGGCCTCTTCTCATCAGCTGTTAATCATATTTAATCTGCCACTTTTAAAAAAGACCAGTCTGGGCTTCCCTGGTGGGGCAGTGGTTGAGAGTCCGCCTGCCGATGCATCCAAAAAAAAAAAAAAAAAAAACCCAGCCTTTGATTTGTTGTCCCCCTTTGAGCTAGCACCTCTTCTGTTTGTTCCTGTTTACAGCTAAACTGCCTGAGACGTCGTCTCCAGTTGTTACCGTCTTCCATATTTTTCTCTTTCTACTCCCTGCGCCATCTTTCCTCCTTCCTTGGCTTCATTTGCTGAAGAAGCACAGCCCTACCTTGCTCTGGGCCATTACATACAAATGAAGAATGTTCAGAAGCAGTTGTGTGTTCCACAGGAACCTAGTTGTAACACATGTGAAACTGTGCTTGTCTTCTCCAGAGCTTATTCTTTCTTTCCTAGCCCCTGTTCCAGTGGCAGGTCCTAGCAGCCACAGTCAGTTGTTCAGTCATCCTTGTGCATCAGAGCCAGCCGATGGCCAGAATTTCCCTCCTGTGTCTCTTTCTCAAAGCTGTCTGCCTGTCTCCTAGCTGCTGCAGCTGCTGCTGGTGGAAACTCCCATCCTCTCTTGCCTGGATAGATTTCTGCAGTAACTTCCTCACTGGATTTTTCTCCCTCCTGTCTGATCCCTCATCTCCATAGCGTAGTTAGAATGATCTTTTAAAAATAGAACAGATTGCAACATTTCCTTCTAAGCTCAAACTCCGTCACATGCTTTACGAGACCTTCTGTGCTCTGTCCTTTGCTTCTAAGAGGTCTGCCTTGGACCCTTCTTCCCTCTCTCCTCACTGGATGATCTTCTCTCCCCCAGGGCTTCCGTTCTCTGCTGGGATGCAGGCGTACTTCTTAGAGGTGTGCCTTGTGCTCTCTCTGCCGCTGTGTGCCCCTCCCACACTCGCCCCCACCTCCCTGCACCTCTTCCTCCAGGAAGTGTTCCCTGCCTGTCGGGGGTTTTGGTTTTCCCTCTGTGTGCTCTGTGGCCTCTGTGCTTTCCCTGTCTAGTGTGTGTGTCACTGCTTCTTTGATTATCTGACTCCTCACGCCACTGTATACTTTGTGAAGTCTCAGGACTGTGTTCTGATGTCTTGTTTATTGTTCTGTCTCCAGAGCCTGCATATTATCAGTGTTCAACACATATTTGTTGAATTAATGAATGCATAATTGTCTCCCTTTTAAATAAATGTTATTAGAAGTAATAAACTTTGGGCTAACATATGGGACTTTTAATTTCACAATTAACTTTTTCATGATGAGTTTAATACTTTCACTTTTTAAAAAAAAATTTTTATTGGGGTATAATTGCTTTACAATGGTGTGTTCGTTTCTGCTTTGTAACAAAGTGAATCAGCTATACATATACATATATCCCCGTATCTCCTAATACTTTTACTTTTGTTTTCTGATTTTATTTCAGAAAAGATTTAGGTCATGCTCAAATGATAGTTGATGAGCTGTTTTCCTCTCACTCTGATTCGGATTCCAGTTGTGAACTAGACAGAGCTGTTACCCAAATCAGCGTGGACCTGGTGGACGACTACCCTGCTTCTGATCCACGGTGGGCTGAGTCTGTCCCCGAGGGTAAGAGCATCCTAATGTTAATGTTATGGAGAAGAACATTCTGGTTCTTTTGTTCAAGCGTTTCTCAGTGCATATTTTTTATCTTCTGAAACAATTTAATATTAATTCAGTATTTTATAAAAGTTGTAACTTTCCTTATAGTAGATTTTTTTTTTTTTGCGGTACGTGAGCCTCTCACTGTTGTGGACTCTCCCGTTGGGGAGCACAGGCTCCGGACCCGCAGGCTCAGCGGCCATGGCTCACGGGCCCAGCTGCTCCGCGGCATGTGGGATCTTCCTGGACTGGGGCACGAACCCATGTCCCCTGCATCAGCAGGTGGACTCTCAACCACTGCGCCACCAGGGAAGCCCATAGTAGATTTTTAAAAGGGCTCAGAACAGGGAGCTCCTGGATGGTCTTAGTGGTTAGGATTTGGAGCTTTCACTGCCATGGCCCGGGTTTAGTCCCTGGTCGGGGAACAGAGATCCCGCAAGCTGTGCGTCATGGCCAAAATAATAAAAAAAGAAAAAAACACCTCATCTATTTTACATACATACATGCATACATACATAAAGGGCTCAGAACAGGTCTACATAGTAGAATAGAAACTGAGGAAACATTGGAGCAAATCCTACATGTTCTGTCTGAACAGGTTAATCAGCCCTACTTAGCTTTCTCAGCATGTTATTTCTAAAAGGAAATTGGTGGCATAGGTAGGCATTTGACACTTGCCCCAAATTAAATGATAATTTTAGCATAACTACTGAATTTGGCTAATGGAAATTATGTGCTTCTCTAAGAGCAGCAGTGGTCAGATCTCAGCCTGTAGAAGTGGGCATATGTCCTCTTGTTCAGCCTGGGTGACTGTCCCTCCATGCAGCATCGGGGCACTCGGGTCCCCAAGGACCATGCAACTGTCACAAACATCCTTTCAATCCCTAATTTCCTGCCTAGCAAGTAATTCTCATTAGAGTCTTAGGAAGAAAACATCAGTGCTCACCTTCTTTCTTTGACTGTTTTGAGCTGTCAAGCTTAGAATGATACAAGTGATTAAACTAATAATAACATATTTGTGTTTTGAATAAATACGGTATGAATTGTATCAAACCCCCAAAAGTTTCGTCTAAATTTTTAACCTCTTGGGTAATGTAATTAATAATTGCATTGAAAGGTTAGTACTTGCCTTTTGTATAGATTTTTCTTAACTTTTAATAGCGGTACTTTCTGCCAAGCCAGTGTATTATGTTTTTGTCTTGTTATTGTTTCGCCAGAAGCACCTGGGTTCAGCAATACATCTTTGATTATTCTCCACCAACTCGAAGATAAGATGAAAGCCCATTCTTTCCTTATGGACTTCATTCACCAAGTAGGCAACCCAGTCGCTGTGAACAGGGATGGCCGGACACCTGGCTTTACTGTGCCCTTTGTGGCTCTCTCCAGGACAGTGGGAGACCCTTTCTCACTAATTCTGAGGTGTTTCATTGGGTGGGACATGACTAGTGTTGTCCATTTTCTTTGCTGACTTAAGTAAATCATTCCAGGGCTGTGTGGAGGCCTGTTACTACAAGAAGCAAAGCTGCATTGAAAATAGGATAAAAAGAAGAAAAATAGTGTATTTCAGCAGAAATGTTATTTCAGCTTTTCTTGTTACATCCTATGATACCCTGCTTTTCATTCGGATTTCCTGTGTGCTTTTGTATAAAACTTAGGTTTTCCCGAGTTGATTTTGTATTATTAGAAAGACAGTGAAGAATCTGAAGGCGGTGACATGTTTTCCTATGTGGATGTTTAATTTCGAGGTGCCGTTAGCATCAAATACTCATATAAAGTATTCTTTTTTTTTAAGCGGTAAGGGAATTCCCATTTATATTGAGCCTAATAATAGAAAATGTTTTTACTGCTAGACAGAGTTGTTACACAAAATCACCCATCCTTACCTTGTTGATCAGTTGTGGCTCCCAGGCATAATCCAAAAGAATTAATTTAAATCCATTTTTGCACACTTTCTCCCAGAATCAGTATGCCTCCCTGTTAAAGAGACTGAAGTCAGTGCCACCTAATAGAACCTTCTGTGGTGATGGGACTGCCCTGTGGCTGTGCCGCCCAGCATGGCAGCCTCAGTCCTGTGTGGCTGCTGAACACTTGAAATTACTGCTGCAGCTGAGGAGCTGAAGTTTTCTAAATTTAAATTTAATTAACTTAAAGTCACCACTTTGCTGGATAGTGGCTACCTTATTGGACAGTGTGGTTCTAGAGGATTCCAGAAATACCTTGGTTTCTAATACCTCACTCTGCTTCAGTTTTTTATTTTTATTTTTTTGCGGTACGTGGGCCTCTCACTGTTGTGGCCTCTCCCGTTGTAGAGCACAGGCTCCGGAAGCGCAGGCTCAGTGGCCATAGCTCACGGCCCCAGCCGCTCCGCGGCATGTGGGATCTTCCCAGACCGGGGCACGAACCCGCGTCCCCTGCATCGGCAGGCGGACTCTCAACCACTGCGCCACCAGGGAAGCCCTCTGCTTCAGTTTTAATGCACAGTCTGGCTCCAGTCTGCTCTTACTGTCTGGGCAAGAGAACTTTATTTGTTCATTGAGTCTTTTCTTAGTGTTTTAGGTGGGCTGCAGATCAATGGGGAGAAAACATGTTTTCGTCTGATGTAATTGTCAGGTGTTATCAGTTAACTCTTAATACATAACAAATACCCCCGGATGTGGTGGGTTAAAACTGTGGGTTAGCAGGGCGGTTCTTTGCTGATTTCCCCTGGGCCCTCTCCTTGAACTGCATTTGGGGTGGGCTGAGCTGGCAGGTCCCCAGGCGTCTCTTGTCAGACTGGCAGTCGGTGCCACCGTCCGCTGGGGCCTCCTGGTTCTCCCCCCACTTAGTCTTATCCTCCTCTAGGCTGGACTGGCCTCCTGTGGTCTCCAGGCGGCGCTTCAAGGGGATGAACTTAGAAGCTGTAGGCTTCAGACGTCACATATTATCACTTCCACCAAAGCGACGTTGGTCGAAGCAAGTCACAAGGCCAGGCCAGATAAAAGGGATTGGGAACTTGATTGTGCCTCTTGATGGGAGGAGTGGCAAGGTCACGTTGCAGAAGGGTGTGCAGAAGGCTGGGGTGGGAGGAGTCCGTGGCCCTCACAAGCCACACTGCGGGGATGCTAAGTTATTGGGGGGGGGGGGCGAAGGGGGAGAGCCATGGGTCTGGAGCTGTTGTGGCATCTCTTGGTACAGCCTCCCTGGGCCTCAGACCCTCGTGGAGTCACACAGCTGTTGGCAGCGGCATCCGTTGCAAGGGAATGTCTAGCCAGACCTAAAAATCCCAGTCTGCCTGTGCCTTTATATTTCCTTTAATATTTAGAGCTCATTTCATTGAAAGATTTACATTAATAATCAGGAAAAATGTACAACTGGATACTTGTATCTAAGAAAATAATTCTGAATATAAAATTCTCCTCCTCAAGCCAGAAATGGGCATCAAGCAAATCAGAGGCAGCTGATGCAAAGGGTCAGAGACACCCCCCCCCACACACCCTCCCCATGGCTTTAGGGTTCTGGAAGGTGGAGGCTGCTGAGTTTCTAGTTCTGAAGGTCTGGAGTCTAGGGGAGTTGATCAATGTAGCTAGAAAAGAACAATTTTATGATTTTGATAACCATAAACAATCATTTGAGGAATAAGGTAGGTAGAGACAACAGTAGTTGACTCTAATCTTAGAACAGGAATGTCTGTACTTTCTTACAGGTGTAAATGGCCCTGGCTGAAGAGAGAGAGAGAGAGAGAGAGAGAGAGAGAGAGTTAGGAACAGCCCCAAAGACCAATAGACGGAGGTCTTTCTGGGGGAGGATGGGGCCAGCATCTCTGTACCCAGTGAGCTGCTGGTGGAAATGCGACTGCGTTCTTCTGTATGTTACTGTGAATGCTTTGTAAGAATATGTGTTCGTCTTGTCTCAAGGTCGGCTTGTTTGGACGTCTCGGCACTTTTCCAGTGAGAGGGCTGCCGATGGCCACACGGCTGCTGCTCTGTGAACACGCTGAGAAGCTGGCCGCCGCCATCGTCCTCAAGAACCACCACTCGAGGCTCTCCGACCTTGTCAACACAGCAATACTGATGGCCTTAAACAAGAGGGACTGCGACATCCCGTGCAACCTGACTCCCGCAGACGTCTTCTTCAGAGAGGTGAGACAAGACCTGTCCTCCCCTTAGTGCGGCTCTGGAGCGCTGTGCCATTTACAGAACGGGCCCCCGGTGAGGAAAGGATTGAGAACAAAAGATGTCATTGAAGTTTTAAATTGGACTCCGTGTTTTCTGGGTAAATTATCCCTCAAAAGTATCACTCATTTATCGCTTTCCCTGTAAGTTAGGGCTTGTAAAGATGACTACAAAGTCTTCCCTGTCACGTCTGGATGTTTTCCTCGTGTTTCTCCACACCACGTCTTGACTCTGCCCCAGAGGGCGTCTCCATGGTGGGCTCCCCTGTCCCCCGGCTTCTGTTGTTTTGATGAAGGTGCAGCACCATCAGGTCAGAGCTTGGAGCTGTCGTCCCCAGCTTCCTTCCTTGCTGCTTCCACCTGTTTGCTGTGCCTGCTGTCAGACCAGGCTCCTCTCAGGCCGCCCTCTCCGCCCCTCCAGCGACTACTCTGTCGCAGTTCCCCTTCAGGCCTGGACCTAACTGTGGCTCCCCATCTTGCTAGCCCGGGGCTGCACCATCCCGCCTTGGTCCCCTGACTCCTGCCCACATCTTTGTAAACAGTCCCTTCACTAAACTCTCCTCAGCTGCCTGCTGGGATCCTGCTCTACACCTCACTTTTAAAGTCAGATTTAGAGGAAAAGAAAAACCTGCTGTAAACTTGGGAGGGAGAAAAGTTGAAGGTGCTGGCCAGCTGGTGGCAGCTGGGCACTGGTCAGAGCACACAGCTCTGGTACCTGAGTGATACCTCGCAACCTCATGAAAGGCAGGGCTGACTTTCCCGTCTCCCTTTACAGGTGTTGACGCCAAGACCCAGGGGCCGGTTGACTCAGCTGAGACCACAGACCCTGGCTCTGAGCCACCATTCAGCAGGCTGTTTTGGGTGTGCTAGTCAATTGCTTCAGGAGTTTGTAGTCCTTCACTAGGGCTGTTCCTTCTCCCTTTGTGGCGTTATCTGAGTTTAGAAACAGTGCTAGCTCTTCCCCCAGCTCTGTGGAATTTGGAATTGTTTTTTGCATTTGGGAAGTTTTTCTGTTTGGTGCCTCTAATTTTATCTCCTTCCTCGTGCAGTCCGGCTGTCATCTAGCATCTAACAGCCTGTGCCAAGGGTCTCTTCTACTCTGAATATTTGATGTACTGCAACCAAAAATAAGACACTGAACTATGTTCAGTTCTGTTGACTCCATAAATGTATTTAGTTTGAAGAAGGCCTCATTTTTATACATTTGGGCTTTTTTTCTAGGGAATGTAAGGCAAAGCACTTTTCTGTTTTATTTTGTTTTTTAATCAAGTATACCTGAAATTTGAATGAAAAAAAAGAAAGACAGTTCACCTCAAATTTCATGATCTAACCAAACTGTTGTCATTTTTATGTCCTTTTTTGTCTATTCGTACATAATTTTACATGATAAAGTTTTTGTTTTTCTTATTTAATTATTAATGACAAATTGAGTTGAGCAAGAGCCTGGTTGCTTTTTCTGCTTTGGGATCAAAGTGCAAAGCATACTAGTTAATTATGTATAAGTACATTTTCCCAATTAACTGGAAAAAAAATAGGGTCTGGAAGTTATCAATTGGATGAATACATAATTCATGAGTAGCCCCGTAGGAATATGATAGGAAAAAAAAAAACTAAAAATGTGATTGGTTCCTCAAAAGAATGCTCCATATGGAAGATAGTAATGTTTAAGACTGTTTACATCACCATTTATTTTAATTTCTCTTTACATTTACTGGTCTTAAGCTTCCTTTGGGTGAAGTTCTAAAGGTCCTCCCCATGGCATAACCATAATAAAAAGAGAGAGCTGAAGAGGTATGCACGTGTTTAGTGAAAAAATATGTATCAATTTTTTTTTTCTTTTTACCTGTCCATCTACTTGGGAGTGGTAAATTACATTACAAACAGGTATGCATTTTAAGAGAAGAGCTGGATAACCCAAGTCAGGCTCTGATTGGTGGGCTGTGTAGGGGAGATGTGATCTCACAACCCTGGATAGAAGGTAAAATAATACAGACTCTGCTTGAGGGTTGACCCTCCACCTGTAGCCAGTCTGGAAGGAGCCCCCGTACCTCCTGGGGCTCTATAAAATGAGTTAACTGCTTCAGAACAGGCCCTCAACAGTGTTGGTACAGCTTATGAGCAATGTCTGAAACCACTGAACATGTAACTCATGTGGTAAGGCTGTCTAGCAAGTATCTTGGGATTTTATTTGCTTTTACATTATTTCGTGCCTTTTATATCACATATGCTTTCATTATCTTTTTCACATTAACAGTGTAAAAAATTCTTACAAATTCAACGTGCCAGAGGTTTCCTGCTAGGGCTGTTAGGATGCCTTTGACTGACATCAGAAATACTAAAGGAAGAAGAGTGATTTTGTTTGGGCTCCACTGTGCATGTGTTTATGAATCGTTCGTTCAACTAGTTTGTAAGTCCTTGAGGGCAGCAAATCTCATTTCCATTTCTTCTTATCTCTGAGCGCCCGATGCTATGCAAACTCTGAATGCCAAGTAAATATCCACTTGATAAATAAAGGGGGAAAAGCTTAACTGGGGGCTGAAACTGGAAACAAGTGTTTCAGTGCTTAACATTTTTGCACAGTTACCTTCATGTGTTAATTAATGACAAAAAATAGAACAGTTACAAGTTATGTATTTAGTTAGTTTCTATGTAGCTGCTGCTGTTCTACAAACATTTCTATTATGTCTAAAGAAAAGAAATTCTTCAAAGAAAGAAATTAGCAACCTCATTGGTTGGATAACTATTTTAATCCATTAGTTCATTCGTTTAATTCGTTACTTTGGAGTCTCGCATTGTTACGTGACATCATTTGTAGCCTAGTACTATTTAAAGGTGGCATTGAGCCCTCATAGCTATAATAAACAAATATTTCAGTTACTTGATATTTAAATTAAAAACCTACCGGCTACCAATCCAGATTGCTTATTTATCAGACTTATTTATCAGTTATTTGGGCTCTCCACCTTTTAAAAGTTAGGAGATTCTAACTTTTCTTGGCTTTTAAATTTGTTTTCATCACTGACTGTCCCTTTGACTACTGAGCAGAGGGTGTGACTTAGTGAGGCAAGCCTGCTGAGTCGATTCCAGGCAGCTGTAAGCGTGGCGCATCGGCATGGCCTCTGTTCCTAGTAGGTACCGTCTCTGTCCTTCCTCAGGTGTCCCAGGTAGATAGCGTCTGGGAGTGCTTACTGGAGCACGAGGAGCAAGTCTTGAAGGACACGGCCTTGGAGCCAGTTGAATGGGCGGAGGCGGCGATCAGTGTGAACAGTATTCTCAAGGTACGCACGCATGCTGAAGGTACCAGCAACTCAAAGCCCAGGCTGTGGATGGAGGAGGAAGTGGTCTCCATGTTCCTACTTTGCATCACCAGTGATCCATAATGGTTTAGGTATTCGTTCATTCCAAAAAGTTAGGAAAACCTCAGTCATTTTATCAGTCAGTTAATACACATCTGAGTGTTTGCCTTGTGCATGTTAGAAGTTTCTATTTGGTAGAATAAACCTTTTATTTGGAGAAGACATGTATATCATTGCAAAGGTATTAATGTTACTGTAAGTGTCTGCTTTTTAATTACACAAAAGCACACTACTTATATTATTGATTAAAATGTTTCATTTAATTTTAGCTCATGGACTTCATAGTAATTGTCTTCCTAGTTCGGTTACCATAGTTCTCTAAAACTGAAGTTAAACTCTAGAGTAAAACAAATTTCAAATGCAGAAAGAATCAAAAAGTAGTCCAACAGGTCTGTGCCGAGTAATTTTTTGTAATAATAGACTTGATGTTTCAGATTATCTTAGAGATCCTGGGATCCCTTGCTTCCTGCATGTGATAACACATTTCATTTTCCAGGACATGCTGCAAGCTGCTAGTCATTATCGACAAAATAGAAACTCCTTGTATAGAAGAGAAGAGCCAGTAGAAAAAGAACCTGAGTATATTCCGTGGACAGGTGAGATTGCAGGCACTGCACCCAAATATACTGATTCATTAGCAGTTGATGAAAATATATTTCTACTGGTCTGTCATTTTCAGAAGCCGTCTTGTTCTCCTAGTGCGAGTTTGTGAGTGAAATGAAAAATAAGTGCCATCTCCAAGATGAGTAGTTCTTACGGAAATCACTTTATTGCCTTGGAATAATTTGTAGATCTCTCTGTAACTCATGTTTTAAACTGGTGCTCACGCATCTACTAGGTTTTAGTACGTATAGTTACTCATAGCAGCAGGCCCTGGATGTACTGACTGTATTTTTTGTTGATTTAATACAAGAAAATAAGTGGAGTAGCATTAAAGGAATTTAGAAGGAAGAAGAATCATGTTTACCTGGCTCTGCTGAGGCCATCCTCATGGAGAAGATGGGTTTGAGCAGGACATAGAAAAGTATCAGCTGACCTCCTATTTGATTTCTTTTTCCATCCATCAAGGCTGACGGGATATAATTTTTAGGCAGTTGGTCTTTCCCGTAGCCATTATGGAATCCTTACTTGTCATATTATTTTGTGTGATTTTACAGCAACGAGTGGTCCTGCCGGCATTCGAACAGCAATAGTGCGCCAGCACGGGATTGTCCTGAAAATGGTTTATCCTCAGGCGGATAGCAACCTCCGAAACATTCTGACAGAGCAGCTGGTAGCACTGATTGATTGCTTCCTGGATGGTTATGTTTCTCAGCTCAAGTCTGTGGACAGATCCAGTGATCAAGAAAGATATAACAATCTGGAAATGGAATACCTGCAGAAAAGATCAGATCTCTTATCTCCGCTTCGTAAGTGCCTGATATTTAGTGAGGGCTGTGGGTCTTGAGTCTGCAGAACAGATGTAGGAGCCAAATCATTCACGCAATGTGTTATGCAGTGTAATGTCGTTAACCCAGCTGTAGCTCAGAGCTTAAAGCAGAGCTTTCCTGTGTACAGCTTTCTGTGTTCGCTTATTCAGCCTCGTTGTCATTACTTACCAGGTAACAAGTGTCCTAGATGGTGTTAAAGATGATTTAAAAATAAATAAATTAACAGCATGTGGAGACTGCCTACCATCTCAGACCTTCACAGGAACAGCTAGACTGCAGGGTAGAGCAGACAAGGGTCGTTCCACGGTGTGGAGAGGTGCTACAGCTCTTCAGAGGAGGACACGAGACGGTCACAGCCAGGATTCAGAGAAGAAGCTTGTCTTGCTACATGAAGGAAGGGGATAGCATCTTAGGTGGGCAGTGATGAAGCAAGGGACTGAATTTACATCTTTAGTGAGTTTATATGGATTATGAAATGAAATGCCAGTAACTGGAATGGTTTCTATTAATTAACTTTAGTATATAATCTGAATAAAGGTAAAATTTCAAGGAATATTTTTTTATTACATATTAAGTTTTCACTAACAGGATTTTTTTCCATCTGTTCTCATTTCCATAGTCACACTAGGCCAGTACCCATGGGCTGCTTCATTAGCAGAAAAATACTGTGACTTTGATATCTTAGTACAAATGTGTGAGCAGACTGACAACCAGGCCAGACTGCAGCGCTACATGACACAGTTTGCTGACCAGGTAACGAACCCTGGGGGTGTAGGCAGTGGACCCTGTAAGAAGACTTTACCATTTCAAATCTTACTTGGGGTTTTTGGAAGATGATACAGTCTTTTTGCAGATTACCAGATACTAATTTGTACATTATGTTTCTTTGTAAATGGGTAGACAATTCTTTATATATAAATATTACTGACGGATTCTTTGACCTCTGAAAAATATGTTAAGACTTTTATTTCTATTCTTATATTTTCAGTTATAATTAAAAGTACTTAGGGATACGGATATTGCTAGAGTTCTAAAGTTTGAGTAGAAGATCTTGGGAGCATGGGATGCTACTTTTAGAGAGCTCAGATTTCCATACACCTAAGATTCTTGTTTTCCTTCTTTGACATGCTTCCTGTTTTTGTTTTTTTACGCTTACTATTTTTTTTAAAGTTCGCATTGTGACACTATTTAGGTACATTTAAGTTGTTCCTTAAAGCCAGTCTATTCAGTCAGTTGATCTTTATGTAAAAACTGATTTTTTTTCTTACTATAAAGGTAACATTGTATAAAATTCAGGAAACCACTATAAACAAAAAAGAAGATTAAAAAATCGTTCATAATTCTACCACCCAGAGAGAACCCTTTTTAACATTTGGTTTTATTCTTCTAGTCTTTTTACTCTACCAAACATGTTTCGTTAACTGCTTATTTCACTTAATACATAACAGACGTTTGTCCATATCATTAAATATTACACAACCACATTTTTAATGTTGTTATGGTATTCATGGACTGGATGTAACTTATTTGATCAGAACTTGATTGCTGGACATGGCTTATCTCGTATTTCACAGTAGTGCTGAAGTAAGTACTTTGTGCCCATCATAATTTTTATTCCTTACAAGGATTCTTATTCTCCGTTGATATTTTCCATCCTTTTGTGCTTTGTTCCTTTTATTTTCTTTAGTATGTTTACTAGTTATTTTAAGTCCTTTTGTGCTGATTCCAAAATGATCATTCTTAGGTCTGCTTCTGCTGCCTGCATATTCATATTTTTCTGCTTCTTATGTCTTACAACTTAAAAAATATATATTTATTTATTTTTATTTTGGCTGTGCCGGGTCTTAGTTGAGGCACATGGGATCTTCGTTGCGGTATGCAGGATCTTTTTTTTTAGCATGGAGTCTTACCCACTGGACCACAAGGGAAGTCCCTTGCAATTTTTTAAATTGTATTTTGGACATTGTGTATAAAAGAACCGTAAAGACGGAAATCAGTGCTGTTCTTTCCCCTGGGAGACAGGTAAGATGAGAGGCAGATCACTCAATACATCAAGAATAGAGGTGGGTCAGGGCTTGACTGCAGCTTCCGTTAAATTCATTCATTTCTGGTTTCAGATGTCTTATGGGGCTGGTGTGTTCCTTGCAGAATTCCCCCTTTAGTGGAGATATCTCTTAAGTACTGTGAGACTGCAGGACACTTTTGTCTTCCTTTCCAGCCCAGCCTCACACCACCCCAGCATCCAGCAAACGTCCTGTGGGGAAACTGGATATGCCTCTCTAGATTCTGATTTATTGTGCCAGCCCACATGGACACGTGGCACCCAGTTCTGCCCCTGAGAATCTTTCATTCTGGAAGGATAGCGTCTCAGTACCGTCCAGTGGAACTTTCTGTGGTAATGGAGATCTTGCCCATATGTGCTGTCCCAAATGGAGTCTCTGACCACAGATGGCCTTCAAGTACTTGAAATGTGACTGGTGTCTCTGAGGGACTGAATTTTACATTTTAGGTTAAGTTTAAGCAACTACATGTGACCGGTGACTGCCATATTATTGGACAGCGCACATCTGTGTGACCCTGAGCAAGATCCCCTTTCTGGATCTGAATGGCCTCATTTGTTAAATGAGGTGATTTGAGGACCCTACAGTGCAGGAAATGAGTGTTTAAAACTGGATTTCTATTCTGGAGTCTTAAGACCTTTGGGAGAAATTTAATACTTTATTATCAGAAATTTTTTTTTTTTTTTTGGCGCTACGCGGGCCTCTCACTGTTGTGGCCTCTCCCGTTGCGGAGCACAGGCTCCAGACGCACAGACTCAGCGGCCATGGCTCACGGGCCCAGCCGCTCCGTGGCATTTGGGATCTTTCCGGACCGGGGCACGAACCCGTGTCCCCTGCATCGGCAGGCGGACTCTCAACCACTGCGCCACCAGGGAAGCCCCAGAAATGTAGTTTTAAAAACTGTATTACTATATATTCTTGAATTCTTGGCTTTGTTCTTTATAGAATTTTTCAGACTTTCTCTTCCGTTGGTATCTGGAGAAAGGAAAGCGAGGCAAATTATTATCTCAGCCTATTTCTCAGCACGGACAGTTGGCCAGTTTTTTGCAAGCTCATGAACATCTCAGCTGGTTACATGAAATTAACAGCCAAGAATTAGAAAAGGTAAGAAGGATTCAGTTATATGGAGCAGATTTAGGCAATTTTTTGTTTAGTTTTAACTAGTTTAGTTTTTTGTAGTTAAATACTACTTATGGATTTTTTAAAAATGTATATCTCCTATTCTCTCACATAATTTGATAAAAGTATTTTTCATTTATGATGGTACTGCCATTACTTGTTATATCTCAGTTAAAAAAAAATGAAGACTATTGTGATTTGACTGTTATTACAGTAAAATGAAGCACAAAAACTTTAACACATAATTAGCAGTTATTGGCCTTTTTTTGTAATGAGTATTTTCTTGTAATAAAAATGTTCAAATTATCAGTAAAAAGAGTACATGAATTAAAGTTTGTCCTTGACAGGGTATTGACGTGAGAGCAAATGTTGGGTTTTTTGGGGGTTTTTGTGGCTAGGCTCCTGTTACAGCCCTTTTTTTTCTTTAATTGGAGTATAGTTGTTTTACAACGTTGTGTTAGTTTCTACTTTACAGCAAAGTGGAGTTCCCTGTGCTATACAGCAGGTTCTTACTAGTTATCTATTTTATACATGTTAGTGTATATACGTCAATCCTAATCTCCCAGTTCATCCCACCCCCCACTTCCTACCCCCCACTTTCCCCACTTGGTGTCCATACGTTTCTTCTCTACATCTGTGTCTCTGTCTCTGCCTTGCACACGGGTTCATCTGTACCATTTTTCTAGATTCCACATATATGCATTAATATATGATGTTTGTTTTTCTCTTTCTGATTTCACTCTGTACGACCATATCTAGGTCCATCCACATCTCTACAAAAGACCTAATTTCATTCCTTTTTATGGCTGAGTAATATTCCATTGTATATATGTACCCTATCTTTTTTTTCCATTCGTCTGTTGATGGGACATTTAGGTTGCTTCCATGACCTGGCTATTGTAAATAGTGCTGCAATGAACAATGGGGTGCATATACTGGGTATATGCCCAGTAGTGGGATTGCAGTAGTGGGATTGCTGGGTCATATAGTAGTTCTATTTTTAGTTTTTTAAGGAACCTCCATACTGTTCTCCATAGTGGCTGTATCAATTTACATTCCCACCAACAGTGCAAGAGGGTTGCCTTTTCTTCCACACCCTCTCCAGCATTTATTGTTTAGATTTTCTGATGATGCCCATTCTAACTGGTGTAAGGTGATACCTCATTGTAGTTTTGCATTTCTCTAGTTAACGATGTTGAGCAGCTTTTCATGTGCTCTTGGCCATCTGTATGTCTCCTTCGGAGAAATGTCTATTTAGGTCTTCTGCCCATTTTTTTATTAGGTTGTTTGTTTTTTTGATATTGAGCTGTTTATATATTTTGGAGGTTAATCCTTTGTCCGTTGATTCATTTGCAAATATTTTCTCCCATTCTGACATTTGTCTTTTCGTCTTGTTTATAGTTTCCTTTGTTGTGCAAAAGCTTTGAAGTTTCACTAGGTCCCATTTGTTTATTTTTGTTTTTATTTCCATGACTCCAGGAGGTGGGTCAAAAAAGATCTTGCTGTGATTTATGTCAAAAAGTGTTCTTGCTATGTTTTCCTCTAAGATTTTTATAGTGTCTGGTATTACATTTAGGTCTTCAATCCATTTTTTTTTTTTTTTTTTTGCGGTACGCGGGCCTCTCACTGTTGTGGACTCTCCCGTTGCGGAGCACAGGCTCCGGACGCGCAGGCTCAGCGGCCATGGCTCACGGGCCTAGCTGCTCTGTGGCATGTGGGATCCTCCCGGACCGGGGCACGAACCCATGTCTCCTGCATCGGCAGGTGGACTCTCAACCACTGCGCCACCAGGGAAGCCCTTCAATCCATTTTGAGTTTATTTTTGTGTATGGTGTTAGGGAGTGTTCTAATTTCATTCCTTTGCATGTAGCTATCCAGTTTTCCCAGCACCACTTACTGAAGAGACTGTCTTTTCTCCATTGTATATCCTTGCCACCTTTGTCATAGATTAGTTGACCACAGGAGCATGGGTTTATCTCTGGGCTTTCTATCCTGTTCCATTAACCTATATTACTGTTTTTGTGCCAGTACCGTATTGTCTTGATTACTGTAGCTTTGTAGTATAGTCTGAAGTCAGGGAGTCTGATTCCTCCAACTCTGTTTTTTTTCCTCAAGAATGCTTTAGCTATTCGGGCTCTTCTGTGTCTCCGTACAAATTTTAAGATTTTTAGTTCTAGTTCTGTCAAAAATGCCATTAGTAATTTGATAGGGATTGCATTGAATCTGTAGATTGCTTTGGGTAGTATAGTCATTTTCACAATGTTGATTCTTCCAATCCAAGAACATGTATGTCTCTCAATCTCTTTGTGTCATCTTTGATTTCTTTCATCAGTGTCTTACAGTTTTCTGAGTATAGATCTTTTACCCTCTAGGTAGGTTTATTCCTAGCTGTTTTATTCTTTTTGCTGCAGTGGGATTGTTTCCTTAATTTCTCTTTCTGATCTTTCACACTTAGCGTATAGGAATGCAGGAGATTTCTGTGCGTTAATTTTGTATCCTGAAACTTTACCAAATTCATTGATGAGCTCTAGTAGTTTTCTGGTGGCATCTTTAGGATTTTCTATTTATAATATCATGACATCTGCAAACAGTGACAGTTTTACTTCTTCTCTTCCAATTTGTATTCCTTTTATTTCTTTTTTTCTCTGACTTCCGTGGCTAGGACTTTCAAAACTATGTTGAATAGTAGTGGTGAGAGTGGACATCCTTGTCTTGTTCCTGAATCTTAGAGGAAATGCTTTCAGTTTTTCACATTGAGAATGATGTTTGCTCTGGGTGTGTCATATATGGCCTTTATTATGTTGAGGTAGATTCCCTCTATGCCCACTTTCTGGAGAGTTTTTTATCATAAATGGGTGTTGAATTTTGTCAAAAGCTTTTTCTGCATCTACTGAGATGATCTTTATTCTTCAGTTTGTTAATATGGTGTATCACACTGATTTGCATATATTGAAGAATCCTTGAATCCCTGGGATAAATGCCACTTGGTCATGGTGTATGATCCTCTTAATGTGTTGTTGGATTCTGTTTGCTAGTATTTGGTTGAGGATTTTTGCATCTATATTCATCAGTGATATTGGTCTGTAATTTTCTTGCTTTGTAGTATCTTTGTCTGGTTTTGGTATCAGGGTGATGGTGGCCTTACAGAATGAGTTTGGGAGTGTTCCTTCCTCTGCAATTTTTGGGAAGAGTTTGAGAAGGATGAGCGTTAGCTCATCTCTAAATGTTTGATAGAATTCACCTGTGAAGCCATCTGGTCCTGGACTTTTGTTTGTTGGAAGATTTTTAATCATACTTTCAATTTCATTACTTGTGATTGGTCTGTTCCTATTTTCTATTTCTTCCTGGAAGAAATAGAATGGAAGCTTATACCTTTCTAAACATTTGTCCATTTCTTCCAGGTTGTCATTTTTATTGGCATAGCATTGCTTGTAGTAGTCTCTTAGGATGCTTTATATTTCTGCAGTGTCTGTTTTAACTTCTCCTTTTTCATTTCTAATTTTATTGATTTGAGTCCTCTCCCTCTTTTTCTTGATGAGTCTAGCAAATGGTTTATCAATTTTGTTTATCTTCTCAAAGAACCAGCTTTTAGTTTTATTAATCTTTGGTATTGTTTTCTTTGTTTCTATTTCATTTCTGCTCTGATCTTTATGATTTCTTTTACTTTCTACTAACTTTTCTTTTTCTTCTTCTTTCTCTAGTTCCTTTAGGTGTAAGGTTAGATTGTTCATTTGAGATTTTTCTTGTTTCTTGAGGTAGGCTTGTATAGCTATAAACTTCCCTCTTAGAACTGTTTTTGCTGCATCCCATAGGTTTTGGGTCGTCGTGTTTTCATTGTCACTTGTCTCTAGGTATTTCTCGATTTCCTCTTTGATTTCTGCAGTAATCTCTTGGTTATTTAGTAATGTATTGTTTAGCCTCCATGTGTTTGTGTGTTTTACGTTTTTTTCCCTGTAATCGATTTCTAATCTCATAGCATTGTGGTTGGGACAGATGTTTGATATGATTTCAATTTCCTTAAATTTACCAAGGCTTGATTTGTGACCCAAGATGTGATCTGTCTTGGAGAATGTTCCGTGTGCACTTGAAAAGAAAGCATAATCTGCTGTGTTTGGATGGAATGTCCTGTAAATATCAATTAAATCTATCTGATCTATTGTGTCTTTTAAAGCTTCTGTTTCCTTATTTTTTTTTCATTTTGGGTGATCTGTCCATTGGTGTAAGTGAGGTGTTAACGTCCCCCAATATTATTGTGTTACTGTCGATTTCCTTTTTATAGCTATTAGCAGTTGCCTTATGTATTGAGTTGCTCCTATGTTAGGTGCATATATATTTATAATTGTTACACCTTCTTCTTGGATTGATCCCTTGATCATTATGTAGTGTCCTTCCTTGTCTCTTGTAACATTCTTTATTTTAAAGTCTATTTTATCTGATATGAGTATAGCTACTCCAGCTTTCTTTTGATTTCCATTTGCATGGAATATCTTTTTCCATCCCCTCACTTTCAGTCTGTATGTGTCCCTAGGTCTGAAGTGGGTCTTTTGTAGACAGCATATATATGGGTCTTGTTTTTGTATCCATTCAGCGAGCCTGTGTCTTTTGGTTGGAGCATTTAGTCCATTCACGTTTAAGGTAATTATCAATATGTATGTTCCTATTACCATTTTCTTAATTGTTTTGGGTTTGTTTGTGTAGGTCCTTTTCTTCTCTTGTGTTTTCTGCTTAGAGAAGTTCCTTTAGCATTTGTTGTAGTGCTGGTCTGGTGGTGCTGAATTCTCTTACCTTTTGCTTGTCCGTAAAGCTTGTGATTTCTCTATCGAATCTGAATGAGGTCCTTGCTGGGTAGAGTATTCTTGGTTGTAGGTTCTTCCCTTTCACCACTTTAAATATATCATACCACTCCCTTCTGGCTTGTAGAGTTTCCACTGAGAAATCAGCTGTTAACCTTATGGGAGTTCCCTTGTATGTTATTTGTCATTTTTCCATTGTTGCTTTTAATAATTTTTCTTTGTCTTTAGTTTTTGTCAGTTTGATTACTGTGTCTTGGTGTGTTTCTCCTTGGATTTATCCTGCCTGGGACTCTCTGCACTTCTTGGACTTGGGTGGCTATTTCTTTTCCCCTGTTAGGGAAGTTTTTGACTATAATCTCTTCAAATATTTTCTCTGGTCCTTTCTCTCTCTCTTCTTCTGGGACCCCTATAATGCGAATGTTGATGTGTTTAATGTTGTCCCAGAGGTCTGTTAGGCTGTCTTCATTTCTTTTCATTCTTTTTTCTTTATTCTGTTCCATGGCAATGATTCCCACCGTTCTGTCTTCCAGGTCACTTATCCGTTCTTCTGCCTCAGTTACTCTGTATTGATTCCTTCTACTGTATTTTTCATTTCAGTTATTGTAGTATTTATCTCTGTTTTTTGTTCTTTAACTCTTCTAGGTCTTTGTTAAACATTTCTCGCATCTTCTTGATCCTTGCCTCCATTCTTTTTCCAAGGTCCTGGATCATCTTCACTATCATTATTCTGAATTCTTTTTCTGGAAGGTTGCCTATCTCCACTTCATTTAGTTGTTTTTCTGGGGTTTTATCTTGTTGCTTCATCTGGGACATAGTCCTCTGTCTTTTCATTTTGTCTGTCTTTCTGAGACTGAGGTTTTCATTCTGCAAGCTGCAGAATTGTAGTTCTTCTTGCTTCTGAGAGCAAATGTTTTATACATGTCTCTTTTCCCAGTAATTAGTGTGGGTGGCTGATACTTTATGTGTAATTACTCTCAGAGTATGGTACTCATCTGTTTTTAGGCTTGCTAGCAGTGAGTTGATCTTTCATTGATACAGCTTGGGGGGAAACCAGGTTTGGGTTTTACTTAATCTTTATTGCAACTTGAATTAGTATCCAAGATTTGATCATAGTTTTCATATTTTGTTTATTGTAGGCTCATGCAACACTTCTGGGTTTGGCAAATATGGAAACTCGTTACTTTGCAAAGAAAAAAACCCTTCTTGGCTTGAGTAAATTGGCTGCATTAGCTTCAGACTTTCCAGAAGATACACTGCAAGGAAAAATTGAAGGTAAAATACAGTATTTGAACAAGAAGACACACAAATCAGTCATACTGTCAGTGTATTCTTAGAATGTGCTCTTGTTATCATTTAATGGGGTCCATTAGAAACAGGAGCCATCTCCTTTGAGAGGAGTGCTTTCTATTCAGTGTCCTTAGGCAATTACTCAGTTACATAATTAGGATTCTCTTTTTATGGAAAAGTAATTTGTGCCTTAAATAAGAATTCCTAAAGAGTAAATTCAAATGATTTGAACAGAGTACTCTGATTACACCCCTAGTGACTCATATGCTAAGAACAAACTGCAAAGAAACTTGACGTTTACTCAGTGGGTTTGCTGTAAGTGGTGGTAATTCTGTAGTGGTGGTCTGCTGTAGGTGGTGGTTTGGGAGATTCTTCCTCATTCTTTTATTTTTAAACGCTAATAGTGCCTTTTGTTCTAGAGAAGTGTGTATATGTTCTGCAATGCTGGCTGGTAGTCTGAAAGGGGAGCTGTATTTTAACCTGCCCACCAGAGTTAGATCATGTTAATCAAAATATCTTAACACAAGGCTTTATTATTGCTGCTTCCCCCCCAACTTCTGGTCATCACTTTGCATTTTGATCACTTCTTCTTAGCTTTTGCTTTCTTAGCACAATGAGAATATTTTCAGGTCTCAGTAATTTCCTACAGACTATTATCCCAGTGTATCTAATTGAAGGGAGTAGATTTTTAAGAGGTAACTTTCTATTGGCTATACAAGTTCAATTATGGAAATTAGTAAAGTATAGAAAAAACAACAAAATAAATTGTCTATAATCCCACTGCCCTAGAGATAATTACTGTTACTTTTTTAATCCTCCCAGTCTGTTTTCTTAGGTATGGAAATTGCGCAAAACAGTTTTGTTTAATTTTTACAAGCTTGGGATCATGTGGAATGATGCCAGTATTTGAATGAGCATATCTGTGCTTTAGTCACTCCATTTTGCTGTAACTGCTGTTAGCAAACAGTTCTCTGTCCTTTTTTCCTGCAGCCCAGCTCATTCTCGTGGGTGAAGCCAGGTTATGATAGTTTATGTAAATCAAAAGCCCCTGTCACCCTATCGTATGGCGATAAATAACCATTGCTGGGCAATAGGTCTGGTGCTTGTGTTTTTCCTGGCATGTACTCGTGGTGGCTTTTCAGTAGATCATTTCCCTTAGTGAATGAAATTATACTAGAAACTCTGGTAAAGTGAAAAGTAGTACTTTACAGAGTAACCTTAAAATGGCCTGAGAGACCTCAGATTCGGGGGACTTGTGCTTCTGAAATCCATCTGCTCTACAGTTGCTTCAATCGGTAGGTTTGTTTTCTTAGCTCTTCTCTCCCCTCCTCATATTTCTGGTTGCTGTGATAATCCACATGACTTGGATCAAACCCTGAATATTTGTAACATAACTAGGACTCAAGAATAAGCAGAATTAATAACATTCTAGGATCACTGAATTAGTGATGGGATTACCTTTAGAGCTGTTCCATTTCTTTTTAAATTTAGACTTGTTTATGACAGAGCAAAAGTGAATGTTTCCCCCTCCCCCTGTGTTGCCTCCTAGAAATGGCTGAGCAGGAGCGCTTCCTGCTGCACCAGGAGACACTGCCTGAACAGCTGCTGGCCGAGAAGCAGCTGAGTCTCAGTGCGATGCCGGTACTGACTGCAGCACAGCTCATTGGCGTACGTGCTTTCCAAATCCCTGCACCACTTCGTAGTCTCAAAACCACCTCAGTGTTTCCTGGACCACGTAGTACAGTTCCTCAGAGTAGTCATCTCTCCATTGCTTATTTTCCTGGTCACTTTCCCCTGGAGTCAGGTGTCAGAAGCTGCTTAGGAGCAGGGTGCCAGTTAGCAGAAAGCAGTGGGTCAGCCTCTGCCCCCCATAGCTCTCTGCCTGTTCCTCAAGACGCTTATCCAGGCGACCAGAAGAAATTACTTCCATTGTGCTTTTCTAGTACAGGACAGATATGTACCATGAGACATAGTTCAGGCTCTTCAAAAACAATGGTTTTAGGAACTGGATTTGCATAGCCTCTAAGTGCCATCGTCCCCATTTCCCTCTGCAACATAGCCCATTCCTGAGGACGCAGCTAGGTTAGGGGCTGCAACCCAGACATGGTAGTTTTGTTGCTGTGTACCCTTAATAGCCTTAATTCTGCTTCTCTCTTTTCCTTTCAAGAAAGCATTTCCAGTGCAAAAGCGGTGTCATAGAATCGCCTTGAATTGCCCTAATTATGTTACTCAGAAAGCAGACAATTCAAAAACGTCAGTATTTTAGTCATTATTAGTAACAGATTTCCTATCAGTGAGCTCACAGCAGCCTCTCCTGACAGAGCACATTTGATTTAAAAATCTACAGGGCTGTTGCCTCGAAGACTCAGCATTATTTTATGTATTGGTAAGAAGGAAAAAGTTGTCCAACTTTACCTTGATACTGAATCGATTTTAATACTACCTTCCAGTTTCAGGGATGTTAACATTGTGGGGAAAAAAGGTTCAGAAACAGTGAAATAAAACATTGTTTTCAAGTGTTGTAAGACAATGGCAACAAGTAGATAGCTTTTCTTCTGAAATGGTTTGAGTATTGTCTTTGCTGTTAAAGGATTATATGCAGTATTTTAAAATGAAATTTGTTATGTTATAAATAATTTTTGGAAAAAGAAGTTAGGAAAAATTCAAATGGATATTGTTAATAAGGCAAGCCTTTTTCTGATTATAAAATTACGGGACATTTATGATCATATATAGTCAGCTGTGATCTACCCAATCAGGGGTAACCATTGGTAACATATTGGTGTGTTTTGTTATCTCTTAAGTAAACTGTAGACCAACTGCATGCTTTCTCATAGGTCTCAATTTTTAAAACTACTGCAAGGGCAACATTTCAAAAGCATTGTAGCCAGCTTTAAAAATGCAAGGGCAGCTGTTTATTACAGAGTATGCTTGAAAGAGTACTGAAATGTATACTATCTTGAACTTATGAATATAAATTTACTGGCATTTTAGAAGTATATATACCAAGTTATACAAGTTAGTTACTGAGAATGAACATAGGTGTGTTTTAAAAGACAGTTTGCTGTGAGGTAGATGGAGTTTAGTTTCCAAACGTGTTGCTGTTCTTTGCTATAAAGATACCTGTAGACATGATGACTTCTCTGTAAATCTCTCCAGTCTTGGTTATATGAAGAGTTAAAATAATTCTCTACCTTATCTTAACTTGCCATAGTTGTATATCTGTGAAGAAAACAGAAGAGCTAATGAGTACGATTTCAAGAAAGCTTTGGACTTGCTTGAATATATTGATGAGGTAAGTAAAATCACTTGATGATCGCAGGCAAGGATCACAATTTGCGTATGGTTTTCTGTAGAACTGAGTACATCTTGAAAATGTCTTAATTTTAAAAGACTCTCAAAAAAATAAAGTAAAAGACTTTCTGGTTCAGCTACCCATAACTCTTAGAATACGTATAGCTCTTTAGAAAAGCTGTCAAGAGATCTCACCTCTTGATAATTCTCACACATTTCCAGGTGTCTTTTTCCCTGCACAAATAAAAAATGTTGCTTTTCAAGGTCCTGACATATTTTTTCTCTTTCATCTGTTGAGTCGTTGTTAGTTTCTCAAACTGGTATGCTGCTTGTCAATTTATTCTTCATAGTATTCACCCTAAGAGAAGCTGTCTCTCAGCCTTCTTTGAGAAAAAGATTATGATGACAATTCTGTAGGGTGAGCAGTCGGCCCTGCAACTGAAAGTAGTTTGGTAGATTATAAAGACAATAATATGTTGGCTTTTATGTTACTCTGTTTAAAATCTTGACTCTCTCAAGCTTCTTGATAAAATCAGATTATCTCAGAATAATCGGAAACAAATTCACACAAAGTTAATAGTTTTACTCTTCTGAGTAGTATTAACGTCTCAAAGAAAGGGAAATTTTTTAAAATGATAAATTAAAGCATAATAATATTTATGTGGAATTAGGAATTGACATAACTCAAATTTAAGCGTGTATTTTTTTAAATCAGGACTTAATGAGGATTTTTTTGTTTTGCTGTGAAGGAGGAAGATATAAATATAAATAATCTAAAACTGGAAATCCTTTGCAGAGCTCTTCAGAGAGATAAGTAAGTTCCCATAGCATGGATATAACATGGTTTTGGAAAAGGACTCTTTAGGAACATTATGATACCATACACATCAAATCGTTTTGTAACCTAATTGTATTGTAACGTATATTATAAAAATGTTAATGGTTTCATTAGCAATCCTAATTTTTTTATTCAATAATTAAGGAATAGCTTAAGGACTTGGGACCACTGGTATAATTCTCTACTTTTGATTTTAAATTTTACACTGTCAGTTGGCATAGAAATGTGTATGTTCCTTATTTTCACAGAAGTTGGGCCAGTTCTGCCAAGAAAGACTTGAGGCTACAAATTTTTTTTTTTTTTTTGAATAAGAAGTTAGTACAGTTTGAGAATCAGTACCCTCTTCTAAGTTATTGCGACATCTTTTTCACTGTAATCTCCCTACATAGGAGGATTTCTGTCCACTGGAACGGTGGTATTAAGATTCAGTGGCAAAGAGAGACAGAATAATCAGCTGTAGAGGTGGATTTTTCCCACGGAAAAGCATGACTTGAGTGCTAAAAGCCTTCTCTACTCGGTTTTCCTTTTTCCTGTGGCTTTGAGAAATTGCAATGGAACTATTTTTACTAAAGCATTTCTTCCTCTAATCACTCCCAGATAGTTAAAATTGTTGTCAAATTTGGTCTTGGAGGTCATCCTCCGAAGCATCTAGCTCTGCCTGTTGGATTCTCCTTCCCAATCATAAAAGATGTATTATGTCATTTGACTGGAATACCTTGTCTTGGCTTCCTGATTAAACACTCTACGGTATCATGAGGGATATAGCCATTGATTACTACAAAGGAGTGGTTCTGTGGATTTGTATTTCAGTAGTAGATAATCTCAACTAGATAAAGAAAACTTTTTAGGTTACACCAGACACTGGTTGCCATTTTACTTTTATGAGAAACAGAATATAACATTCTTTAACTATCGCCTGTGCTCTGAAGGGTCATACTTTAGGGTCGTTACTAGGTTGTTACATATAGAATTTTCTTGGGAAAGATACCTCACTACTTGGTTTTGACATCAAATACATGCTGGTTATATTGGGCAAATAGCTACCTGAGTATAGCATCTCCTATCTAATAGAGAGACTCTGGGTATATCCAACATTTAATAAAGCTCCTTTATTTAAATAGTTTTCAACAGTATCACAAAACTCAAGATTCTTCACCCCCTACAAACATCAAAACAAATCCACAATAGCAAACAAGTCATTTGTTTCAGATTATGGCCACAGTTCCATTTTCTCCTCACAGTGATTTTGTTTTCTAGCTGGTCCAGTTCAGATGGTAAAGATGATCCAATTGAAGTATCTAAAGACAGTATATTTGTGAAAATCTTACAGAAACTTTTAAAAGATGGTAAGTGGTTTGTTCATGTTGGAAATTAGTGTCACTCCTCAGTTTTAGAATCTTAGAATAATGGGGATTTGCCTAGGTGTCAAATGCCAGGGGGTTAAAATTAAACAGTATCATACTTAGAATTAGAGAAACTTGTTTAAAATAAAGGGAGGGCTCTTTCCTCCCCTACATGTTGGGGAGCTGTGTCATGGTGGAGTTGCCGTCTGCTTGGCCACTTAACTCTTGTGAAGATTGAAAACCTAAAATGTGACTTCTTTGGTATATCCCGTACTGAACTGGCCATACCACGCCTGAGAGCAAACTACAAAATGTTTTATCAATCCATTTTGGACATTAATACTATAAAATTAGTTTTAAGAACAAAATAAGGGGCTTCCCTGGCAGTCCAGTGGTTAAGACTTCACCTTCCAATGCAGGGGGTGCAGGTTCGATCCCTGGTTGGGGAGCTAAGATCCCACATGTTTCAGGGCCAAGAAACCAAAACATAAAACAGAAGCAATATTGTAACAAACTCAATAAAGACTTTAAAAATGGTCCTCGTCAAAAAAAAAAAAAGAACAAAAGGAGACAGGAAGGGAGTATGTTTTGTATATGTTTTGTACCTAAGACAGGTGAGCAAAATTCCATTTGCTGATCGAGGTGCAAGTAAGTAAAGAAGCGTTTATGGTTAAATGTTTATTATGAAGGGAGAAGATGAATTAGAGGGTACTTAACTTTAATATAACTGGAGGTTAATATACGGAGAAAGACTAGAGGTGAGAGATTTTCCACATTTTATACATGAAGACGAGTGTGGCTCATTTGTTGTAGAATTATTAAATCAAAATATATGATGATGGGCTTCCCTGGTGGCGCAGTGGTTGCGAGTCCGCCTGCCGATGCAGGGGACGTGGGTTCGTGCCCCGGTCTGGGAAGAACCCACATGCTGCGGAGCGGCTGGGCCCGTGAGCCATGGCCGCTGAGCCTACGCGTCCGGAGCCTGTGCTCCGCAACGGGAGAGGCCACAACGGTGAGAGGCCCGCGTACCACACACAAAAAATATATATATATATATATGATGATAATCCAGGCAGTGTGCAAAATAGGCTAACCTAGTGTTTACCAGTCTTTTCAGATGTAAGGACACTCTCTTTAATACCAGCTGGAAAAAAGTACACAATGACAAAAAGCCACAGTAAATTCAGCAGCCCTTCTAAATGGATGTGGATTTTATTCATGATGCTGACATTTACACACATTCGGAAATTTCTGTACATATATCTGCAAGACACATTATTTAATCTACATAAGACATGCGCGGCCCAGTGCCTGGTACATAGTAGTCACCCAACAAACATTTGTTCTTTGAATGCCTAGAATTATTTTACAGATTCATAGCCCCAGTTCTTCTGAAATAGATTCCACTCTGCGGTCCTCTGCTTGAGAATCACTGGCTTAACCGAAATGACGGGGGCCTCAGAGAAGCACTGCGGAGCTCACCACACCAACCGGTGTGCCGAGGGGAAAGGGCGCTGAACTCGGTGTTTACACGCCGGAAGTTCACTCCAGATAGAGCTGTCCACCTCAGCATTGACCTGGGTGTTTACTTATGAAAAATGAATACTTGACTACCCCACATTGACAGTAGATTTACTGGATGCTTTTACTTTCAAAGATGAATAAATAACACAAAGGCAATTAAGTCTCTTCATTGTCAAAAAAATAAAAAATTAAATAGTGAAGGGGTATAGCAAAAGAAAATATCTTTTGCTTAAAAATACTTGAAATTCAGACAGAGTTAAAATATATTAAGCTTTCTCTTTGCTAGATTTGGAATTGAAGAAATAACTGGATATGGTTGATTTCTCTGTGCTGTTGAAGAGATTCATTCGGACCCAAATCTGATGCTTTCCATGAAGTTAGCTCTTGTAAAGGTGCCACTGAACCGAATTGTGGCTAATTAAGTATTTGGTGCTATTTAAAGTTCACTTTTCAGTTGTTGCTATTTTTAGATTATAAATCATAGATGGAAAACAGAAATAGAAACCTATAATTTTACAAAAGAATTATTAAATTTTGACCTAAGGACAAAAACAAGTGGAAACTATTATATATAAATTATAATGTGTAATGATATAATATATAATACATATATATTAATAACATACATTTATAATATTATATATATATTATAAAACCAAGCCAAAGACATTTATTTTTGGAACCTTTTAATAATATAGCTTCCATGTACAAGAATAAATTTTGGTTTTTTTTAAAATTTATTTATTTTTGTCTGTGTTGGGTCTTTGCTGTGCGCAAGCTTTCTCTAGTTGCATCAAGTGGGGGCTGCTCTTAGTTGTGGTGTGTGGGCTTCTCACTGCAGTGGCTTCTCTTGTTGCAGAGCACGGGCTCTAGGCGCACAGGCTTCAGTAGTTGTGGCGCGTGGGCTTCAGTAGTTGTGGCACGTGCACTCAGTAGTTGTGGCTTGCGGGCTCTAGAGCGCAGGCTCAGTAGTTGTGGTGCAGGGGCTTAGTTGCTTCACGGCATGTAGGATCTTCCTGGACCAGGGCTCGAACCCATGTCCCCTGCATTGGCAGGTGGATTCTTAACCACTGTTCCACCAGGGAAGCCCAAGAGTAAATGTTTTTTAAAGGGCAGATTCTGAAGGTAGATATAGATAGCTTCACATTGTATTTCATAGACTCGGGCAGCCCAACAATTACTTCAGCCTGTGGAACGAATTCAGCCTGCAGATATATTTAAATTACCCACCTGGAGCTTTTCAGTTTTTACATGTTATTAAAGTACATTATACATACAGAAAAAAATGCACGTCATTGCATGGAGTATAACATTTTTCCTAATTAGTCGCTGGCATTTAATAGTTGAGAAGAGTTCTTACGAAAGTCTTGTTTTCTGACTTGTCTTAAAAATCAGAAGATTTGCCTATACCAGACTGAAATATTTACCTGGCAGCTGTCAGCTGGAGCTGATGAGCACTGCCCACTTTGAATGGGGCGCTGGTCCTAAGTTTACCAAAGCCCCTAGGCCATCTTCCTCATGGTACCTGCCAGGGCTTTGCAGGCGTTTGAGTTTTTTTGACTCCTGCTCTAAAGAAAAATAAACCATCAAATATTATGTCTAACAGAAGGCATGCATTATAAAAATAGAAGTTAAATAAGATGGGTTTTTTAAGAGAATTAATCTTTAGGAAATTAATGTGATATTTTCACAAGTGTAATGCTGTTTTACAGAGAAAAAGTCTCTCTTGAAAGTGTGTTAATTGTAATAAATGATATATAAATATTGCAGATTTAGTCTCATAACACTTATTATGAGATTTTTTATTGTATAATAAGTATCAAAAATGGTGCTAGGCACTTAGATGGTATTAAAAATAAACAGTATTTGATTTTGAGAAACTTATGATAATGTGACAAACTATAAAATATTGTCTTATTAATTTAAAATGTTTCTTCCAGTTCTCTTTATTTATAAAATGAGAAAAATCGTACATACTGTTTTGTGACTACACAGATGTGCATTGGCTTTCCAACTCAATAGAGGACTGACTGATGAAGACATGGTTCTTCCCCCTCTCCAGTTGTAGAGAGAAACTAATACGTTTGGCAACACTGTAGATAGCTTTCACGGCAGTGCTTCTACTAAATTATTTTCCTGAATAGGAGAATATTGTTTGAAATACTTGTTTTCTTCCCTTTTTTAAAAATTTTTAAACAATTAAATAAACTTGAAATACAAAATAAAGTTGATCAACTTCAAGGAAAATACATATTACCAAAGTTGACTCTAGAAAATTATTTTTAAAACATTAAGCAGACCAATCACCCCAGGAAAAAAACATTAAAAACCGGTTCTCAAATAAGCACCTCTGCAGTGAAGCATTTCTAGAGTGTGGGAAGACCACCCATCCAAGCAAAACAGTGGATCTTTGATCTGGGGGACAGATAAATGTCTGAAAGTCTTTTAAGAAGATATGGTATAACTTGTCTTCCTTGATAATTCAGATTCCTGTCTTTCAAATTTTACATGTGGATTATAAGCAATCTTTCACTGATACCTTCTACCTCTCACTATACAGCTGCTTAGAAAGCTGCTTCCTCGGGCTCGAAATACTTATTTTCAAGTGAATTAGTTTAAAACTTCCACACCGAAGGAATGGCTTAAGCTGTGGAGAGAAATGAAAGTGTTTCAGATTGTATTAAAGACTTTAAATAGAGTGGCTGTTTTGACCACTAGGGCGAAGAACAGTCACGCAGCCCCTGCTAAGTAAGGAATGTCATATTCTCAGGCCTAGCTTGGCAGATGGGAAGGAATTTAGAACAGAGTATTTCCCAATAGCAGAGTGACGTTATATTTTAAATAGAAGCACAGGTGTTCTTATCATCAGTCATCTCAGTTCGTTTGAGAGTTATGTGAAAAAAAAAAAAAAAACGTTCTGTGTTTGTGTTTATAGGCATTCAGCTCAGTGAGTACCTGCCAGAGGTGAAGGACCTGCTGCAATCAGACCAGTTGGGAAGCTTGAAGTCCAATCCTTACTTTGAGTTTGTTTTGAAAGCTAATTATGAATACTACGTCCAGGGACAAATGTGATTTTGCTAAAATGGTCATTGTCCCTGAAAATTTGTATGAGTGTGTCCTTATAAAAATTTTAGACCTTAAATATCTAGAAGTTTGTACAGTTTTATAACATGTATTCCTGAATTTTTTATACTGTATTTGGAAGCTACTACAAAATAGTTGTATGACTGTGGTTTTAGTTTTTGGTTACATGATAATTTTTTCTTCCTCTTTTCCTTCTGAAGTTTATCTGTGGGTTTCATACTTGCTACCCTTCCTTTTTATCTCACTCCATCCAGGGCCCTGGTTCTGGCTACATGTATGCACGGGTCACTTCTAGGCTTCAGCCTCTGTAACTCTAAAAATGGAAAGACTGCACTAAGTTGTCTCTGAAATTGCTGTGGCTCTGGATGTTACGTACTGGACAGTGTCTGGAATATTTGGTGTCCATTTTGGTTAGGTCTGGGGAAAATATCTAGTGGGGTAAATGTCAAAATTTGCCAACTTATTATGAAACTAAAGGACAAAGTGGGCCTAATTCATTGTGAGCTTGATAACTGATTACTTCACTGGGAAAAATGTCAGACTTTTCTACATAAATAATAGAGTATTAATAAAAGTATTTTGGTGAATAAAACATATTTATGTGGCTTTCTCATCTATCTATAAGTTACCATATAATAGGTTATAACCTGTCAGTATGGGGATTCAGTCAGGTTTATGCATTTTCAGGATGATTTACGCTGAATTCCATCTTTACCACAGTCTGTCTAGCTAATCTAAGGTGTGTGTAATGCTAGAAACCTTATAGGTTTTCTTAATGTGGCAACTGATTTAACTGAAAAGTAGTTGTTCTCAAAGGTTTGTCCTGACCAATGTTGTCACTCAGTTTTTATCGGGCTTTAAGTAAAGATGGAGTTGCTGGCATATTCAGGCTTTGGCCCAGTTGAATCCTCACTAAACAACTTGCTCCAGCAGCTGAAAAGGTCAGGAGTTACACATGGTGAAGAGAGTCCGGTTCCCGGCTTCACAAAGTGCAGCTCTCGCGTGCTGTCCCCTGCAGGCTTCAGACCCCGCCTCTGAGCATGTGTGGAAGGACGGGTTCATGGAGGAGCTGCTCTTGGCTGTCGCCAAAGGAGGGAAACGGGCAGCCTCGCCTCTGTCTGCGGCGCGGGGCGCAGTTAGGGATATCCTGAAGGGCACTAGGGGAAGTTAGGGAGAGGAACTTGTCAGACAGCACAAGAAATGGTTGAATTCTTGTGTTAGAAGACTGGTTTTACAGGGCCCTACGGTTGTCACCTGTGAGATCCTGTCAGGTGATGCTGTGACTGGGACACAGGACCCTGCCACCTTCACGCGCTGCCACAAACCCAGTTATCCCCGTGCGACGAAAGCCAGTCTGACGATGACCCCGGCCCATGGACCCGAGGATGTGAAGCTGCCGCTCTCACAGCAGGATGGATAGTCGTCTCATTTTGAGGGAGAAAAAGGCTCTCTCTTCTACCCCTGTTAGAGATGGTAGCCATAGCTCCAAAATGGTTGGGTTTCTTAAAAATTATTTTAACAGTAGTAGTGAAATTAAGGCCTAAAATATTGAGTAATTTTTTCTTCTAAATTTTAAAAATTTGTTGCACAACGTAGTCTTCATTAAAGAATTACTGATTTTTATATAAACTGAGTAGTTGACGATGACAAAGTGTAAAGGTGCTGTAAAGGTGAGCATGTTTACTAGGAAAGAGAAAGTGTACTGACTTGGAAAAGGTTTTCTTCACTCCTGTCTTTGAACGCTGCTTGAAAAGTCACAGCTTGTGGCCCCAATTAAATCAAACAGGAAGGTTGGGGGTTTGATCGTGAGCAACAGGCTTTGTGTGTGGCTGTGTTTTAGGAACTTTTGAACGTGTGGAGGATTAAGACAGAATTTGAGAATCACAGCAAGAGACGGTGCTGGAATTCTTGGTGAGGTGGAAGGCGACTGATGCCCTCAGTTTTAGGGATTTCGTTAGAAATCGGGTTGTGCTGCTTTTTTTACTTTGGGGTCTGAATCGTGTTTTTCTCACAGCTTCACCCTCCAGGTGGAGGGGGCTGTCAGGAATCGGTGTGAAGCACACTCCTTGAGGTGACTGGGCCTGAAGGAGAGCCACGCCGAGGTGACTGCAGCCTCGCTCCCCACGCACGTGTGCGTTTTGAGGCTAATAACTACGAAAGTATTAGTGTAGCCCACGTACCTGTTCCTGGAGACGTTATTCAAGGAATGCTTCTAAAGAAAACAGCTTTCTATATTCCTACGTAAAATTCACTCATTAAATACCGAGGTACAAGTACTGTAGAAAATGTGAAACCTATTAGGAAAAAAGAAGTGCGTGGAGGAAAATAAACCCCTGTAATCCCACCAGCCAGAAATAGCTTCAGTTACCATTTTGAAATATATCCTAGATTGTGCATGTATCAGTATTTGGACTGTGCATGTGTTACCTTTTGTAACCTGCTTATTTTGATGTGAGGTATTGTGAGCATTTCTGTGTATCTTTAATCTGGTATTTCTCAACCTTTTTATTTTTAACATCTTTATTGGAGTATAATTGCTTTACAATGGTGTGTTAGTTTCTGCTTTATAACAAAGTGAATCAGCCATACATATACATATGTTCCCATATCTCCTCCCTCTTGCGTCTCCCTCTCACCCTCCCTATCCCACCCCTCTAGATGGTCACAAAGCACCGAGCTGATCTCCCTGTGCTATGAGGCTGCGTCCCACTAGCTACCTATTTTACATTTGGTGGTGTATATATGTCCATGCCACTCTCTCACTTCGTCCCAGCTTACCCTTCCCCCTCCCCGTATCCTCAAGTCCATTCTCTAGTGGGTCTGTGTCTTTATTCCCATCCTGCCTCTAGGTTCTTTATAACCTTTTTTTTTTAGATTCCATATATATGTGTTAGCATACGGTATTTGTTTTTCTCTTTGACTTACTTCACTCTGTAAGACAGACTCTAGGTCCATCCACCTCACTACAAATAACTCAATTTTGTTTCTTTTTATGGCTGAGTAATATTCCATTGTATATATGTGCCACATCTTCTTTATCCATTCATCTGTCAACCTTCCTTTTCATTATCACTCCTCCTAAGGAGACTTCTTAAGACAATTTTCTTTAATCACTCTGCTCCCTTCACCCCCTCTGAAAGTTTAATACCACAAATCCATTGTATATCTTTTTATGTACCACAGCCTTTGGAGCCACACCTCATTATAATATCTAAGATTTTTTTTTTAACCCCCTAAGAACCAACTTTTCCCCCTTCAAGAATGTATGTCTTCAGGGGCTTCCCTGGTGGCGCAGTGGTTGAGAGTCCGCCTGCCGATGCAGGGGACGTGGGTTCGTGCCCCGGTCCAGGAGGGTCGCACGTGCCGCGGAGCGGCTGGGCCCGTGAGCCATGGCCGCTGGGCCTGCGCGTCCGGAGCCTGTGCTCCGCAACGGGAGAGGCTACAACAGTGAGAGGCCTGCGTATCGCAAAAAAAAAAAAAAAAGAAAAGAATGTATGTCTTCAGTATTCTTCAAGGTACAATTTTTTTTAATGACTGCCTGACACTTTACCATATATGGCTGTATCATAATTTAACAGGTCTCTCTCTTCTTAACAGTCTTAAAAACACTTGGGTTAATGGTTTGGGGTTGGTTTGGGTTGGGGTTTTGTCTTTGTTTTTTTTCTTACAGTAATACTGGAATAAATCTTTGTACAAAAATCTTTGTTCATTCCAGATACATTTCAAATGACACCGACTCTTCCTGTTCAGTTAGTGATGACATTGATAAGCGGTCAGTGAACTGTTCTAATGATTTTTAGTGTCCTTTGCTCACCTCCCCACTCTGACCTCCTCCAAACACTTAGAAGAAAGGTACTGTACCATTTATCGTTTCTTGTGTTCCAGGCACTTACCTAGTTTCAACCTTCAAATCAGTCTTAAAGGAGTAGGTGGTATCCTCAGCTGAGTGTCTCTGGAAGCCACCGGCCCCAGGCCACATAGTCCGTCAGAGGGGCGGGTACACCCAGATGTGCTTTACCAAAGAGCAGGCTTTCTTAACTAGTGGGCTGGGGTGGGGACGAGGGGAGCGGAGGGGGAGGAGAAGGGGAGGAGGCCAAAGGAAGCCTCGGATGGAATCATTAGTCCCTTAGAGATGCCAAAGCAGAGCGAGTCCCAGTCTGGGAAAACCAGTGGAAGATCGAAGTCCTCTCTTCCTGCCTGCCACGGTCAGCTGGACATTTCTGGATGTGTGGCTTGGGAGGGCAGTGAGTTGGTTTTTTCTTTTACCCCCCTGCTCACTGGAACGCTTCTGACTCTGTGCCTTGCCAGGCAGCCCCCCTCCCTGTTCTTTTTGAGATGACAGAGGATGGCTGCACATGGAGCCATGGCTTCATTTAAGATGTCTTTGGCCCTTCACTGGAAGAGATCCCTCGAGGATCTGTTATATTCCTGAACATACCAAGTGTTGGAGGAGGTTAAAGGGAGATAGAAAGCAGCCCGGAGCACTCCTAGGGAAGGGTGGGTCTCCCAAGCCCCTGTGTGTCCCAGGACGTGCTGTCTGGCTCATGGAGCCTTGGTTTGCTTCTTTTTAAAGGTAACGCAAATAGTACCTGCCTCATGTACCTCCAGACAGTTACAGGATTAATGGAACAACACAAAAACATGTGAAGCACTTTACAGATTCGTGTCTAAATAAGTAGGAAACACAGTAGAAGGCTTAGACTGCTTGAGATTGGGGACCACAGATATGTGAGGAGCTGAGGGGATGCGGCTGGATTGGGTGTGAGCACGGTGGCTGGGCCCTAGTAGAAGGGCCTGTCAGAGGATCAAGCTAAGGCTGCCCCCGAAAACTTAGAAGCAGGAGCTCTATGTCGAGCATACCCTGCATGGCTGACCTTTCCTCAGGGTGTATCTCAAAAGGCTGTGCAGGCAGTGACCCACTTACTCAGGCGTGGGGTGCTGGGGTGATCCCCAGAGTGTACATGTATGGAGATGGCCTTCCACCTGCTCCTCAAGGCCATTTATGAGCCAATGAGAACTCAGCAGGACCAGGATGGGCCTGCGGCCGCCCTGTGGTAGCCCTTGGGTACTATTTCAACCCGCGCAGGCGTCCCAGCTGGCGTTCCCAAGCCCACCTCCCCAAGGTTTGCTGTACCAGCAGATCTCCGCTAGCTTGTGACTGCTTGATTCATAGCTTTTCATGTGTGTCTGAATCTAACAGACCCTGAGATTAGAAAAGCTCGCTATAGGAGAGGAGTTGCCCTGAGCAACAGTTCTGGCAAATACAACCTCCTTCCCCTTTAAGATGTCAACCAAATTCGTAGGTATTCAGTAAATGACAGCATACTTCTTCCTACCTTCAAGACCGAAATTTATTCCCCTTACACTGTACATAGAGTGCATTTGCCAGGTTTTGTTTTTTTTTCTAGTGTCGCCACTTCACACTGCCACAGCAGGACACAAGGTATCGAAAATGAAATGTAGCTCTGTCCCTTATTCATTCATTCTCAAATTTCAGAAACTGAATATGAAGCCACAGTGACATTATACTCATACCGAGGCCCCGGACTAACCAAACTCCTTATTTTGTCATTGACTTTGGCCATTTTGGGGAAGGGCTGCCATGATGTGGGCTGCGGAGAAGGGTTTCATATACTTTTATATCCCTCCTCAAGAGGACTCACACCTGGAGTCCCACCACCAAATGTGAATGGTAGCTATTTTGGGAACACTTCAGCACATCAGAAAAATGACTGGTTCCATTCTGGCTCACACCGCATCACTGATGTACCCCTTAAAGCATGTCACTGAGTTCATCACAGAAAATTGTTTCTCCTTGTGCCTTCCACAGCAAGGTTAGAACTGTTCTCATCTGGGAGCAGAGGTGGGGGGGGGGAGTGAGAAGCGCCAACTGGGTAACCTCCTCTGACCCCCACTCCACCTTACCATAAGTAGATAGATCCAAATCCTTCTAGAAAATTAGAAAGGCATATCCCCATATATCAGCGGTATAAATAGAACCGCTTCAGCAGGCTCTGGCGGACCGGTGACTCTACAAGGTGGAGTGGGAAGCGGCCGGCCTTGGCTGCGCATCACCCTCTAAATATAACGATGAGTTTGTTCAGCCTTTGCAGCAGGAAAACGTTTTGCCCATCCTAGAGCGCGACGTCCTTGTCCTCTGTACCGAGAGGAGGGACGGGCGCGGCTTCATCTAGTAAGAACACCTCACCGTTCCCACCTCCAGGTCATGGGCTGTGACCTTTGCCTTTCGGCCCCGGAAGCAGGGCCCTCAGTGAGCTCCGCCAAGGATGCGGGAGGGTAGGGCGCTCCGCGCGGCCCGCCGCACCCCGGAGCGCGCCAGTCACGCCCTGAAATTCACTGCCTTCACAAGCCCCCGAGCGCTCCGCGCGTCCCCGAGGCGGGCAGGTCCACGGGCCCTGGCTTTGCGCCCGGCGCTGCCACAGCCGGCCCGCGCCTCCTCCCCGGCGCTCCGCCCTTGCCTCCCGCCGCTAGCTGTCTGCCCCACGACAGCTGCGCGCCCGCCCGCCGCTGGTGACCCTCTCCGGTGGGGGTGGGGGCCGACGGGTCAGCCCTCTGGATTCGGGGAGCTCGGGGTGGGGGGAGAGAC
>NW_020175321.1:648083-649398 GCF_003031525.2 Neophocaena asiaeorientalis asiaeorientalis | reverse complement strand
GCACCACCGAAGGGAGTCCGGAGAACTCCGGGTAGGGCCCGGCCGACTCACTATATCAGTCCCAGCCCTGCGTCCTCAGTGCTGCGCCTCCGACCCCAGAGCCACGTGCGCTTTAAAGAAGAGACAGGAAATCTTCGTCCTTTGGAAACTTCTCCAAATTTATGCCCAGCCCCTTGGGGCTGCTCTCCCTGACACTTAGTTTGTGCCCAAGTAGATGAAAGGTTTTGCTCTAGTCGTCCTCAGGGCAGTTCCGTCCCAACCGAGCCAAAGGACAGCAAGTGCCACTACTCCCCGGGTTCGCCGTCAGGCCCAAGGGCGCCTCGGTTGTCAGTCTGGTGTGTCGTGGGGGTCCGGAATAGGCCATTCGTCCCCGGGTGGAGCGCCCAAGCCCTTCCCACGGCGTCTCCTTTAACCCTCACAGTCGCCCAGCGGGCAGGGTTCGCGGACCTTGACCCCCTAGGTGAGACCCCGGAGGTGTGGAGAGGGCGGCGCCTGCAACCAAGGAAGAGAACCCTCGGGGACAGTGTGCCCTGGGTTCCCGGATGGAGAAAAGCTCCGTGTGGTCTCCCCCCAACGCAGGGCCCGGCAGCGAAGCTCGGCCCGGGTGGCATTAATTGCTTCCCCTTCGGGACCGCGCCGGGCTGGGGGCTGGGGGTGTCCATAGGCCCCGGGGGAGGGAGGGCGCTCGGGATGGCGGGGCCTTCCGCCTGCCACGCCGAGCGTCTCCACGGCCTTCCCGACCTTGCAGAAACCAGACACCATGTGCGACGAAGACGAGACCACCGCCCTCGTGTGCGACAATGGCTCCGGCCTGGTGAAAGCCGGCTTCGCCGGCGACGACGCCCCTAGGGCCGTGTTCCCGTCCATCGTGGGCCGCCCTCGCCACCAGGTCAGGCTGCCAGTCCGCGGAGGGAGCCGGGCCGGGTACCCGCTCAGCCCAGCCCCGCGCCACCCGGAGCCGCGGTAACGAGCTCGTGGTGTCTCCGCTCCGCAGGGCGTCATGGTGGGCATGGGGCAGAAAGACTCCTACGTGGGCGACGAGGCGCAGAGCAAGAGGGGTATCCTGACCCTCAAGTACCCCATCGAGCACGGCATCATCACCAACTGGGACGATATGGAGAAGATCTGGCACCACACCTTCTACAATGAGCTCCGCGTGGCCCCCGAGGAGCACCCCACCCTGCTCACCGAGGCCCCCCTCAACCCCAAGGCCAACCGCGAGAAGATGACCCAGATCATGTTTGAGACCTTCAACGTGCCGGCCATGTACGTGGCCATCCAGGCCGTGTTGTCCCTCTATGCCTCCGGCCGTACC
>NW_020175321.1:635157-647752 GCF_003031525.2 Neophocaena asiaeorientalis asiaeorientalis | reverse complement strand
CCCGCCCGAGCGCAAGTACTCCGTGTGGATCGGCGGCTCCATCCTGGCCTCGCTGTCCACCTTCCAGCAGATGTGGATCACCAAGCAGGAGTACGACGAGGCCGGCCCCTCCATCGTCCACCGCAAATGCTTCTAGACGCCTCTCCGACAGCCGCGACTTCTCCCCAGGACGACGAATCCGCTTGCGGCGCAGGCGGCTGACCTCGAGCCACCGCGCGGCAACTGCCCTCCAACCACCTGCGCTGCTGCCGCCGCAAACCGACACTGTTTATAACGTGTACATACATTAACTTATTTACCTCATTTTGTTATTTGTAAAACGAAGGCCTGTGGAAGGAAATGGAAAACTTGAAGCATTAAACTCAGCCGTTCTGTTATGCTGCGTAAAGTTGTCTGTTGTGTTTATTTGCGGGGGCGGGGAGCGGCCGGGGTCGGGGAGGAAGAGGGACCCCATCTTCCTCCATCACTTTGCACAATACTCCGAATGAGTGCACGCCTTTCAAGACCGTAAGTTAAGTCTTCCCCTGCTCACGGCTCTTCCCTCTGGCTCAGATCCATTCCCCAGACTGGCAGGCGCGCCGGGGCCCGACTTGACATTCGGGCGTGTCCGGCTCTGCACTGCGCTCGGGTCGGCTGCGGCGCTGGGGCCGCGCGCGGGTGGCCAGGGGACGCCGCAGGCAGGGCGCTGACCGTGGTGCTGGGCCCAGGGGCCGCCTCACAGCGCGCACTTACGCTCCGCCCGCGGCGGGCGTGGCCTTACAGAATCCGGGTTCCCTCCGGAATCTGCGATCTAACTGAAAGGGCTGTGTTCATTTGTAAGGGAAGATCCCCACTTCTCTTCCCGATTGGGAAGTCCTTTGCTTCGTACCAGGTGATGGTGGCATAAAGAAGCGCCCTTTCCAGGGTGGGGCGGGGGAGGAGCGGCGCTCAGAGGTCGGAGGAGGGCGAGGAAGGACCAAGTGGACTCTCCAAAAGAAGGACAGCGCATCCTAGGCGGGGAAGGGCACTGGCGGCCGGCCAACAAGGAAATGCCTGCAGGGAAGGGAGCCCAGATGGTGCTGAAGAAGAGGTCAGCAAGAGAGAAGAAGCAACCCCACTCCACTCCCGCAGTGTCTGAAAGGGACAAAACATAGTAACAGTTTGCATTTCTATGAGCGAACACTGCATCTACATATTTTAGACAGTGTTTCCCAGTCAAGACTTTCGGGAAAAGTGGTCCCTAAATGAAATAGATTGACTCAAAGACGGTAATACACTCATTCAGAAATAAGTTTATAAGTAGAATTAACAGCATAGCTGTGTTATATGCCACTTTGCCATATGTTTATTCCCTCCTGTTATGGCCTATTGAGAAGCTTCCGAAATCATTGAAGCCTCCAAGGTAGGAATACTGCCAAATCCAGATATGAAGAGAATCATCATTCAGTAGAACTTAAGATTTTAATAAAACAAGTATATGATACCAAATCCGCTGAAAACCATGCATTTATCCACCTAGGATGGATAAAGCTTAGAAACGAGCTAGGGCTTCCCTGGTGGCGCAGTGGTTGAGAGTCTGCCTGTCAGTGCAGGGGACGCGGGTTCGTGCCCCGATCCGCGAAGATCCCACATGCCGCGGAGCGGCTGGGGCCGTGAGCCATGGCCGCTGAGCCTGCGTGTCCGGAGCCTGTGCTCCGCAACGGGAGAGGCCACAGCAGTGAGAGGCCTGCGTACCGGGGGAAAAGGGCTAAATTCTAGCCTTCCAGAAGTACCCAGCTTGTATAGATAATAGTACATTGACACAGGCATATCTGAGCAAACAACACACACACAGCCTGAATAATTCGTATAGCCAACAGCTGGGAAAACACGTCAGAATTACATGAGTCAGCTAACCAGCATGTTAAATCTTTTTTAACCAGAACCCCAGGTCTCTTAATTAGGATTTAAGTAAGATATTTAAGGAGGTAATGACCCATTTCTCCTGTGGTCATAATCATCAAATGCCCGAGAGAAGTTTTCAATATAATCTGTAGCATTTCCTTCTGCCCCACCTTTGACGTTGTTCTACTGAAAACATGTGCAAAAATTAGGAATTGTGTGTTTTCACTGGATGTGTGCCAGATGACCTTTTCTTTTCTGGTTCTTCTCTAAAAAGAAACAAGCATCACACATTTCATTGGTGTTCTGTATCTTTCCTGCTCTCCTAGTAGGTTGTGATTATAGGTATTTGGTAAATTGTGTTACCTATATTAGGCCTGAAAGAAGATTTTTGGTTGCTGTAGTAAAGAATTATGTATATATATAACATATATATTATAGATTATGTATATATAATTAATTATATGCATATATAATTAATGTATAATTATATACATTTTTATATAATTATATATAATTTTATGTGTATATATAAAATATATATAAACACACACACACACACTGTATATAGAGTGTGTATAGTGTGTATAGGGATACACACATGTTTGTGCTGGGTGAGGAGAGCACCCAGCAGCTCTAAGTCTGTTTGCAGTATGAAGAAGAGAGAAGCTCCTGTGTGACAGCAGTGTACTTGGCACTAGAGGGAGTAATGTTACGGCTAATTTCCCACTGAAAAGCCATCTCAGAGAATCAAATTTTGGAGCTGTGAGAGAATTGAAAGCAACAAAAACAATTTCCCCAGCAATCACTTATGGTGTGTTTCCTTAGACCTGGTAGGTCTTATCAGGAATCTCACTGCAGTTATTTCATTCTCTCAAAAGCTCATTAAATAGCCATAATTTTTTTTTTGCACCAAATCTATATTGCTAGTGCCCAGTTGAAGGAAGGAGGGACAAAGAAGAAAATGGGAAGAGAGGATGTGTCAGGATTAAAAAGAAGGATTAGGCTGAGTGGGAAAAATAAAAGGGTCTGGGATTGGGGTACAGCCTAGGCTTTATCATTTAAACCTTTGGCAGTTAGAATTAGACCATGGAATACCAGAGTACCTCCCAGCTGTTTAGTCCCCTGAACTGTCACCCCAGATTTGGCAGAACCCTAAGGGGTTAATGAAATATTTTATTGCCCATCTACTATGTGCCAGGGGTATGGAGAAGGCTAAGATGTCGTCCCATCCTGGGAGTTCACTGTCATGACCTCCGCCGTCACCAGGCACTTATGCCTTGACTCCGATCGCCGCAAAGCCTGTTGGAGGAGCTGGCTGGGATATCGGATGCTGTGGGTATCTGGCTGCTTTGCACTCGCCACCACCAGGCCGGCTTCCCTCCCGCACAGCATTGTTTTCTGATGAGGCTGGATGGTTCCAGAAATAGATTCTTACAGGGAAACATCCATCATTGTGCTGGAGAAGGCCTGCCCGCCCCTGGCCTTGGGGACACAGACTACTGCTGCCTCTCACCTGGCAGTGCCTCTACCCTGAGAACAGGAGTCAGAATGGGCTCGGGCCACAGACCAGCCCTATCCCTGAGGGCACTCATGTGGCCAGGCCACCTGCATGCCTTCCTCCCTTTCCTTCTTGCCTCATTTCTGTCGCTTACATTTCCTCTCTGCCCCACACTGTCCTTGGAAGTCACCCCCTTTTGCACTGTCGCTATGTCACAGTCCTTTTGGGGAGTTCCCACAAGCTGATGCACTGTGTCTGACCTCAGCTCAGAAAGAAGCCAAGACCTGGTGTGACGGCGCACTGGTGAGGTGGGCAGCATGGCGGGTCCCACGTCCAGGTCCACCTGCGTCCTTGTCACCCACAGCCAGAGACACTCCCCCCAGCAGGCCACGGGCTGCACCTTCCAGAAGGGGCACAGATGGCAAAGGCAGCTGGAGGTTAGCTGACGTGAATGAGGAGTGGGGGCCCCTCATTAAGAGTGGCCCTTTCACTGGGTGCAGGAGCCCTGAGCCTTCTGATTGACCCTGCCCCTGCTTGTCAGTTCCTTAATGGCTTACCCTGATGGAATGGAGCGGGACCCTAAGGGGTCTTCAGAGAACAGAAACACCCCCCTCTATGTCTTCTGCCTGCCTCTTGTCTGTAGAAAAACTTTAGCCAACGAATAAATTTATTCAGAGAAGTGAGAAAATGCAGAAGCAAAGAAAAGCAGTCAAGCAATAATAATAATAATTTAGTCATTAAACGAAGTCAAGGATTTTAGTTCCTCCTCAAGGGTTATAGATAATCTTCTGAGCCATATCCTGTGAGCTACCCTGTAGATATTGGAACTCCCACCAGGTGGAAGAAGTTAACTCCATGATGACCAGACTGTAGCCATGAAACGAGCTGCCGCAATTCCCAGGACTGGCCTCAAAGAAAGGGGAACGAACCGGCCCTGGAACTGAGGGCTCACTATACTGAAAACAATCAGGCTGACGCTGGTCAGGCCACCGACGACCAACTTCAAGATGACGGTCAGAGCTGCCTGTGCTGTTGCCGCCTGTAGCCCCCTCCCTCTGTCTACTCACCCCTGAAACTCCCCTATAAAAGCTCTTGCCCTCTGATTGGCAGGGGAGAATTGGCCTTTGGACATGAGTCCACCTTCTCTCCAGGTTGCCAGCCTCCAGAATAAAGCAAACTTTCCTTTCTACCAACACTTACCTCTCAAATATTATTAGCTTTCGAGTGATGAGCAGCCGGACCTGAGTTCAATAGCGTTGATACTGAACAGTTTCTGTGGGCGGTTGATTGGGTGAAAGACTCAAATGTGCAAAGGTGATGTTGGCGGTTCTCAGAGCTGTCCGTAGAATCAGGATTGCCTTTCCTGTGACAGTCATTGGGGTTTCCTAAACCTTACCACCACGTGGAGAGCTCTGGTCACTGGAGATGGACTCGGGAGTAGAAGTCTCTCTACATCATGGACCAAGGGTGGCCGTAGCACCCCTGGATCCTTGTTCACCCCATTTTTCCTAGTTTCCTTCATGGGACCTGTATTAAGTTCCTGTGACAGATTACCACAGACTGGGTGGCTTAAAACAACAGGAATTATTTTTTTCCACAGTTCTGGGGTCTAGGACTCCAAAATCAAGGCAGGGTTGTCGTCACCTGAGGCCTCTCTCCTTGGCTTGCAGATGCCATCTTGTCCCTGTGTCGGCACGTCCTCTTCCCTCTCTTCATGTCTGTGCCCAAATTCCTCCTTATAGGACACCAGTCATGTTGGATTAAGGCCCACCCTAAAGACTTTGTTCTAATTACTCTTGTAAAGGCCCTGTCTCCAAATACAGTCACATTCTGAGGTCCTGGGGGTTAGGACTTCAACATATGAATTTGGGTTGGTGGTGACACAATTCAGCCCACAATAGGGACAACAATTTAACCCACTATAGGAACTAAAAGGCCACTAGTAACAATTCATTTTAATGGTCCATTTTAATAGCCCATTCATTGTAATAGTCCATGGACTATTAAAATGTTAATGTTTGTTTGACTGCTTTTCTCTTATGTTATGTCTCTTATGTGTCTTATGTTATATGAAGAACTTTCACATACATTAGCTCATTTTATCTTATAAGGTAGCTAGGATAGGGATTATTACTCTACTTTCATAAATGATAACAGTGAGGCCTCAAGACTGAGTGACTTGCCTAAGTTTATAAACTTAGTTTATAAATTAGTACAAGTGGCAGAGGAAAGACTTTAACTTGTAACTCTTGACTCTATTCTTTTATTTTCAATTTTGATGTACGCTTATATTTTATATACATTTCTTGTAAACAGCATAAGGCTGAATAGTTTTCCCAGCCTGACAATTTTGTCTTTTAATTGAGACACTTTGTCCGTTTATACTCAATGTGATTACTGGCATATTTGGGTTTAAATCTATCATTTTATTTTGTACTATTAGTCCAGCCTGTTCAAAGTCTAAAATTAATCAATATTTTTACTTTCCTTGGACAACACGAGACCCTTGAGGACTTCTAATTCATCCATTTACTTTCATCCTGACTCATCACATATTTTCATTCTACCTTTATAAACCCTTACATATTACTATTTATCATACATCAGTCATGGTTTTAACCTCCTCAAAATACTGTAATTGTCTTATAGAGCTTAGATTTTCTTGTATATTAATAATTTTCTCTGCTCATTTCTCCTTCCCTATGGATCCCTTCCAAGGGAGATTATTCCCTTACTCCTGAAGCACAGTCTTTAGAATTTCCTTTAGTGATGGTGTGTTGGTTGCAAAATCTTTCAGTTTTTGTTTGCTTATGTGCTTATTTCTCCCTCATTCTTGAAAGACACTTTTTTCTCATAAAGAATTCCTGGATAACAGTTATTTCTTTTGGCATATTGAAGACGGCATTTCTCTGCCCTCTAAGTGCTATTGTCGCTGTTGAAAAGTCAGCAGTCTAGTCCTTCTTTGAGGAAATCTGCATTCCCATTTCCCCACATTTCAGCTTAAAAATTTTTTTTCTTTTTGTCTTTGATATTCTTAGAGAAAATCTTAGAGAAAATATTCAGTTTCTCTATGTCATACCTAGTTGTAGGTTTCTTTTTACTTATCTCATTTGGGATTTACAAGCTTTTGAATATGTGGATTGCTGTCTTTCAACAGGTTTGGGAAATTACCAGCCCTTGTTTCTTCCAACGTTGCCTTCAATCCTATTTTTTCTCTCCTCTCATTCTGAGGAATTGACAAATTGGGCTTCACCAAGTTTTAAATAGTTGCTCATCAAAGAACACCACTAATAAAATGAATAATCAGGCAACATACTGAGAGAAAATATTTGCAAAACATGTATCTGACAAAGGGTTGGTATCCAGCCTATATAAAAATAACCTATAAAATTCAATAACAGACAAAAATGCAATAAAATGGGCAAAATATTTTGAACAGACACTTCACAAAAGAATACATAAACGGCCAATAAAATAAGCATACAATCATACTCAATGTAATCAATGGCTGTTGTCAAAAACAAACAAAAAAACGGAACAAAATAACAAGTATTGGCAAGAGTATGGAGAAACCGGAACACTTGTGCATTGCTGGTGAGAATGTAAAATGGTATAGCTGCTATGGAAAAATGTTATAGCAATTCCTAAAAAGTAGAATTACCATATGATGTGGCAATTCTACTTCTGAGTATATACTCCAAAGGAATAAAAGCAGGGACTCAAAGAGGTATTTGCACACCCATGTTCATAGCAGGATTATCCCAATAGGCAAAAGGTGGAAGCAGCCCAAGTGTCCGTTAATGGAGGAATAGATAAAATGTGGTGTATATGTACAATGGACTATTATTCACTCTTAAAAAGGAAGGAGATTCTGACCCATGCTACAACATGGATGAGTCTGAAGACATTATATTAAGTGAAATAAGCCAGTCACAAGAGGACAAATACTGTATGATTCCACATATATGAGGTACTCAGAGGAGTCAAATTCATAGTGAAAAAGTAGAAGGGTGATTGTCAGGGGCTGGGGGCAGGCGGGAATGGGGAGTTAGCTTTTAATGGGAACTGAATTTCAGTTTGGGGGGATGAAAATTTCTGTGGGTGGATGGTGGTGTTGGTTGCACAACAATGTAAATATACATAATGCAGTAGAACTGTAGACTTACAGATGTTTAAAATGTTAAATTTACTGTTATGTATTTTTTTACCACAATCAAAAAAAAAGACAAGCACATGAAAAAGTGCTCAAAGATTTTAGTCATCAGATAGATGCAAAATAAAAGAACAATCTTATACTATTATATACCCACTATTATGGCTAAAATTAAAGATTGCCACCAAATATTGGCAAGTATGTGGAGCAACTGGAACTTTCATACTCTGAGTGGGAATGTAAAATGGTGCAACCACTTTGGAAAACATTTGGCAGTCTCCTGTAAAACTAAACATACACCTGCTTTAACACCTGATAATTTTAATCCTAGGAATTTACCCACTAAGATTAAAGACATAGTCACAAAAGGACTTATACGAGAATTCTGATAGCAGCTTTATTGATAATAGAAAAAACTGGAAACAGGTCAGGTGTCCATCAACAGAAAAATGGATGAACAAACTGTGTACAGCTGTATAATGGAATACAATTCAGCAATAAAGAGGAACAGACTGCAAATGCACATACAACATAATGGATCTCAAAAATACCCTGAGTGAAAGAAAATTTACACATATATACAGTAAGATTGCATTTATATGATATTCTAGAACAGGCAAAACTAGTCTATGGTATAGAAAAAAACAAGAACAATGGTTGTCTCTGGGAGTGGGATGGATATTGAGAAGTGGCATGAGGGGACTTTTTGGAATTATGGAACTATCTGTATCTTGATAAAGGATTGGGTTACAAAGGTCAGATTCAGTGACTGTACAATTAAGATTTGTGCATTTCATTTTGTGTACACTTTAATCAAAAGAAAAAATTGCAGGCAAAAAAATAAGATGTCAGAACTTCTGATACCCTCTACATTAAAAAAGTTTTTTTTTAATTTTTAAATGAAAAAAATTTTTTTTTTGTATTTTTCATTTTAGGGGGTTTATCTGAATTGCATTGTGGGTAATTTCCTCCAATTGATCTTCTAATTTACTAATTCTCCCTTTAAATTACTTAATCTATTGTTAAACCCTTTTGCTCAGTTTCAAATTTCTGGTATTGAATTTTTAACTTTTAGAAAATTTTAGACATTATTTTATTTTAAAATTAACTAGATCACATTTTTATAGTTTTCTGCTTCCTATGGATATTCGTTAGCTTGTCTCTTACTTCTTTAAAAGAGCAAGCATAGGTTTTTAATAATATGAATCTAATAATCTTAGTGGCTGAAGTCTTGGAGTTTCTTTCTATTACCTATTGTCCCGGTTCATACTCACACTACCTTTTTCCATGTGTACTTGACAGTGTCGCGTTCACTGTCTTTGAAGAATTATTTCTGGGACACTTGGAAACCCAGAATAAAGGTGACTCTCTCAGGAAAGGACTTGTATTTGCTTCTGCCAGGGATCTCCTGGGATACCACTAATCTGAGATGATGGTAAACTAAATCCACTGCCTGAGGTCTCTTGGTCCCCCCAGATGAGGTGGGCTGCAAATGCATGTGAGAACTCAGCCTGAGTTTACAATTTCCCAGGCGTCTGCACCCCACGCCACTACCACACACTTGGTACCAGGGCCACTCGCCTGTCTGATCCTCAAGTGTCGGTGTGGGGCAGGGCTTACCCCTGGCTCACTCCTTCACGCTTCCCCGTGGTGTAAACCTGTGTCCCAGCTTCACGAGGGAGGCATCAAGCTTTGCAAAGCTGTTAAACCCCAAGCACAAGGTAAGTGAGATAAACAAACACTCTCAGGGCAAGAGCTGTTTCTAGAATCACTGTCCTGCTGGTGATTCTTTACTATCCTGTCAACTCTTCGGTGCTTGTAAGATGTTCAAAATACTTGATGTGGCTTTTTAGTTGTTTTCCACAGGAATGTTGTTCCAAGAACTCAGCCTGTCAGATTCCCTAAAAATAGAACTCAACATCTTTCACGGTGCAGGCCTGGCTTTAGCCACCCTTGAAACACAGCTCAAATCTCACACATGGGCTTAAGGAATTTTGCCCCAAATTCTGTTGCCTTATTTTAAATCTGTTATATTTTCCCTGGGCCTAAAAATACACTGGGTCTGAAAATTCCCCAGGATAACAGGGCACCAGCTGGGAGACAGAGCTGCCTGAAGCCCTTCAGCCCAATGTTAATGTGCCCTGTGTCAGCAGGGACCCATTGGACCAGGGAAAAAATGAAGGGCAAAAGGACAAAGCAACTCGGTCAAAGTGATAAATCACCACGATGCTTTCTGTATGGGGGGATGATAGGTGATTTTTTCTGCCTTTTTTATACTTCATTATTCTTTTCAACTTTATTGTTTTCAAGATATAAGTGTTATGTTAATATTAAAAATACTTAAGCAAAAAATGAAAAAATAAATAAACAGAGAAGAAAAGGCCCCTCTAGGCCCTCAGCCCTGAATGGTACTTCCAGCAGCAGAGATGAGTTTGGGCAGATCCATTTGCAGCCACGCGGGTGGCGGGAGGTGGGGCCGTGGAGGCGGGGGTCGGAGAACGGCTGTGTCAAGCGTGACCCCAAGGTGGCCCCCGCTGAAAGGACTAAACTGCTCCTGTCATTTCTCCCGTCTGAGCTCCACAGGCATCCTGGGTGAGCTGGGCAGATGGCACTGGGGAGAGCACCTCTGGGTTCCAGCCCTGGCTCCGCGGAGGACGTTGGTTTCCATCGGTAACAGGAGGGGGAAGCGCTGCTCTAGGTGGTCCCTGTTCCTCTGACACTCTGTGATCACGCCCCCCCCCCACTTCTCCTGCTCAGGACCCCTGGGAGAGGAAGGGGAGGCTGTTGTGAAGCCCCTCAGGAGGCAGGACAAGGGGATGAGGAAAGGGGAGACTCCAGTGCCATAGAGTTTCTCCGCATCCAGGTTCCCTTTGAAGTTCTGAGAAGGCTCTGTTTACCCTTTACCCTTCCTAAGCCAGAGTGCCCACAGTTCTGCCTCCCCTCCCCCTCCCGCCCAGTCCATTCACGCATTTACCGAGGGTCTCTTCTATTGCAGGCACAAGGGGCACTACATGGAATAACTAGACTGCACTTGAACTTCTCCAGTAAATGCTTAAAAAGGATGCCTACTATGCTTACCCTCTGTCTTTGGAAGGTTCTCTGGAATCTAGGTTTTCCTCCGAGTTTCGTCTCCGGCCTCTAGTGCTGGTGCAGGGCAGGCCGGTGGAGAACCAGGCTCCAGGAGGCCCGCGTGCTGGGATCACCAGGGACGCCCAGAGCCTCCCTTGGGAGATGCTGTGTAGTGATTTCTTCCTACGCTGCCCTGGCGGTGGAGGCCAGGAATTTGAAAGCTGGGGATCTCAGCACCTCTGAAATTACAGGGCGTCTCTCACTGACATGAGAGCGAGCGCGGTGGTCCAGCCTGGACAGGGTGGCGCCCTCACAAACAGCCCTTCCTCAAGCCTCTGCTCCCCTGCGCACTTCCCTTGCTGCACCCCAGGCCCAGCCCTGCACTGGGTGGTCATATTTTTTCCAAAGGGCAATCCAGGCAATTTGAAGCAAACAGATTTGTTCCCAGCTACACGAGAACACAGGGTTGTGGTTCACAGCCAGGGAGATGTCCTTTTTCTCCACCGTCTTTCTGGTTATCCAAGGTGCGGTGTGGGGCCGACCTTCCCTCAGCTGGAGAAGCCAAGACATCCAACATCTAATCTTGATTATTCTTTTTTTTTAAAAAAAATATTTATTTATTTATTTGGTTGCACCGGGTCTTAGTTGCGGGCTCCTTAATCACGGCATGTGAACTCAGTTGAGGCGTGCATGTGGGATCTAGTTCCCTGACCAGGGATCGAACCTGGGCCCCCTGCGTTGGGAGTGTGTAGGTTTTTTTTTTTGGCTGCGTTGGGTCTTCGTTGCTGCGCGTGGGCTTTTCTCTAGTTGCAGCGAGCGGGGGCTACTCTTCGTTGCGGTGCGCGGGCTTCTCGTTGCGGTAGCTTCTCTTGTTGCGGAGCACGGGCTCTAGGGCGCAGGCTTCAGTAGTTGTGGCTCGCGGGCTCCAGAGCACTGGCTCAGTAGTTGTGGCACATAGGCTTAGTTGCTCCGTGGCATGTGGGATCTTCTTGGACCAGGGATCGAGCCCGTGTCTCCTGCACTGGCAGGTGGCTTCTTAACCACTGCACCACCAGGGAAGCCCCTAGTCTTGATTATCATTTAGCTCATTTTCCAAAAGCACCCAGAACTCTGTCACTCCACTCTTGCCCTGCTCATTGGCACACCTGCAGCTATAAGTTTGCTGATTTACTCAACAAACTTTTACTGGGCACCTACTATGTGCAGGCAACGTGCTGGGAGACAAGGAGGCCAGCCGAAGAGTCCAGGTCTCAGCCTCAGGGAGCCCTCAGTGCAGAGTGGGAAACAATTCATCAAACAACAATGCAAGCCTGTCCATTTAGCATGGGCTGCAAGAGAGCTGTGCGGTGTGACAGTATAGAAGCAGCCAAGGGGGGTGGGCTCCTGAGCCAGGGCAGTCCAGGTGTGACAGTATAGAAGCAGCCAAGGCGGGTGGGCTCCTGAGCCAGGGCAGTCCAGGTACTTTGAGGGTGAGTCGGCAGCAGCAGGTGAAGTGGGGAAGCTGGAGGTTCATGGCCTGTGGGAAGGTGGGTGTGATGGGGTGGGGATGGGGGAAGGTGGTAGGCAGAGAGGATGCAGGGGGAGGCAGACCCAGCCTGAAGACCCTCCACCGCTGACTGTATTTTTTTCTTTATTCTAAGAGTGGTGGAAAGCCATGGAACTGTTCTAAGCAGAGAGAGAGAGAGGGAAGCTGCCTTGCTGGGGCAGGAGGGGGTTCCAGGACGCCTCTCAGTCTCTGACTCACCTGCGGATGCTCACTGAAATGGGCACCCGGAGCTTGGGACTGCGGCTGGCGTGGCAACCAGGCAGATTGGTGGTCCCAGGCAGGAGGGTGGCAGGGCAGTCCTGGCCCTGAGGGGGTGCACCCTGGGCTCTGAGGCGGTAGTGTGACATGGGCTGCAGCCTCTCACTTCCTCTCATTCCATTCCCACCTTGGAGCTGGCCGGGTGCTGGAATGTTCTCTATAGAAAATCCAGAAAGACCACAGGAGAATGAAGGTTTGTGCTATTTCA
>NW_020175321.1:635012-635136 GCF_003031525.2 Neophocaena asiaeorientalis asiaeorientalis | reverse complement strand
GAGGAGCCGCAGCTGTCTGCCGGCCTTCCGTCACAGCGGGGGTCGGGTGCCGGCCCCCACCACCTACCTCTATTTTTACAATCAGCGCCGCTGGCAGCTGGCTGGTTGAATCGGCCTCCCAGTG
>NW_020175321.1:623576-634955 GCF_003031525.2 Neophocaena asiaeorientalis asiaeorientalis | reverse complement strand
AAGCGAACCGTCTCTCTTGCGAGGGGATCTTCGCCTTTCCCCTGAGCTGCTGTGCCCTGGGCGCGACAGCTGCCAGGCGGTCAGGGCTCTGGGGACGGAGCCGGGAGTCAGCAGGACAACAGCCTGGGTTGGGCAGCGAGCGCAAGGCGTGGGTGGCTGCGGGGCGGCTGGAAGCTGTGCTAATAGGCACTGAAACGCGCCATCCCGCGGCGCGATGGGCCCAGCGACACGCGACCGGGCGGGTAACAGACGCTCAGAACCCCGGGCCGGAGCCTGGGCGGGGCAGTCAGATGCCGGAGGAGCCGCCTTCTTCCCGGCGGCGCCGCGTCCGGCAAACCCTCGGCGTCTCTGAGCCTAATTCCCACCTGTGCGAGGGGGTAGCGAGCCCAGCCCTGCGGGGCTGGAGGATCTCAGGCGCTCGGGAGCGGGGCTACTTCTTCCTCTCGCTGTGTCTTGAGGGGAGCTCGGCATACACCCCCTCCTTTGGTCTGTGACGGGTGCAGGAGCCTTCCTGAGGTCACCGGCAGGGGTCAGGTGCTCTGCCACGCGCCTTTGGGCCCCTCTGGGTCTCAGCCCGCACGTAAAACAAGATCATCTCCAAGAGAACATCGCTCCTCTGAGCTGCGGCTGTACCTTCAACCACCTGGTGGTTTGGGGCATGGAATCAGAGGCTGATGTTGGGTCCCGGCTCCTGAATTCACCTTGTTTGCACCACAGGGTGAATGTTGACTGTGTCCATCCTGGGGATTTAGATTCCCAGAAGAGGGAGTCAGGGTTGACCCTTGCTGGAAGGAAGGGGATGGGCTGGGAGCAGCACACCCTTCTTGCCTGCTGTGAGGGGTGGCTGCTGCCCTCCCCCCACACCGTGGATCCCCCAGCTCCCGGGCCTGGTGGAGGAGAGCCATGAGTCTCTCTGGTCTGTCCTCTGACATTCCGAGCGAGAGCCTGGTGGCCCAGGGCCCAGGCCTGCCTGTGCTCTCAGGCTGGGGCGGGCCAGGCTGAGCCTGACCCCATGCAGCTCAGAGCCCCCAGGGTCACGCCCATGGAACAGGCACCCCGACCACTGGCACAGCCTCTCCTTCTGGGGACTCCGGAGCAGGCAGCTGTCTTCCCCTTCACACACTCCACCTGACCCTAGAAGGAAGCAGAGGGACATCGACAAGTGGCCAGTGTGGTTTTCCCCTTTCTCCCTGGGTGAGTAAGCTCAGCTTTACACTCAAAGTCAAGAGCAGCCGTGGTGGGCCCCGAGGGGGAGGCAAGGGTGTCCAGACCCCGTGAGGGACGCACACGGGGCGGCCCAGGCTGATGCACAGGCGTCCTCTCTGCCCTGCCCCTCATCCCCCCTTCCCTATGTCTCTGAGCACCAGGAGCCCAGCTCCCCTCACGCTGTGTGTCCCGTCTTCCTGTCGGGTATCTGGAATGCTTGGCCTGTCTGTGGACCTGGGCAGTGGGCAAGGTGTGGCCCCAGGGTAAAGGCAGTGGGCCTTGAGCTGCTGGGACACTCTCCCAGGGCTTCAAGTGTCAGGTCTGGGTCTCGTTAATCTCAGATGCTCCTTGAGGGCGGTGGCCAAGCTCTCCAATAAAGTGGCCACCAAAGCCACGTCGTTCCTCCCACGGGGGCTAGCTTGGTGGGGCCGCTGGTCCAGCAGCAAGTCTCTGCCTGTCGTGACCTAGGGTCAGGGGTCTCCCCACTGTGCCCTGTGCCAAGGAGCAGCTGGCCCCAGAGGAAGCTAGAAGTTTTCCCATTTTGCAGATTGGAAAGACAAGGCTGAGAGGTGATTATAAAGTCCCAGGCTGCTGTTGCGTCAGGAAGCTGGATGTTTCTCCGGCGTCCCGGGATGCCCGGGGCAATGACACAGGAGGGATGGTGGGCGAGCCCTTGGCAGCCCTGGAAACACGGAGTCAGGCTCCTTCCTGGGGAAAGACCAAGGGGGCACGACCCTCCCCCATCCCCTCGGTCAGAATCCGCCTTGAGGACAAAGCCCGCCACCACCCTTCTCAGGTGTTTTATTTTTCTCTCTTCTAAGTGGCCTCCCCTCGTGCCATGCACCTGGTTTGCCATCTCGTGGGTTCATTATCGTCCAGACTGAGCTCCCAGCGCTGGGTCTGGACTGCAGCCTGGAGACAGGAAGAAGGGAGTGGGGGGAGAGCAGCCTTCCTGGGCTGGTCTCACAGTGACAGCTGAGCCGCATGCCTGCCATTCCCCCCAGCACGCTCATTCTCTGGATATAGGGGCTGCTGGCACAGCCAGGGCCCTGGCTCCAGGGCTGGACACACTGCTGCTTTAGGGCAAGGCCAGCGGGCCGGGCTGGGGCGTCAGCTTTCCCCCTGTCCTTGCATGGTCAGGGCCCACAGCCTGCATTCTGATTTGTGTGTATTATTAGGTCCCAGGACTCCTGCAGCCCTGGGTGAGCCTCAGAGGGTGGGCCCCAAGCCAGTCTGTGAAGGGAACTTGCTCCTGAACTTGAACTGTGTTTGGGGGTCCTCTGGCCTGCTTAAGATGGCAGGTCCACCAGCTCCTGCTGGTAAAATGGAAAGGTGCCTCAGTGCCTCTCCTTGCTGTCCCTCCAATTGCCCTTGAGCCCACGATGCTTGGCAGTCCCCTCCTGCACCTTCCCTCACCCCCGACCCCTGGGGCTCCTTTCTGTTCTACAACCTAGTTCATGGCTGACGGAGCTTCGCTGCTTTCTCTCCCTGGTGACATGGGGGAGTGTTTACTAGGGTGGTTAATGCCACGATTCTACAAGGAGGGTTAATTCTGGGAATTGGGACCACACTGCCCTGGAGGTGAGGGGGGCGTCCCCGTCCAGGGCACAGAGCCCCCCGACCCCCAGGCAGGAGGAACGCCCAGACACTAGTTGGCGATGACTGTGAAAGGGGAGAAGCTGTGCAGCTTTGCCACTGAGAGGACAGGAGTGACAGGCCCCTCACTCTTTGCCTTTGGCGCCTGCCTTCCGCCTTGGGGGCTCAGAGCCAAGGCCAGGCCTAGTGAGCAGGTCTGGTTTGATTGGACTATTATTATTATGAGTTAATCTTTTTTACAGGTAAAGAACTTCATTAACCTTTGTTTCAAACGTTCTTCCCAGGCTTTTTCAGCTTACTGAGCTGCAGAGGATGAATTGTTTAAGCAAAGGCTGAAAAGAGATGCAGTGTCCGGGGAGCTTGGGCTTAAAACTCTCAGAGATCTGATTTTATCACATCCACGAACAAAATGTTTAAAAGCGGCCATAACAGACTGGCAGCTCCTAGTAACGTCTTCAAGTTTTCTCTTCGTCAGACGTTGACTGCATTCAGTTTGCCTGGTTCTTAGAAGCCTCATGAGAATTCTCAGCGGGCTCTGGACCCTCACCATCACTCCTGACCCTGGTTGGAGCGCACAGGTGAGGGGCTGATGCCGGGAGGCCGGGCCTGAGGCAGGAGCTGCAGGAGAAGCCAGGCCAAGTGGAGGGCACCGCACCCTGACCCCTTGCCTGGCCCCTCGGCCAGACCCCCTTCCCAGTGGGCGTCTCAGGGTAAGGGCTGCAGCCTTTCTTCCCAGGGAGCTCCTCCCAGGCGGGCAGGCTGGCAGGCCGATCTCACCTGTGCTCTCACAGCCCTGGGTGCCCCACCTCCTGGGGACAGAGGTCCTACCTCGCACTGGGGACCCTCCTCTGCAGAGGTGGGCACAGCCCCCAGGGCATCTGAGCTCTCCCCACTCGCTCCCGGGGACAGTCCCTCATGACTCAGTGCCTCGGGGCATCTGTAAACAAGGGGCACCGCGGTCACCTCCAGGGGCTCTCTCTGCCCCAGCCCTGAAGTCCTGCCTGCGCTGCCATTCCAAGAGCAGGACGTGGTGGGCTCCTGAAGGCCCTCTTGGCTGTGGCAGTGCTGGTGGACCCTCCACCCTCGGGGAGGAGCTCTGGCCCCCCGGCTTGCAGCGCCCAGGCCGTGGACCTTCTTGTGTCCTCTGCCCTCTGCCTGCCGGCTGGGGCCACAACGGTCACCACTGGGGTCACCACTGTGTCAGAGGGAGAAGTTGATATTTCTGCTGCCCTGAGAACAGTGTCCTGAATGGGGTAAGCGCAATATATGTGTTTGTTGAATGCATTAAGGATGTATTACTTAAGACCTCAATTAGAGATTTTTCAGAAATAAACTTTTATTTTGGAAAGTTTTTAGGTTTGCAGAAAAGTTGCCATGGGAGCATGTAGACTCCCATACATCATACCCCCAGTTGCCCCGCTGGAAGACATTCTGTTAACTGGGAGAGTTGTCACTGTTGGGAACCAGCCTTGGAGCGATGCTGTTACCTACACTCCGGGCTTTCTCTGGGTTTCTCCTGTTCTCCCGTTGGTGCCCTGTTTCTGCTCCAGGACCCCATGGATGCCACGTTGCACTGGGCTATCATGTTCGCCTCCTCTGGTCTGTGAGAGTTTCTCAGTCTTATCTTGGTTTTCGTGACTTTGACAGTTCTGAGGAGTTCCGGTCTGGTATTTGGTAGAAGGTCCCTCAGTTTGGGTTTCCCTGGTGTTTTTCTCATGATCAGACTGGGATTCTGGGTTTTTGGAAAGGATACTAAGAGGCAAAGTGCCCGTCTCCTCATATCACATGAGGGGACCCTCATGACACCCGTGCTGACGTGAGGGCGCGTGGCTGAGGGGGTGTCTGGCAGGTTTCTCCAGTCTGAGTGACTAGTTAGTTCACTTTCCCTACAATGTTCTTTGGAGCCCAGGCTTAGAGCTTAAAGAAGGGGGATTAAGCCCCACCCCCTGGAGGAGGGAGTATCTCCATATCCTGTTTGGAATCCTCTGTAAGGTGGAGCTGCCACTTCTCACCCATTTATTTACTTCCTCAATCATAATTTTCATCAGTATGGGTTTATAAATATAGCTGTTTTATACTTTGGGTTATAATCCAGGGCTATATTATTTATGTTGTTGCTCATATCCTTCGAATTTGGCAGTAGAAGCTCTTACGGGTTGTGTAAGATAGTAGAAAATATGTATATATTGGTCTCTGCCCCCGGTTCCTGACACAGGGCTCCTGAAACCCTTGTGATTTCCTGGGCGTTAGGAGGGTCTTCTGTTCTAATGAGGTGACTCTGCATGGTTCCTGAGTGAGGGCTGGTCACTAGCAAGACCCAGCAGGATGAGAAGCTTGGAATTTTCAGATCCACCTCCCATTGTTTTGGGAAGGAGAAGGACTGAAAGCGGAGTTAATGATGGATCACGTGAGCCTCCATAAATCCCAGTAGGCTGGGTCTTTAGAGCCCAAGGGGAGGGGCCCACAAGGTGCTGCCTTGGCCACAGGGTCCTGAGAAACGGGGTCTTCACTCCTGCAGGAGGAGCCCAGCCAGACCCCTGCCCAGCACAAGCCTGCCCGTCTGAAGGTGGTTGGCTTTGCCTTCACCTTTGGGGACGTCGGCAGTGACCGCCCGCCAGCCACACAACCGGTTTGTCGCCAGCCCCCTCTTCTGTGTGGGCACAAAAAGTTCCCGCAGCTTGGGCCTGAGGTCTCACTCTTTAAGTCCGGGCAGAGGGCACATCTGAGGGACACGTGGGGCTCAGAGATCTCGGAAGCTTCCAAATTAAAGGGAAAGGAATCTTGGCTGGAAGCACCAAGCATCTTAAAGAGACGTGACTGTAGTAAAACAGAGAAGTGTCATAACTCTGGCTTCTGCTTCAGACCTCGTGCAGGGGGAGCCCTGCGGAGGGCTCGCCAGGACTGGGGCCTCATCAGTGCTGATCGCACAGGGAACTGTGTGCTCTCTGGGGAGAGAAGCAGGATTGAAGTCTGAGGCACGTAAGGCAAGGTAACAGGCATTTATGGGGCACCCACCATGTACCGAGCACTCTGCTGGCCACTGGGAGAGACAGCAGGGAAGAGGACACGTCTCTCCTGCCCGAAGAGCATCTCTCCTGTCTCCTGAAGAAAGTAAGACGCGCAGGAAACCACCCTGTTAATAGGAATGCTGGCTGGCGACACCTCTGTGATTCTGCGAGTTACGACCGGGCTTCCCGCAGACCAAGTCCAAGGCTGCTCTCTCTGCAAGCTCTCAGGGCACCTTCAAAGAGGCACAGCCAGGCACGGAGGGGAGGGCGCACTGCCCTGCCCATGTCAGACAGGCATTCCCTCCAGAAAGAACCTGAGCACCACCCTGTGCCCTTCTGCTCCTGCCTCACATAGGAGCAGGCCAGGCAACCTGGACCTCTTGCCAGTTCCCTTGGAAGCAGAAAAGGCTACAGTGGTGTGGTACATAGGATAAATAGCCCCCAGAGATGTCCATGTGCTAACCCCCAGAACCTGCGACCCTGGTACCTTATATGTCCAAAGAGATCACAGATGTGACTAAGATAAGGACCTAGAGACGGGAAGCTTATCCTGGATTATGTGGCTGGGCCCAGTGGAATCACAGGAGTCCTTAGAGGAGGGAGGCAGAGATTCAGTCAGGGAAGGAGAAGTGATGGGGGCAGTGATGCAGTTGCAGAAAGGGACCAGGAGACAAGGAATCCAGGCAGCCTCCAAGGAAACGCACTCTCCCCACGGCCTCCAGAAGGAATGCAGCCCTGCGGACACCCATTTCAGACATCTGGCCTCCAGAAATGTCAAACAGTAAGTTTGTACTGTTTAAACCACTAGGTTTGGGTTATTTGTTACAGCAGTGGTAGGAAACTAATACAGCTAACTGTCTTATGAAAGATGGCCCTTTCTAGGGCTAACTTCCCTCTTGACCTGGACCACAGGTTGTACAGAAGCGATGGAGACCATGTTGCAAAGGGGGATGATTTCTTTGGGGTCTGTCTTAGGTACTTGACATTGACGTTTATGTTGGGCTCCCACCACCTCCACATCAAAAGCACATTTTTATATGCATCCACCTTACTCGGGTGGCAGCAAACTTGCCTTCCGTTCTTGCTGACTTCTCTTTGGACGACAGCAATTAGGTGCCTTTGCTATTTCGAGCCTCTTCATTTCCTGGATATCAGCATGACCACAATACCCCACAGAACAGACCCTCTGCCACCCAAGGATTTATTTTCACACGTTGCTTTTCCCTTCTACGTGACAAAGTGTCTCAAGGGAAAGGCAGCTTCGCGGAGCCGGGCACACAGAACGGTGGGCGACATTTCTGTGCACACATGTCTGTGAGGATGTGGGTGCCATGTTCTCTAAACCTCTCCAGAAATAGACGAACTAAAACTTCCACGAGATTGAGGAAGGCTTAAAGCAACAACCCCACTCTAGTCTCTGTGCATTGTAGCTGAACCCTCCATAAATGGAGGTCACAGATGCGCCACATGGAAACCAGCAAAGCTCGCGTCCCACGCCCTGCCATTCACGATGGCGCTCAGAAAGCAGCACCTGCGCGTCATATAGCATCTTAAACCTATTCTCATTGTACAATTGAGAGCTGCTTCTTTGCCTCTGAGACTTGAAATATGGCGAGTCTGGGCCGTCTAGGTGCTGGGCTCCTTGCCTAGTGTGGTGGTGAGGCAGGTATCTGTCGATGCACCACGTGCCTCACCCTGGAGCCTATAACTCAACGCGGATTGGCTTGCATCGTGTATACTTCTTGATTGATGGATGCTCAAGTGATTTTCAACAGAGGTGCCAAGACCACTGGATATCCACATGCAAGAGAATGAAGTTGGACCCCTACCTTATTCCAACACAAAATTAACTCAAAATCAATCATAAATCTAAATGCAAAAGTCAAAATCTTAGAAGAAACATGGCAATCGATCTTTGTGTCCTTGGAATAGGTGATAGTTTCTTAGATATGATACCAAAGGCACAAGTCACAAAAGAAATAGGTAAATTAGACTTCATCAAAATTAAAAACTTTTTTCCAAGTTCTGTGTCTTCTTTTTTTAAAAATTGAGATATAATTGACATATAACATTATATTCGTTTCAGGTGTACAACATACTGTTTGATACTGTATATATTACAGAATGATCACCACAAAAGTCTAGTTAACATCCATCACCACACACATTTATAATTTTTATAATCAAGTAAGTGATTTCTGTGACTGGAAGAAAATGAGGACTCAAAGTAGGTAGGTGCCAACTGCAAGCTGCCAGGGGGAAAAAAAGAAGAATAAAAAAGTGAAAGGAAGGGGAGGGGAGATGTGTGGGGACAGCAGACCCTGGGGAGCATCAATTTTTCCTTTAGAAATTTGATGGGGAAGAAAAGGCCTTGGTTGTTGACTTCATTTCCTTTTCTTTGTTCACTAGTGAATTGAAGTTTGTTTTTTGTGAAGCGTGTGTGGCATATGCTCACTGGGCAAACTTGGCCTTTTGTGACGGGCCTGTTGCATCCTCTGTTGGAAAGCGTGTCCGGTTTTCTGATTAGTTTGTACGGACTCTGCACTCCAGCTATGGACAGGTTTACAAGATGTGAGCATATTTTGCGGCTCCTCAGTTTGAGAAGCTGTGGTGGATTTGCAGGTATTTACACATTCTCAGCGTGTGTCACACATCTATGGCTGGAGTCCGGTTTTGAATTTCATGTGCGAGAAAAACTCATGTCACTGGGGATGATAAATTTCCTTCCCTCTAGAGTCTGGTAGAGCGGGGCTGAGAGTGCTTTGTGGGCCCGGAGGGGTCTGTGACACCCTTGCTTGTGGGTGAGGGAAGAGGAATGGCAGACAATCGTGGCGTGACAGGGAGAATAATGATGCGGACTTCAGATAGTGGGACAGAAGCCTCCTGACTTGCAGTGAGATCTTGGCAAGAGCTGGAATTTCTGCTGGAGAGGGTGTGGAGAAAAGGGAACCCTCCTACACTGTTGGCAGGAATGTAAATTTGTGCAGCCACTGTGAAAAGCAGTATGGAGGTTCCTTAAAAAACTAAAAATAGAGCTACCATATGATCCAGCAATCCCACTCATGGGCATATATCCGGAGAAAACTATAATTCAAAAAGACACATGCATCCCAATGTACATTGCAGCACCATTTACAATAGCCAGGGCATGGAAGCAACCTAGATGTCCATCGACAGATGAATGGATACAGAAGGTGTGGTACATATATACAATGGAATATTACTCAGCCATAAAAAAGAATGAAATAATGCCATTTGCAGCGACATGGATGGACCTAGAGATTGTCATATTGAGTGAAGTAAGTCAGACAGAGAGGGACAAATATCGTGTAGGATATCACTTTTATGTGGAATCTAAAAAAAGTGGTACAAATGAACTTATTTACAAAACAGAAATAGAGTTACAGATGTAGAAAACAATCTTGTGATTAGCAAGAGGGAAAGGGGGGAAGGGATAAATTGGGAGATTGGGATTGACACATACTACTATATATAAAATTGATAACTAATAAGGACCTACTGTACAGCACAGGGAACTCAATATTCTGTAATGACTATATGGGAAAAGAATCTAAAAAAGAGTGGATATATATGTATGTATAACTGATTCACTTTGCTGTACAGCAGAGGCTAACACAACATTGTAAATCAACCATACTCCAGTAAAAATTAATTAAAAAACTGTGTGCCAAAAAAAACAGAAAACCAAAAATCTGAGCTTAGAAGTCAAAGCCAAGGATACTCGGCCTCTCCTGATGCAACAAACGGCAGCCTCTTTAATGACGAAAGAGTCACAGGATAGAGAGGAGGTAAGGAGAATAATGACATTTCAAAATATTCTGCTTCATCAACATCAACAGATGTAATGATTCATGTGTCTCAGAGCATATTCAGGGAATAAGCAAAAAGAGGAAAGAAATAGAATTAAGCAACCTTGGCCCTACTTTGTCTCCTAACTTCTTCAATGTGACATGACACTTGTCATGTTTGTTTAGGCCACTTTTCCTCATGGTGCTAGGAACTTCTTGATCATTCTTAAGAGTGATACTGATTTTGATTACATCTTTGAAGATTACATCTTTGATTACATCCTTGTAATTTTGATTACAACTGATGATACCATAATAAGGAGAAAAACGGATCAAAACGTAAACAAACGATTCATCGTGTGGAAACCGGCAATTGATCCAGCCCTGTTACCACTGTGTGTGCAGCGCATTTCCCACAGTCAGGGAGAAAAAGCACTTTGTACCTTCATACGAAATAAAAATAATACACCCACTCTATCTAGTTTTGGTCTCACCAAAGAACAAAATCTCGAGCATTTCCTGTAAGCCTGGACTCTCAGCAGGGACCACGTCATTCTGGATTTGGGGTTAATGTCTGAGACAGTAACACAACATCAGGGCGTGAGGAGCTGATCCTTTCCCACCATGAACAGACAGATGTAAACATGCAATCTGGTGGGGTTTTATAACATGAGATACTTGTTGGATTTTTTATTGGATGAGCTGGTCTTACTGAAGTCTGGCTCCCTTGCCCTTTTTGCAAATAAAAAAATTTTTTTCATCCTGAAATACTTTTTGCCTCTGAACCTTCCCTTGACAGACTCAATGAATTTGATCTCACAGTTTTGAAAAGCCACACATGTCGCTTTTTGTAGAGCCATGTGAAACATCTAAGGGGCCCCAGAGCCCCAGTGCCTGCTTTCCCATGGCTCCATCCCAGGGCTGGCACCCTCCTTCATGGTGAAACTGGCATCAAGGCTCAAGGGACAGCAACGGCCTCACTGGAAGCCTGGAAACTCCACGGGGCTGCCTCTCTCAGCCCACTGTGTAATCCATGCAACTGACAGCGCTCAGCTTCATCTCCTTGAGAAAGTGTTAGCCCTGGGGCTGCAGGTGGGCAAGATGTTGCTGGAGGAGTTTGGTGACCTTTGAACCCAGTCCCCGTCACCTAGGGCCATTTGTACGCATCCATGTATTTGGAAAGAAACATGGAGATGCATATGGCCTGATCCCTGGGCCAGCCACAACGTGTCTGAAACCACCTCTGCCCTGCAAATCCAGGGCTGTGCTCGCCCCAACTGTGTGTCTGCTTTCCATCGGGGCTCTTGGACCCGGGAGGCCGCCCTCACTAGAGGAAGCCCTGCAGGCGGCTTGTCAGCTCTGACGGAGGGAGGGCCGCCCCATCAGTGTGTCTCTAGCTCAATGTCAAAGCTCCGGGGTTCTAAGGTCCCCATGGTCCTGTGGCAGCTGCCTGTGTCACGCCTGCGTTACACGGTAACTGAAGCCTTCTTACCATAGCAGGGGGTCGCTAGCAGAGCACCTGTCCCGTCCCTGCCGTTCGGCCTCAGTGAGAGGACCTGAGCGCTGACATCCCCCGCGTGGACCTTTCCGTGGGGAGAAGGAGAACGGCTGCGCGCAGACCTGGCGGAAGTGCTGCGCGCGCCGCGCAGGCGCAGAACGGGTGCTGAGGCTGGCGGGTGCTTTCTGGCAGCCGTCTGTCCACACCCTTCTGTCCTCCTGGGGACTGGCCCTCGATGCTGCCCTGCACTGTCAATCACATT
>NW_020175321.1:605458-623334 GCF_003031525.2 Neophocaena asiaeorientalis asiaeorientalis | reverse complement strand
AGGTGGAGGCGCTCGGATCGGGTCTGAGGACCCAGTCATGCCCGCATCCATTCCCATTGCTTGAATAATGGGAATTTACTTCCTTCCCACCTTTGTTTGGCTTCAGCTAGTTTGATTTGGGCTTCTGTCATTTTCAACTAAAACAGTCCCAGCTGTCCCTTGTACCCAGGCAGCTACCTAGTGGTTAAAGGCACAGATGCCCGGGTTCTGATGCTGGTTCCACCTCTCCAAGTGCAGGACTCTGACGCCCCAGCCTGTTTCCTCAGGTGAGAGGTGGCCCCGGTCGCTGTTAAAGAACCTGTTGGTCATGCCCAGGTGATAACGGGTAAGAAAGCTTCCAACACCTGCCAATCATTATGACTGGGTCCTTTCAAGGCCTCCAACTGTTAGGTGCTCCAAAGAAGAGCTTTCCTTTGGAAAGAATGTTCTTATTTTTGAGGCAGTTTTAAGTGTAACTGGATTAACCCGAAGACCTCTACTTGCTTATTATAGGGAAATGTATCCAGAGGAAAGGAACACATTCCCATTTCTCCAGAGAGCTCTTCAAGAAAGGAAATCCTCCTTTACCCCAAACATTCTGCTAAATTCCAAGGCAGAGGTGTTTTAATTAAGTGTGTAATAAATACCTATGGTGGCCAGGACAGTAGTAGGTCACGTTCCTCTTTCGGTTGCAGAGCCTCTTTTAAGAGCTGCAGGGCATTTGTAGAGTTCTGATTGCTTTTTGTGAAATCGCTGTAGGCTTTCATTCACATAGTGATTTGTATGCAAATCCTTGCAGGAGGCTGAAATGCTGTTTGTTTTTTTATTGGTTTTTTTTTGTTTGGTTTTGTACACCTTCTTGTTCCAGAAAAGGTTTATGATAATTTATACAAGATTATAAAAGATAAAATAAAAACAAATAAGTGAAGAAACTGGACCATGGAGGGTGGAAAGCTAAGACAAATCTAGGCAGACAAATAATCTGCCTCTTATTTCTAGGGACTTGTGGATATACAAAAATTTTTCCTTCGTGACAGATATTTCCATGTCTGCGTGTCTTACCGTACCTGAGTAAAGGCAGGTATAAATAAACCATAAATTTAATTCTGAGCTTAGTAGCAGTTTACACAGAGAGGGAAATACAAGCAGGTATGTTTGTGTTAATCATGCCTTTTTTTTTTTTTTACATCTTTATTGGAGTATAATTGCTTTACGATGTAATCATGCCTTTTTATTCTGATGCTTTGACATCTTGGGATCTTGATGAGCTTGTGAAGACCCTCCTCCCCTCCCCTACAAGGGCTGGCTAATTCCTGGAGATAGTAAACAGCTGGCCTTCAAGCACCTTCCAAATGCAAACCAACCAATGCCACACCCCAACTACCTCCTCTGTGGGTCTCTCACTCTGGGCCACATCTCCCTGCCCTAATCACCCAGGGCCAGGTAGCAGACACCTAGGGACAGCTCCTATGCCCCAAAGCCCACTGAGATTATTCAAACTCAATTACTCAAAATCAAATTAGCCAATATTACACCTGCTTCCCCTGCCTCTTCTTGCCTTGCTTGCAGAAACCACAATAAAGGCTGCTGGCTGAACTTTCCCCACTCCCTCTGTCCTCTGGCTGACCCCGGTACTTCCCTGTACGGTCGTGCCTCTTATTTCTAGGGACTTGTGGATATACAAAAAATTTTCCTTCGTGACAGATATTTCCACGTCTGCGTGTCTTACCGTACCTGAGTAAAACGAATCCCTGGCACATTCTACAGTAGTGCTCATGGCATCCAAGGAGAAAACCAAGCCAGTTGCTCAGAAGCACGATTCTTCATAAAAGTGAGGCCAGAGGTAATTACCTCCTGTGAGTCCTCTTAAAGAGGACATTGTGCCATGATGTGAACGAAGCCTCAAAGGCAAATGCACGACAGAATGCCTTGGTATCAGTTAGGACACTTTCAGCAGCAAGTGATAGAAAACTGACTGAAAGAGGAATAGATACCAAAAGTTCAGAGGTGGGGCGGTTCCACAGAATTTACAGTTCCAGGAGAGCTTGGTTTCTTTGTGATTCTTTGGGGTTTTTTTTTTTTTTTTGCTTCCCCACTGAACACTTTCTGAGACACAGTAGATCTGTTTATATTAATGTAGTAAGAAATATATATATATATTTTTTGCGGTACGCGGGCCTCTCACTGTTGTGACCTCTCCCGTTGCGGAGCACAGGCTCCGGACACGCAGGCTCAGCGGCCATGGCTCACGGGACCAGCCGCTCCGCGGCATGTGGGATCCTCCCGGACCGGGGCACGAACCCGTGTCCCCTGCATCGGCAGGCGGACTCTCAACCACTGCGCCACCAGGGAAGCCCATAAGAAAACATTTTGACATATTAACTGATCATTTTTACTTTTGGTATTCCTGTCTACCCCGTGGCCTTTCTTTTTAACATTAGAGGCTAAGTCCAGAGATTAAAAAATGGAGTCAAAATCTTAGCCTTGACTCTAAATAAAATAGGCTTGTGAAAACCATAGCAGAGGTAATGTCTTGAAAACTAAGGATTTCAACTGACAAGAACCTGGCCTTTGGGGGAGGATCAAAAAGATCAGAGTGAAGAGCTGAGTGCATGATGTTTACCTGGAAATGACAACTGGAAGAACACCTACCAGCCCATTCTCTCCACCACAGAGCGAGGGGAGGAAGGCCCTTTCTGGGCTACAGGGAGGAGGGTTTCTCCAAATTTCAGAGGGTAGGATAGTAGGGAAGGCTACTGATGCTGAGGGTCTCTGAGAAGGAACTCTGTGTCAGGTGCGTCCAGGCTGAATGAGCCATGATAATGACCCTTTGATAAGTTGGGAGGACCCCCGAGCACTGGGGTCTGTGCCCTAAGAAATGGCCAGCATGGACCAGGGCTCAGAGCATCATCTAAGCAGGGTCTGTACGTGGCCAAGGCTATGGCTCTCAGGGTAGATCAGGGAAAGGTCCTGAGACTCCAGGAGGTCCCAGAGGTGCTGAGAGAGCTGGGGGAGCCTCGTGGTCCTGGTGAGGGGGTGTAGCTGCTTACAGAACTGGGAATCTGGCATCCAGAACCATAGCAAGGCTGCGGGGGATGCAGAGGCGTGGGAATAAGGGGCCAGGTGGGCAGAGATGGACTGAGGCCAGCACCTTCTTCTCCTCACAGCTGCAGCACTTACCTGGGTCCCCCAGAGCCTTGACCCATCCCTAGGGCAGAGCGGGGGAGAAACATCTGAACTTAAATCCTGAAATGGCTCCATAGTCATTAATAGAGTTTGTGTGGAAATACCAAGATTATTTTTGCTCTTGGGAGAAAATAGGGGCTCAAGACAAAAGTAAACATGATCATGGAAAAATACTGTTTCATTTTCTCATGGTTGAGCTCACAGATCCTAGCGAAGCTTGGTGTAAGGTATTTTGGTGTTTAGTAAAATAATTGTTTCACTCCAACGAATACCCAATTATTGGTTATTAGCTGTAGGCAGGACTCAGATGAGTCTTAAATTTTCTCTTTTATCCTTATAGGAAAATAGTTTGCCTATATTTCCTCATTTTTATTAATTTTCTATAGTGAACATTATTGCTGTGGCATTTATTCATTCAGTAAACTACTGGGGACTTCTAGGCACCAAAGGCATCATGCATCAGTTTGGCATGAGAGACAAAATACCAGCGACTTGAATGAGATAGAAAAGTATTTCTCTTTCTTATAAAATCCTGGATATAGACAGTCCAGGACTGGAGTTGTAGGCTCCACAACTCCACAGGTCATGCACTCAGGACTCTTCTCTTGCCGTGTATGGTCTCATTTCACATAGTCACTTCCTGGTCTAACATGGCTGCCCAGGTCCAGTCATCACACCCATATTCTGGCTAGTGGGAAGGAGGAAAACAAAGGACATGCCTAGCTGTCTTCTATGGAAAGCTCCTGGAGGCTTCCATGTGATACTGCTATTTACATGTCCTTGGGCGAATCTTGGTCAAAATGCATTGCTTTAAGAGTGACACAGCAAAGTAATTTTTATTCTGAGTGGCATGTACTCAAAAAAGTGGCAGTTCTATAAAGATGTAAGAAAGGGGAATGATTTAAGGGGATAACTAACAATCTCTAATAAGCACTAACAAAATCTCTTGGCATGTTTCGTTTATGTCAATTTAGTTCAACAAACACTGATGGAGCATTTATCACAAGCCAGAAACAGGCAAGACAGATGCTGGCGGGGTCCTCCTCCTTTCAGGCTGCTCTCCCCCTGAGGAGGCAACTGTCTTCTCATTCCCTTCTGATCTGATTTGGCTTTGCAGAGACAGATTTCTTTCAACAATATTTTCCGCTAGCAATGTTGCCTAATGCTGAACTTTGAGGGTAAAGAATTGTTTTACTTACCTGCCACTTTGATTCTTTATGAGGAATCACCTAGCCTACAATTACCTCTAGGCTTTGAGTGTGAGTCATCCATTGATACTAAATCTCTTAGACCCAGAATCAAAGAATTTTAAAGCTAGAATGGTCTCAGAGAACACGGAGCCCACCCCACTCATACACCCGGGAAGGGATGCAGAGGCTGGCCAGCGCCAGAGGTGCTCGGGGTTTGTGGTCCTCTCCAGGCCCTCTGCCTAGCCCTCCACAGGGGAGGGCAGCATCTCGCTAGACCAGCGCGCAGTACAGTCCCAGGCCTCTTGTCGCATGTCAGCAGGCAGTGCAAAGGGAGGCTGTAATTGATGCTCCATCCTGCTCTTTCATCCCCAGGTGGCTTGTCCCAATTCTGCAGATACACGGTTCTGAGCCCTGCTGGAGGCAAAGCTTGCTCCTTGTCGCCTCTCTCCACCCTCCTCCCCTCTCCTCATCTGAGCCTTCCAGCCACCCACGCCACCGTCCACCCCCTCAGCACTTGTCCATCTGTCTTTCTACCCATCCCTGGGTGCAGTGGGTGGGGGCAGAACTTACCCGCACCCGGCCTGGGCAGCATGTCCTGAGCAGGCGGGTTGCGTGTAATTTGTTGTCCTACTAGTAGAAAGAACTCTGGTGGTAAGTGATTGAGTGGGTGTATAAAGAGTTAAAATTACCAAGGTCATTCTTACTTGGGCTGAAGTTACAGCCAGGAGGGCTGGGGATTAATTAGCCTGGTCCTGGCACACCTGGAGGCTGAATCAGCATCTCCTCCAGCCCCGCCCTGGTCACACAGCCTCCCGCCTTCGATCGATCGTGTCCCTCACCTGGCCGGCCGGAGCTCCCTGCCGCCCCTTCCCCGCGGTTTCCGTCCTCAGAGCGGAGCGCATCCTCTCCTCGGCCCCTCGCGGGCACCACCTACGCTTCGCTCAAGCTTTCCGGGCACGCGCGGGAGCCAGGGTGGCCAGCGTTCTCCCCTCCTGTGCGTGAGTAACCCTCACGCAACCCAGAGGTGCAGACAGGGCAGCGGGACAGGTCGGGATAGAAAAAGACTATGGGAGCATCTCACTCCAACGGATGCAAGATGAGTCCCCTTCCAGTCCCACCCTCGGCGAACTGGTCGTCAGATGTCTCCCTGATCCGGATTCATCTGACACAAGGTCCCAACTGCTTGCCACAGGGCAGGGGTCGCTCAGGGCTGTCAACACTCTGCTTTTGAGCCTTCCTTTAAAGCACTGGGGCGGGGGTGTGCGATGGGGCATAGACGTTGATAAGTGTTGGGGGAAGGGTGTGTCTATTCTCCACAAGGAGGTTGAGAAAGTGTTGCCTGAGACGCAGAAACTCCTTTTTTCCACATGCTTTGTTGTTCTCTGTGTGTGTGTCTCGTGCATTTCAGAATTCCCCGCAGAGATTCGAACCAGAATGGAAAAAACAAATATTCCGGGCTGAAAAAGAAAGATGCTTCCTGGAAGTTATGATGGCATCGCATCGCGTGGGAGCGCCTTCCTTCTGTGGCCGAGAAAACGGAGGGCTATTAATGGATACAGATTGTGGGTGGCCTGTTTCCTTGCAAGTCATCCTAAGTGGAAGGCCTGCCTAACTGTGCTCCGTCGAGCTCTTTTCCTCGAATTCATTTGCAAAAAATTGCTTCCAGAGTTTCCCTGCAGAGGAAGAATACACCATATTATTTTAGAGAAGGCCAAACACCGCGCGAGAATTCCTGGTCCCCTAGCCTTGTCTCCCACACCCGTGTGCATCCCTGACTGCAGGCTTGCAGCTACTTGGTACTCACTGTTGCTGGCAGGCTGGGGCAGGGGAGGGCGGCCCCCGTTTCCAGGCTCTACCACTCTTTTATTTTTTATTTATTTTTTTTCGGTACGCGGACCTCTCGCTGTTGTGGCCTCTCCTGTTGCGGAGCACAGGCTCTGGACGCGCAGACTTAGTGGCCATGGCTCACGGGCCCAGCCGCTCCGTGGCATGTGGGATCTTCCCGGACCGGGGCACGAACCCATGTCCCCTGCATTGGCAGGCGGACTCTCAACCACTGCACCACCAGGGAAGCCCTCTACCACTCTTTTAGGGCACAGATGGAGGAGGGGTGAAGTGTGTTCCTAGGTCCTCCTCAGCACAAAGGTCCTGGTCTAGTGCATTTTGGATGTGACCTCGAGAGACACCTCTGTCCACAAAAATGGCCCCAGGTAGCAGTAATCAGACTCTGGGAAGGCCCTAGGCCAGAGGTCCATTTGGCTACCTTGGGATCTGTCCTTAAGGCCACAGAACAGCCTCAGCTGGGATCCCCCTGGAGCCTGTACTCGCACTTTTTCTTCCTCTAGTCCCGATTCCCTATCAGAAACCTAGTGTTTAAAGTGGGAGGACAGACGTGGTGAGGAAGAATTAGACTTGGGCAGTGAATCTTCTTTGTAGTCTGAGAAATAAGTGAAGATCTATCTCGGGTCATCTTATCCAAGCTTTAGACTTAACAAGACAGGCTATCCAATGCCACGGGTGGAGGACATGTTATTCATTGAAGGTTCTCTTAGGGCAAGTTCTCTTAGGTATTTCTTTGGAAGCATGTGTCCACAGAATGAAATCCCAAGGGTATAATGAAACCGCAGAAGGGGATTCCCAAACTGATACAAGACCAGAGGTACTTGCTTTGCTTGGTGGCGGAATGGGGATGGCTAGAGAGAGATAGAGGGAAAGGGGCCAGTGAAATCAATGAGCCCTCTGCAATCTTCAGAAAATACACTTGACTGATGAGCTCACCAAATGCTCAGAGGCTGGGTGGGGGAGGGTAATGGGGTCACAGACATTGGGGGCTTCTATTCTGATGGGCCCCAAGATTGATAGTTGGGCTGGGGATGGATCTCAGCCAAACAAACTTAGACCTTAGGGTGTAAGGGGATGCCAGTGGACATGTGTGTTCCATCACAAATAAACAAGTGAGTTTGGAACGAAAAGCAAAATCTACCTGCACTTTCCTTTTTATGCTACTTGAGAATGTCACCCATCTCCAAGTGGCAGGCTTTGGTCTTTGAGTGTGTTCGTGCTTGACAATGAGTGTCCAGCATCCCTGCTCACCCATGTGGATCACGCGACACATGCATCCCTGTCCGTGGCAGGCAGGGTACAATTCTCCATCTGCCTCCTTGACTGAGAATTCACACGCAGGGAGCGACATTGGGCCTCCAAATACCTCCAACTCTCCCCGTGGGGACTTGGGTTTCCTTTTGAATATTGCAGGACCCCCTTTCTGCCTTTTCCTCAATTCTCCCTCCCCCACAGTCGGGTCAGTGTGTCTCAAGTTTTTGGTGTCGAGTATTGCCTGGAGGTCCTATTAAAATGCAGGTTCGAATTCAGTAGATCTGGGTGGTCTGAGATTGTATTTTTAACACACTCCAGGTGAGGCAGGATGCTGGTTTGTGGACCACAGTTTCAGTGCTGACCCTCTAGATCCCAGAGGAATTTCTCAGCCCAGTGTGGTCCTCAAGCCGTCGGCATCAGAGTCCCAGGGAGGTGGAGGTGGGGCTGGGGGGGAGGGACTGGGCTCCAAACAGAATCCAGGGAGGACACCTGGCACCCACAGTAAAGTCCCAGATGACGCCTGTGCGGGCAGACGTTGGTGAGCAGCTGCTCCAGGAGAAGAAAGACTCACAGCCTGGCCCCCCGAGCCCCCCAGCCCCTCGCCGGGCAGAGCCGAGGTCACAATGACCCATGGGCTTGTGCTGTTGCTACTTGCACAGTCTCCTCCACCTGGGCCTCCAGGTTTTGGCCTCCCAAGTCCTGGAAATAGGACATCGTCTTCGTGGGATGGCTCCAATAAGTAGCACTTCAGATCCTGGCATAAAGAAGCCCTCCTCGAGGGGAATACCACATAAAAGAAAAATCACCCAGGAAAGCACTGGAGGGGGGCAGGGTGGGGAAGGATGCTCCCCCCACGTTGTTCCATGGAGCATGCCTCAGCACAGGGGAATCCCCTGGGCCATCGCTGAGGCCGTGAGGATGGTGAGCCCGGCAGAGCTGGTCAGCAGGACCCTGGCTGCCAACCCAGGATGCCGCCTCGGGGTGGCACCGGCACCCTCCATGGTGGACGCAGAACCTCCCGGGAGATGCGCCTTCCCGCGGGGTAGAGACAGGCATTTAGCCCGGTAGACCCTGCCCTGCCCCAGCCCCCAGCAGAACATGCACTGGATCCCACGCCTGAAAAACGCAGGTGACAAACCATGTACAAATCTGATCACATGAGTAGATGGTGTGGTCCCCTTGGCACTCATACCTGGTGGCTGCTGAAACCCTAGAAAGAGAGTGTAATTAGAGCGTAATTACACCATGCTTGCTTCATACATTCATTTCCCTGGTCAAGTGAGAAGTCTCACCCTTAACCAATGGTTTTATCTTCCCTGAAGGCTGTCTGCCTGCCCAGCGTGGACCTATGGATGATTTCCACTTTCATTTTAACGTAGACGTAATAACAACCCTAATGTTACCACCACTTCCCATAGCAGTGATGGTGCCCCTCGTGTGTGAAAGGACTTGCACTTTGAAAGCATGGTTCCCCAGCACCAGATCCCTGGAGACTCCGAGCCGCCTTCCTACCCCCTTCCTCCGAACACGCAGGGTGCCTGTCAGGTGCGGGCGTGGAGAAGTGCAGAGACAGCCAGCCGGTTAGACGCCCTGTGATGAGTGCGGTGAGAAGGGCGCAGCGGGAGGGAGGCTTCTAGAAGCCCCCCGTGCCTGGACGGAGCCCTGGAGACCGAGCAGGAGTTTTATAGGGAAACACACCAAGGCTGGAAGGTCCCTCCCATTCAGGGAACGGGAAGCAGCCAGCACTGCTGGCGCTGACGATGGACATGGGCTGGGGAAGGGGAGGAGAGAAAGGCAGGCAGGGCCAGAGCGGGAAAACTTCCTATGTCCTGCCTAAGGTTTTGCCCCCTCCCCCCCCACCGCAGGATCCCCTGTAAGGCCTTACGCAGAGGAGCCTTTAGGAGTGGGTCCTGGTGGAAGCACCAGCCGGCAGTGCGTGGCTGCCCGCCTGGAGAGGATGGCCTTGGCATGCATCAGCGCTGCGCTTGCACAGGCGGAGAGATCCTTGCAGACTTTGGTGCTTGGCTCTTCATAGGGCAGTTCCCCCACTACCCTTCACGCCCCGGTTGGTGCCCTGAATGGATCTAGAGTTCGCCATATGTCTGCGATGGTGGCGGCAGGACTGAGGGAACCCAGCCATCAAGTTCATTTTCAAACAATTGGCGGGGAAAATACTTGGCACAATTAGAGAAATGGTTAATATAGTCTTACGTAAAATGGAAAATTGACCTTAAAAAGTATCCAGGGCTTCCCTGGTGGCGCAGTGGTTGAGAGTCCGCCTGCCGATGCAGGGGACACGGGTTCGTGCCCCGGTCCGGGAAGATCCCACATGCCGCGGAGTGGCTGGGCCCGTGAGCCATGGCCGCTGAGCCTGCGCGTCCGGAGCCTGTGCTCCGCAACTGGAGAGGCCACAACAGTGAGAGACCCGCGTACCGCAAAAAACAAAACAAAACAAAAAACCAGTGATCTAGTAAGTAAAGGGTTTCTCTCACTTCTGGGGGCTGCTCTAGCAAATTAATCAAACCCCAGGAGGGTATCCTTGGAACCTCCAAATTATAGGCAGCTGGTCAGAAGCACAGGTGGATTTGCAGCTGGCGTCTGAAGTGGCGGCAGTCTTGTGGGGCTGAGTCCTCAGCCTGCGGGACCTGATGCCGTCTCCGGGTGGAGAGCGGCAGAACCGAGTTGAATTGTAGGACCCCCGGCTGCCGTCAGAGTGCTGCTTGTTGGCAGTGTAGGGAAAAGCTCCCCGCACGCTGGACTCGGTACTAGAATCATCAGACCTGCACCTGGCCTTGGAGGAGCTCTGGTTCCAGCGCTGAGACCCAGGGCATCTGGTCCAGGTTGGACTCCTGAGTCTTCCTGGGCATCACCTGGGCAGCAGGGACCCTGGAGCTGACCTCAAAGCCATCACAGGCCTGGGGCACTCGGACGTGGAACGCTGTTCACAGAGGTACTTGGGGTCCCTCGTTGCCTTGAGTCTTGCTGCAGGGCAGGTCCTCACACTTACATCTGGGAACTCAGCCTTTGAGGCTGGGGGATGCTCTTCCTCCTTCTCCAGCCTGTGTGGTGGTCGGAAGGGGAAATGGGGGGACACAGCATGTTTGCTCAAAGGACCTGCTGAAGTCTGAAGGCTCAGGTTTCTGAACTCTGAGTGGAAACCAGAGCCCTATGGGGCCCTCAGGTTATGACGGACAGACCTGGGAAAGGTATTTCCATGGACCCCTGCTGTGGGTTTGGGAACCAAGGTCGTTAAGCTGGTGGCCATCACGATTTAACTGTAGTGGGAGCAGAGGGGCCAGGGTCAGGGGGCTCCAAGAGAAGAAAGCCATGCGGTTTGGCTGGTATCCACCGGCCCAGTGTACCCAGTTGTCTGACCTACTGGCAGGAAAGCAATCTCAGGCACTCATTTAGAAATCAACACTGTTCCTCCGGCCCCCACGAGGGAGGTGGCCCTGAAAGTCCCCACTGGATGGATACTGTTCTCTGGGGACTGCAGACCTTGCACTCACCCAGCCCGGCTCCTGCATCACCCCTCGGCAGGGTGGCCGTGCCCTCCCTGGGGGCCTACAGGGGACAGTCCCGGCCCCTCCCCACCCTGCTCCGGCTCAGGTGTGCCTCGCTTCTCGCAGGGCCGAGGGGCAGGCTAGATAAATTCCCCAGTCAAATCCACCTTTGTTTCTCCAGAGAAACCGGATCTGGATCTTCAGCCCCCATCAGCGAGAAGGTGCTGAGTCTGCCCGCCTGGCCGAGATGCCGGAGAGGACCAGTCTGAATATAGCGTCAGATCAGAAAGTGGAGAACCGGCTTCCAGCTTCTCAAAAAAGAAAGAATCAAGCCGTCAGCCTCTTCGGGAGCTAAGTCTTCTTTTCAACATCTCAGTTATTACACACACCCCAAACTTAGTTCCCTAACCTCTGAGAAAACTTCCGGTCCGATGCTGACCACTGTTGTCAAACCCACCAAATCTAACTTCAGAAGGGAGTTGATCTGAACATCCTCGGTTCTGTATGGGCTTGGTTCGATGCTTTTATTTCATGCGAAGCAACCGCTGAAGAAGGATAGCCATTTCCTTTGTGCCCAGGAGCCCCTGGCCCCTCCAGAGATGTTTGGAGCTATTTATAAATGTGACGCACGATGCCTGCCTTGGCAAGCGGGTCATACAGAACTTGAAGTTTGGGGAGGTCGGAACAGATACCCCAGCCTGAATCTGGCCATGATGTCATTTGCCTTCTAATTCCAGGTGGCCTGCTGCCCGGGGAAGCCATCTGAGCCCTTGAGGGAAGCAGGGCCCCACGGGAAATTTTGGTCCCTGAGGACCCCCGCTGGTAGGTTGGGAAACGTCTGGAGCTGAAACAGGTCCTGGGGTGGGAAGGCTCCAGCACTCCATTTTGGGAATTTATGCCCCCAGAGAAGTTCTCACGCGTTTTAATGGAAATCAGTTTCCCTCTGCCTCACCGTCCTCTGTCTTGTCCTTTTAGGCAACAGCACAACCCAGGGCAGAGCAAGATGCTTTAACCACCCAGACCCCAGACCCAGATAATCTACAGCTGGGTCTTCTGAAGATGCTCCTGGATGTAATTTGGAACCGTTTTTTTTTTTTTTTTGGGCTATTTTTAAGGCCTCATTGAGAATAGTAGAAATGACAAAAAGATTAGAATCAGACACACATTCTTTTAAGGAAAATATAATAGATCCTAAGAAACTGTATGTCTGCTTGGCATTGCTTCCCAGAAAACTCCTGGGATTGACGGTTGAACATATGGTTTGTGACTGTCATGCAAAGCATGCAGAGGTGGCTGGGGGCTGCGCTGGCTCAGCAAGGGCAGGTCCTGCCAACCTGGCGCCCCTTCTCGTTCAGATCATGCTGTTCAGTTTATACCTCAGGTGGAGCACATAGAGAGTAGTTTTCTTATTTCATAAAATACGAAATATAAAGTATGAAGTAGATCAGATCAATGAATAAAATACCGACCAAGAGGAGTATCAAGTTTGGATTTCAAATTTTAAATATGAAAAGAAGAGTGGATATATGTATAACGGATTCACTTTGCTGTACACCTGAAACTAACACGGGATTGTAAATCAGCTATATTCCAATAAATATTCAAGACAAAACAAAACAAAAATTTTAAGTATGGGAGAAATGTTTTGGCAATTCATGGGAAAAATAACTGGGGAGCTGTTAAATAAACCACAGTGTGGTGTGATTGAAAAGCACACATAAACCTGCCCTGCCTGCCTGAGCAGCTACGTCCTCCTTGAGGGTGGGTTCTGTTCACATTGTCACATCTGTTCCTACACCAGTGCCAGCCACACGATGGGGGCTCAGCCGTCTCTGGCGGTTCCTGCCTCAGCCCTCGTGGGCTGCAGGGAGAGGGACAGCCCTGACGCCAAGGTGGTTCCCAAAGGCTGGGTGTCCCCTGTGAGAGGCAGTGCAGCAGCTGGAGGACCGAAGGCCTGCACTGAGTTTAGGGACAAGTCAGTGCTCGCCCAGGTGACAGCAGTCGGAGGGGCTCCAGATGGAGCCGTGCAGAGGAGCCCGTTTGCAGGTCCAGGTGGCTGACCTTGGCAGACACAGTGCTCAGCGAACACCCACGGGCTCCTCTACATTTTCCTCTGTGGTTGGTTGAGTTCATGTGACCAGATCTCACGGCCACGGATGTTACGAGCTGGTGTGTCTCCTCCATCCCTCTGAAATTATAGAATATATATGTACGTATATAATCTCTGTCCCTGGTTCCAGTCACAGAACTCCTAGAATCCAGGTAACTTCCCAAGTGGTAAGAACACTTGGTACATCCTTTGTTCTAATATTTGGTCTCTGACTTTGGTTCCTGACACAGATCTCTTAAATCCTGTGGAATTTCTTGGGCAATAGGCATGTCTGCTGTTCTAATGAGGCGACTTTTGGTGGGTTCCTGGGTGGCTTCCAGATGCCGGCTGGTCACGAGAGAGGTCAAGCCATTCTAATTATGCTTAGAATGTTCAGCCCTACCCCTGCATCCTCCGGGAAGGACAGAGAGCTGGAGATGGAGTTGATGATTGATCTTGCCTATATGATAAAGCCTGTATAAAGACTCCCAGATTGTGGAGTTCTAAGAGCTTCCGGGCTGATGAACACGTCTACGTGCAAGAAGGTGGTGCCCCTCGACTCCACAGGGACAGAAACTCCTGCGCTCGGGACCCTTTTGGACCTTGCCTTATGTGTCTCTTCATCTAGCTGTTCATTCATATCTTCTACTGTCTCTTTTTTTTTTTTCCCGGTACGCGGGCCTCTCACTGTTGTGGCCTCTCCCATTGCGGAGCACAGGCTCCGGACGCGCAGGCTCAGCGGCCATGGCTCACGGGCCCAGCCGCTCCGTGGCATGTGGGATCTTCCCGGAACAGGGCACGAACCCGTGTCCCCTGCATCAGCAGGCGGACTCTCAAGCACTGCGCCCCCAGGGAAGCCCCTATCTCCTTTATAACAGACCAGCAAATGTTTCCCTGAGTTCTGTGAGCCATTCTAGCAAGTGATCAGATCCAAGGAGGGGCTCATGGGAACCTCTGATTTGCAGCCAAGTCGAACAGAAGGTGTGGGTCACCTGGGGACCAACTATGGGTTCTTGGCATCTGAAGTGGAGGCGGTCTTGTGGGACTGAGCCCTTAACCTGTGGGGTCTGATGCTAAACTTCAGGTAGACAGGGTCAGAACTGAATTGCTGGACACCCAGCTGGTGTCACAGGCTTTCTTGATGTGTGGAGAACCTACATTTCCGGTGTCAGGAGTATTGTGAGTGAGTGGTATCGTGAGAGTGCAGGTGAAACACGCAGGGAATGATTTTCTCCAAGGAAACCCTCCCTTCCCTTCTCCTTGTGTCCTGGAAGCTATGTGTCACGATGGCCGTGTCACAAGGTGAAGGGATCTGGTATCTCTGACTCATGCTGGGAGGACAGCCCCTCTTTGTTTGAGTGAGAAATAAACTTCTATTGTTTTTAATACTGAGACTTTTAAAATTGAAGTAGAGTTGATTTACAATGTTGTGTTAATTTCTCTTGTACAGCAAAGTGAGTCAGTTATACATCTATATACATTCTTTTTCATATTCTTTTCCATTATGGTTTATCATAGAATATTGAATATAATTCCCTGTGCTATACAGTAGGACGTTGTTGTTTATCCATCCTGTATATAAGAGTTTGCATCTGCTAATCCCAAACTCCCAATCCATCCCTCCCTCACCCGCCTCCCGCTTGGCAACCACACTTCTGTTCTCTATGTCTGTGAGGCTGTTTCTGTTTTGTAAATAAGTTCATACGTATCATTTTTTTAGATTCCACATGTAAGTAATATCATATGGTATTTGTCTTTCTCTGTCTGACTGACTTCACTTAGTATGATAACCTCTAGGTCCATCCATGTTGCTGCAAGTGGCATTATTTCATTCTTTTGTATGGCTGAGTTGTAAATACTGAGATGTTTGAATCTGTCTACTATAGAAGCTGGTGGCTCCTTGTTCTGTCTAATACACTGACCAAGTAGGAAGTGTTTACAGGGACTATTATCTTATCCAGATGTGATGAAAGGCAGCCTGCTCAGATTTCCCTACTTTTCTAGAGAGTGAGGATTGTCACCTTGGTTTCGTCTATCTGCTTTACTTGTTCAAGCTCCTTTGGTCAGATTGTCTTTAATAAAAGGCTTCTGCTGATTTTTCAAAAGGCATAAAGTAAATGAAATTTTCTAGCATTTATGGAGGGCTTGTGAAGCTCTCAGTGTGCATCTTGCTTCGTCCTCCCAGCAACCCTATGACACAGGTGCTGTTACCAGCCCCATTTTTCAGGCTCAGAAGCTGAGGTGACAGAGGCAGGTGGCTCCCCTGGGCACAGTGGAGGCAGGTGGGGAGCTAGGTTCTCAGCCCTCGTCCAACTGACTGCAGAGCCCTCTCTCCTAACGGCTAAGTGACTCCGCTGATCTCATCTATCCTCCACTAATGCTTGAGTCCCCAACAAGTGTCTTCCGTAGTCTCTCTGGTAGAGCCCTCAAACACATTTCTGGTCCATTTTAATTTGCCAGAAAGTTCTTTATCCTGAGGTGAAATCTGAGTCGCAGACCTCCAAGAGATGGATCACGAAGCATTCATGTGTCATCGTTCTCCTTCTACACTGTATTCTGTATGCACCTTTCTATTTTAAGAAGACAAAGAATCTGCACAGGAAAAGGGAAGAGCTAAAGGAGAGTTTCCAACCAGCCATCCATTGCAGAGAGAGGCATCACACAACAGAACTGATGAGTATTACGTAGTGCATTTCAAAGTCATGGTGAGGGATGAAGGGTGATGTTGGCCATTGGTCTCAGGATCTTGTGCTATGCTTTTATTGCTATTTGAAAATCCTGTACATCGAAATTATTTTTCAAAACATCTTTATCATGAACCATAGACAATAGTATTCTTCGGAATCATCTTTGGGGTTTATAGCAGGTGGCTCTCACAGAATGTAATATATTTTCTTCCATGTGAATGAGGCAAATGAAGGAGTGGATTCTGCAGCTCTGTCAGTAAAGGTATGATCTTGGGACACTCACTTACCTTTGCTAGGGCCTTGTAAATGTGCCCTCAGCTTTCAAGACTAATGGGATGTGGTGTAAGGAATATCTAGGCAGCCTCTGAATTTCAGAGGACCCATGAGGGAATATTTTTCATATTTAATCCCACCTCCACCACTCCCAAACCCCACCAACAGGGATTCTAATTTAACTTTGCAGTCTTGATCAGAAGGCTCAGATACTTTTCCTCTACTATCTATGCTTTTTAATCAAGATTTCTTGATGACCTGTGTCCATGTGTTTAATCTCTAGTAGTGAGAAGTTAGGGAGCACAGTTCACAAGACAACCTTCCCTTTGGACACTTGAGTTTGGTAATTCTCTAGAAGGATTCACAGAACTCATTGAAAGCTGATATACTCACGGTTACAGTTTATAACAGCAAAAGGATGTAGATTAAAAACACATAAGTGGAGAAGCACATGGGCAGAGTCCAGGAGGGAGGGCTCCGGACTCAGGTCTTCCAGTCTCCTCTCCCCATGGAGCCATGAACGGTGCTAACTCCTCCCAGCAATTATGTGTGACAGTACGCGGGGAATATTGCCAACCAGGGAAGTTCACCCAGGCCTTGGTGTCCAGAGCCCTTATTGGAGCTCCAGGGTCAACTGTCCGTGTGGCTGGCCTCAGTCTCTAAACCTTCTGGAGGTTGAGCTGATACTGTATGACTCAAAAGCCCCCCACCATCAACACATTGCTAGACACTCCAGTGCAGTCCAAAACCCCAGGTCAACAAATGCCCCACTCATTGGTAGGGCATTCCAAAGGCTTAGAAATTACCCACCAGGGGGTGAGGGCAAAGGTCAGCCCTCCTATTGGTCCATGTTAAAATTCTCACTACATATGCAGAAATGTTTTCTTTTAGATAAGCTTGCAAACACCAGTCTCTTTTTTTTTTTTTTTAATCTTTTTTTCTGTTTGAGATAAAACAGTCAACGGCTTCATCCACAGTAAATGCACTTTGAACGCCTGCTCTTGTGCTTGGAGAATCCTGTGTTAACTGCTGACATATTTTACCTTGCCATACCTCAGCCATGTCTTCTCTATCAGCAGGTCACGGCATGTGACATGTTACATGCGCCAGCAGCACAAATGGATGGAGTTGTGGAAGGGTTACCACCCCTTGACCACAGAGTGCTCAAGGCTCAACCTGGCTTCTGACCAGTACTGTTATTTTGGTCGTGGTTGCCAGTTCCCAGGGTTCTGAAAAGAAGGCATGATGAGATGCAGAACAATGTCAGCAGCCTCAAAAGCTACAGTTGATTTGTCACGGTCACTCGATTCCCTTTCACATACCCGTTTTCTCCTTCTCTCCAGGCTCAGAAAATGGGCGACACCCTGGCTCCACAAGGCTAAGACCTCTGCCTGTGCGTGAGGTCTCATTTATCCCACTTTTAGCCCCTTTCTCTCCTCGATTTTTCCCCTTCTCCAAATATGAACAAGTTACTCCTGTCTCTGAGAAACATTTTTATTTGACCTAATTATATCCCAATTTTCTGTTAGAGTTATTTATTTGTTTGTTTATTAGATTAAACACAAGCCAAAGACTTATTTAACTCATGATTGAAGGAGCCAGTGAACTGAGAGAGCTGTTTCAAGGGACTATGGGAGATACAGAAGTATTTATAGGCACAGAAAGAATGCTGGAAGAAGATTACAAAATTCCATACAAATTGGTTAATGTTCTATAGTGGAATAATAACTTTTGAAGTCTTCTTTTCTGTAAGGTATAAATCATTTGCATCTCTACAGGACAAAATTCTTTGGATAACAATAATTTGTGAGTGGTATTAGCAAAATTATTTTGTACATATTTCTTTTTTTTTTTTTTTTCTGCTTTTACAAGG
>NW_020175321.1:597222-605341 GCF_003031525.2 Neophocaena asiaeorientalis asiaeorientalis | reverse complement strand
CCTGTATCCCCTGCATTGGCAGGCGGACTCTCAACCACTGCGCCACCAGGGAAGCCCTGTACCTATTTTTGTTAAGCCACATACAAAATATCTTTTCTGATCACAATGGAATAAAACTAGAAGTCAATAACAAAATGAAAGCTGGAAAATTCACAAATATATGGAAATTAAACAATACTCTCAACCAACCAATGGGTCAAGGAAAAAGTTACAAGTGAAATTAGAAAATATCTTGCAAGAAATGAAAATGAAAACAAAACATGATTATGGGAGGCCAAAACTTACGGGAGGCAGCAAACACAATACTAAGAGGGAAATCTCTAGCCGTTAACACATTTAAAAAGGAAGATCTCAATTCAACAACCTAACTTTACAGTTGAGAAAAAGAAGAAAGAACTAAACCCAAAGCTAGCAAAAGGAAGGAAGTAATAAACACTAGAGTGGAGATAAGATAGAGAATAGAAAACAATAGAAAAAAATCTGTGAAACCAAAAGTTGGTTCTTGAAAAAGATGAACAAAATTGACAAATCTTGTTTTTCTATATAAATTTATTTATATTTATTTTTGGCTGTGTTGGGTCTTCACTGCTGTGCACGAGCTTTCTTTTAGTTGCAGTGAGCCGGGGCTACTCTTTGTTGCAGTGGGTGAGCTTCTCATTGTCGCGGCTTTTCTTGTTGTGGAGCACGGGCTCTAGGCGCACGGGCGGCATGTGGGCTCAGTAGTTGTGGCTTGTGGGCTCTAGAGCTAAGGCTCATTAATTGTGGTGCATGGGCTTACTTGCTCCGCGGCATGTGGGGTCTTCCCAGGCCAGGTCTCGAACCCATGTCCCTTGCACTGGCAGGCAGATTCTTAACAACTGCGCCACCAGGGAAGCCCAAAGTTGACAAATCTTTAGCTAAATCGATTAGGAAGAAAAGAGGAGAGAAGAAAAGTCAAGTTACAAAAGTCAGAAATGAAAGTGCGGCCGTTACTACTTATTTTATAGGAATAAAAAGGATTATAAGAGAGTAGTAGGAACAATTGTATGTCAACAAATTGAATAGCCTAGGTGAAATTTACAAAATCCTAGAAACACACAACCTACTGAGACTGAATTATGATGAAATAGGACATACAAATAGGCCTCTAACTAGTAAGGAGGTTGTATCAGTAATCAAAAATCTTCCAACACAGAAAAGCCCTGGGTCAGATTGCTTCTCTTGTGAATTCTACCAAACATTTAAAGAGGGATTAACACCACTCCTTCTCAAGCTGTGCTGAAATATTGAAGAGGAGGGAACACTTCCTAACTTGTTCTATGAAACCAGAATTTCTCTGAGACCAAAGCCAGACAAAGACATTACAAGAAAAGAAAACTACACACATTTACTTTTGAATATTATGTAAAAATCCCTAACAAAATACTAGCAAACCAAAATTAGCAGCATGTTAAAAGGATTATACACTGTGACCAAGTGGGATTGTGGGATTTATTCTCAGAATGCAAGGATGGCTCAACATATGAAAATCAATTAATGTAATACATATTAACAGAATGAAGGAAACAAATCGTGTGATCATCTTAATTGATTCAGAAAAAGACTTTTGACAAAATTCAACACCCTTTTATGATAAAAAGACTCAATAAACTAGTAATGGAAAGAAACTTCCTCAACATAATAAAGGCCATATATGAAAACCTACAGCTAACATCATATTCAATGGTGAAAGACCGAAAATTTTTTCACTAAGGTCAGGAACAAGAAAAGGATGCCTATTTTTTGTCATTTCTTTGCGGTACGTGGGCTCTCACTGTTGTGGCCTCTCCCATTGTGGAGCACAGGCTCTGGACGCACAGGCTCTGCCGCCATGGCTCACAGGCCCAGCTGCTCCGCGGCATGTGGGATCCTCCCGGACCGGGGCACGAACCCGTGTCCCCTGCATCGGCAGACGGACTCCCAACCACTGCGCCACCAGGGAAGCCCTTATTTTTTGTCATTTCTTTTCAGAATAGTGTTGGAAGTTCTAGCCAGAACAATTAAGCAAAATCAATCAATCAATAAATGACATTTAAATTAGAAAGGAAGAAGTAAAATTATCTCTGTTCACAGATGCCATGATCATACATGTAGAAAACCCTAAAGATTACACACAAAAACCTGTCAGAACTAATAAATGAATTCAGCAAAATTGCAGGACATAAAATCAACATACAAAAATCTGTTGTGTTTCTATACAATAATAATGACAATCCAGAAAGGAAATTAAGAAAACAATTCTATTTACAATAGCATCAGAAATAATAAAATTCTTAGGAATAAACTTAATCAAGGTGGCAAAGGACTTGTACACTGAAAATTATAAAACATTGCTTAAAGAAATTAAAGAATACACAAATGAATGGGAAGACATCCTTTGTTCACAGATTGAAAAGACTTAATATTGTAAGATGCCAATACTACCCAAAGTGATTCACAGATTCAATGCAATCCTTATCAAAATCCCAATGATATTTTTCCAGAAATAGAAAAACTCATCTTAAAATTCAAGGAATCCTGAACAGCCAAAGCAATCTGACAGAGAAAAACAAAGTTGGAGGACTCACAGTTCCGGATTTCAAAACTTATTGCAAAGTTACAGTAGTTTTAATAAGTGTGATACTGGCATAAAGGCATACATATCAGTGGAATAGAATAGACAGCCCCCAAATAAACCCTTTCACATAAACAAACCTTGGCACAAGGGTACCAAGAACGTTCAATAAGGGAAAGACAGATTTCTCGACAAATGGTGCTGAGAAAACTGGATACCCTCATGCAAAAGAATGAAGTTGTACCCTTACCTTACACCATACACAAAAAATCAACTCAAAATGGATCAGAGTTAACTGTAAGAGCTAAAACTATAAAACTCCTAGAAGAAAACGGAAAAGCTTCATAACATTAGCTTTGGCAACAATGTCCTGGCTATGCCACTGAAAGCACAAGCAACAGAAGAAAACATACATAGATTGGACTTCATCAAAGTTTAAAATTTTGTGCATCAAAGTGCACTATTAAAAGAGGGAAAAGACAACCCGCGGATTGGGAGAAAATATTTGCAAACCATATATCTGATAAGGGGTTAATATCCAGAATATATAAAGAATTCCTGCAACTCAACAACAATTAAAACAACCCGATTTAAAAATAGGCAAAATGCTTAAATAGACATATCTGCAAATAAGGTATACGAAGGCCAATACGCACATGCAAAAACGCTCTGCGGTCTACATTAATGACTGTTAGGGAAATACACATCAAAACCACTATGCGACGTCACTTCACGTTCATTTGGAGTATTGGTAAGGATGTGGAGAAACTGGAATCCTTGTGCATCGCTGGTGGGATTGTAAAATGGTGTATAAAACACAGAATCACTGTCTGACCCAGCGATTCCGCTTCTGGGTATACACTCAAAAGAATTGAAAGCAGGGACTTGGACAGATATTTGTACACCCATGTTCACAGCAGCATTAGTCATAATAGCCAACGGGTGATAACACAAATGTCTGTTGACGGATGAATGGATGAACAAAATGTGGTCTACAAAACGTGGAATGTTATTAAGCTTTAAAAAGGAAGGAAATTCTAATACATGCTACAAAACTGATGAACTTTCAAGACATGATGCTAATTGATATGTCAGTCACAGAAGGATAAATACCCTGTGGTTCCACTTATATGAGGTGGAATTTGACTTAGAATAGTCAAAAGTCACAGAGATAGAAAGCAGAATGGTGGTTGCCGGGGGCTGGGGGAGGAGGGGAAGAGGAGTTAGTGTTTGATGTGTATGGAGTTTGAGAAGATGAAAAAGTTCTGGAGATGAGATTCACAGCAATGTGAATGCACTTAATGTCGCTACAATTAAAATGGTAAATTTTGGGTTACATATACTTTACCACAATAAACAATTATTTACATTTTTACAAGTTAACACCAATCCTTACACGAGTTAAAAAATTTTAATCAATAACTAAGCAAGATACATACCACTAGCGCAGGGTTTCCCAACCTTGGCACTACTGATGTTTGGGGCCAGATGATTAACTCTTGTGGGCATTGTCCTGTGCACTGCAGGGTGTTTAGCAGCATCTCTGCCCTCCTCCCACTAAATGCCACTAGCACCCCTCTCCCCTTGTGACAACCAAAAACGTCTTCAGACATTGGCAGATGCCACATCTCTACTGGCTGGGAACCACTAATAAGGGTTCTGGAAATTCTGACTTAATCTCTGATATTGAATGTTGTCTAAGCAGCATCAGCTTGGAAGTCTATAGCCATAAACTTATTCCTTGAGCTATCGATCATTAGAAGTTTCTGGTGGAGTCCTTTGCACCAACATCCTTTAGACCATCATTCTCTGCTGTAATCCAACTTCCAGAGTCTGTAGTTTAGAGCAGAGCAAGTCCATACCTCAGAGGACTGATCTCGTTTATGGTGTGCATGAACTATTTACGTGACTGACTTGAGTTCATAAACAGACAGGTGAGACTATTAAGCACCCCACCCTCACAAAGACTATTAACCCCAAGTCTTTACTGTATTTCGTGTGGCAGAGAAAGATTCTCATCATCTTCCTATATGCTTAGATCATAAAGCCAGATTCCTAATCATCGCTGCCAGTGGGGAATAAATTATTGGCCACGTGCAAATCAGAACCAGAAACAAACTAGTCTAAGGACCAGAAATAGAACCAAAAATCGTGGGACAAGGGTGGAGTGCAGAGAAACAGAGAGTCAAAGAGGTGAATTCTATTACCACTCGGGATTCACTCCAGGCACCAAGAAAATATGTTCCTGGGCTTACCTGGCCTAGGAGGTGCACCTTTTTGGGCAATGACGTTCTGAAAGTTGGATCCACTTGGACTTCACAAGGGGATCTCCAAAACTGTCAAAGTCCCAGATGCGTACGTTGAAGCTCCAACCCCAATGTGACTGGGTTTAGAGTTAGGGCCTGTGAGGAAGTGATAAGATGCCCTAATCTGGCAGGGCTGGTGTCCCTATAAGAAGAGGAAGAGACACCAGAGCTCTCTCTCCATCACGTAAGGACACAGCAAGAAGGCGACCGTCTACAAGCCGGGAAGAGAGCTCTCAGCAGAATCTCATCATGCCAGACCTTGATCTTGAACTTATAAGCACCAGAACCGTGAGAAGTAAGTTTCCATTGTTTAAGCACTCCATCTATGGTATTTCGTTAAGGCAGCCTGAGCAGACTCATACAGTGTAATCCCCCCAAAGTTGTCAGCATGACTTACAAATACAGGAAGAACGTGTGTCCAAGATACATTTAGCCCTTCAATGGGGGCCCAGCGTGATGGGCCTGGATTCATCCCCAAGGCCCGGGGTCATCCTGCTGTGCTGCTTTCTAATGAAAAGACCTACCATCTATCGATCGCTTATTAAATGCAGACACAGTTCTCACTACTTCATAAACGGTAATTTTATCTAATCCACACAAGAACTTGCTGTTAAGCTTATTTTATACCTAAGATCACTGATGCACAAAGAAGTTAAATTACTTGACCAGGGTCACGGAGTTAGTGGCAGAGCCAAGATTCAAACTCATGCAACCTGGCCCCAGTGTCCTGTATACTTACCCCCACACCTCGTTGTCTGCACCCTCTCTTCTCTCTGTCTCAGAGTGCCTGGCTGATTATTCCTCTGTTGAATTCCTTTTGTCTTAATCAATCCCTTCTAGCAACATGAGTGTTAACTCTGGAGCCAGCCATACCTGAGTTCCAGTTCTATCTCTGTTACTTACTGGCTGTGTAATCTTGGTCAAGTTATTTACTAGGTCTAGTCCTCAGTTTCCTCATCTGTGAAATGGGTGTAATAGTAGATTCTATTTCAAAGAGTTGCTGTGAGAATTAACTGAGACAATGTAAGGAAAATGTCTGATATATAGTGGGCATTTGATGCCAGTTCTATTAGAAAGCTAATCATATATTGTTTTTCTCTTGAATACAGGATAGGGGCTCTTGTTCTGGGATCCATAAGCCAGCACGGGGAGAGGCTGACAGGCAGGCAAATGTCTTGTGTGTACCTTTATTTTTTTCTGGGGAGAAAGCCTACAGCTTTTATTATATTCCCAAGAGAGTATGGACCTCCCCGAAAGTTGGGAACCACTGAACTTTGAGTCTGGAGGCTGAGACCGGAGTCCTTCACATGTCCTGCCCTCAGCACAGCTGGGCCACAGCAGGACATGGGTCTATCAGGTCTCCTCCCCTGAGTGCAGCGCTGGGCACACAGAAAGCTTTCAGCAACGAGCCTGGAATTGAATTCCACTGGAATTTAGCAGCTATGTCATGGCCTGGGACAGTGAGGTCCCTGATGTTACCAGCCTGTCCTCATTCCATTCAAAGATGCCCATGGTTAAAAGATTTCCAGATCACATCTCTGGTCCAATAACAATATTTCAAAGCTGAATATCCCAAATGCTGCATTGGCAAAGGATACTGATTACATCAATCAAGCTGCACTATGACGTTTACTGCTAGCTGACTACTACACGGGTGGAGGGGATGACTGTGTGTATGGCAAGTCTCTGTTATCCCTCTTGGCCCTGGCTTCACTGGAGTACCTTAAAATAATAGCAGCTATCATGTAAAGAGTAGAAACAAACTATTCATTTTAATTTTTACCCTTCTACTTGGGGTTTGTTATACCCATCCCCAATTCAAAAAGGATTCATACATACATATGTATACACACACACACATATATATATATATTTATTTTTTGAAGTATAGTTGATTTACAATGTTGTGTTAGTTTCAGGTGTACAGCAAAGTGATTCATTTATGCATACATATGTATCTATGTGTTTATATATGTAGGCATAATGAATAGATATACACATATACATATACAGTATTCACGTATATTTAGATATTGATTTCCAATTAAGGTATTAAATATATCTTATGTATCTTATATATCTATATGAGATCTGTGTAGTTTCATAGTACACATTTCCTGCAAGTCTCATTGAATTAAAAAGTTCACATTTTACATGAATTCTGGAAAATAAATAACAATTTTGAAACATTTAAAAAAGCATTTAAGTCAGCTTCCAAAATATACATGGTACAAAAGGATCAACTCCATAAGAGAGGAAATCAGAGGAAAAGAAAAGAATATAAAATAGAATAAAACTGTGGTATGTTAATGTACAAAATTGGTACACAAATTTGGCTCTATACTTTATAGCAGCTGAAGCAAAGAAAAAAACCAAAAACAAACAAACAAAAAAATCCCCCCAGGATTTCCAGTGTCCAAAATGTGAAAAACGAGTCAGCTTGTCAATAAAAGCCCGAGAAGAATTTGTGCCATGAGTTGTCACAGGGGGTCACAGGGGAAGCGTGGACCAGGTCACCTCCCTTCATGGATCTAACAGTTCCGTCTGCCTGTTTCCGGTCCAGTGCCTCAGGGAAGCTGATGCCCTGACAGTACGTGTAATTCAGAAAAAGCAGTTCTGTGAGGTGCCAGAGCAGTACTCTTGAAGTACACTGTTTTCTAGTAAATTGGCTAGAAGGCAAGGGGGAAAAAAAAAGGCTTTGGAATCCTAGAGCAATGGAGAAAGTGCGTATTCATTAGCAAGCCTCCGTGAAGGATATTTTCTTTCTCCCCAGCCTGGCGCTGTTCTCTAGGGGGGAAACCTGAAGCGTAGGGAGTCGGTGCTGCTCGACTAAGAACGTCATCCTCTCACGAATATTCTGAAGCCTCAGAAAATGATGGGTATCCTGATGTGCATGGTGCCGGGCTGATGGAGTATGGGCAGTTTGGTTGAGAATGCCTTCAGAAAGGCACACAACTAGGCAGCCCAGGGCTCAGCACTCCACCGCACAGAGCGAGACAGCCGGAATTCGAGTCTGGGCACGCCCTCAAGGCGGGCGTGCCGGATGCTGCCGACGGACACACACGTAGAATTCCGTGCTGACGAATTGCCCTGGCAATCGCACTGCTTTTCTGGATTTGCTGGCCTATTATCGAGTAGTCAGGTAATTGGGGATATCTTGGCTTCTCTGTTAGATGGGACCGAGAGTGGGAACAGCAGGGAAGGGGAGTTTTCTGGAGGGAGACAGAGGCACAGCTGGAAG
>NW_020175321.1:590067-595609 GCF_003031525.2 Neophocaena asiaeorientalis asiaeorientalis | reverse complement strand
AGATAAGAAGCGGCAGCGGGGGAGGAAGGGCAGAGGACAAGTGTTGCTATGGTCTGAATGTCCACGTCTCCCTAAAATTCATATGTGAAGCCTACTGCCCAAGGTGATGGTATTAAGAGGTGGGGCCTTTGGGGAGCCCTCATGAATGGGATTCCTGCTCTAAGAGAAAAAGCCCCAGAGAGCTCCCTGGCCCCTTTGCCCACCATGTGAGGGCCCAGTCTGTGAGAGAGAGAAAGCGGATTCTCCCCAGAACTCGACCATGCTGGCAGGCACCTTGATGTCAGCGCTGTCAGAAATAAATGTCTGTCGATGATAAGCTGCCCAACTTGTGGTACTTTGTTAGAGTGGCCCGATCGGACAGAGACGGGGTCTTCACCTGAGAGCCCGTCCCAGGGCTGAGTAGCCTCTCAGGGAAGAGCTTAGCTGGTGGTCCAGGTCAGGGTCTGTGGTCAGTGGGTGCCAGCACAGAGCCTCTCTTTGCCTCTTCTCAGGAAGTGAAGGACTCCAGGGATTCCCTGGTGGCGCAGTGGTTGAGAGTCCGCCTGCCGATTCAGGGGACACGGGTTCGTGTCCCGGTCCGGGAGGATCCCCCATGCCGCGGGGCGGCTGGGCCCGTGAACCATGGCCGCAGAGCCTGCGCGTCCGGAGCCTGTGCTCCACAGCGGGAGAGGCCACAACAGTGAGAGGCCCGCGTACTGCAAAAAAAAAAAATTAGGTTGCATCAGGAAGTGAAGGACTCCAGAAGCCACTGAGATAAGCAGGGGTCTGGACACCCTCACTGCTGCATAGACAGAGTGTGTTCTGCACTGAGGCTGGGGCTTGCTGTTTGGGAACCCTCTTCCAGTGAACAAGGCTCCAGGCTACCAAGTTGCGGGTATTTCCCCCAGGCTTCTTGGTAGGAACTCAAGCTAAATACTTCGTTGTTTTCAATGCATATTCTTGATTTTTCCTGTGGCCAGTATGGCCTTGAGATAAAAGGTTATGACCACCAGCACTAATCCAGTGACACAAAGGCTTTGCCCAGAACGTGTCCACATAAAAGGAACTGTTTATATGTGTTTTTCTACATGATAGCCCCTGGCTACATCCACTGTAGACAAGAAGGGAGAGAGGGCAGTTAAACAGTACTGAGCTGCACTTGAGGATTTTTTGGTTTTAATATTATTTTTCTTTGCCCTCATTGAGCAGTCGGGACCAGGCTGTGGCTCTGACAGCCCCCTCTGGGGTCAAGGGGGCTTCCCCAGCAGTCGTGCGTGGGGGCGGGGCTGAGGGTGCAGTAACTAGCCGGGCCCGCTCGGGCTGCAGACCCCTTGTTTGGATCAGGTCCTCACTCTCTGCAGGGCCTCAAAGGGGGCTTGATGCTTGTGAGTGTACCCCCATCCCCGACCAAGGTGATAAGGGGAGGGGGGATGGACATGTGAGACACCATCTGATGGACATGATCGCCCTAGCCAGTGATTGCATGTGGGCAGCCAGGCTCAAGGATGACCCTGACATTTTGACCCTGTGACTGGGAGAATGAAAATGCCGTTAACAGAAATGGGGAAAGGAGACAAAGGGACTGGTGGCGAGAGCAAGATGGTAAACATGAACACCGAACATGAGCTGTTGGCAAGCTATGCACCAGGGGAGAATGGCCAGTGAGCTGGACGGCGGTCTGCAGGGTGGGGGCCATGGAGGTATTGATGCCCCGGTAGAGAGCAGTAATCACTGCTATGTGGTCCCTTGTGCAGAGATGGCAGGCGGAGAGAGGTGAGGAAAGAATGAGGAATCCTTACTTTAAGAAAGAGGAGGGGCTTCCCTGGTGGCGCAGTGGTTGAGAGTCCGCCTGCCGATGCAGGGGACACGGGTTCGTGACCCGGTCCGGGAAGATCCCACATGCCGCGGAGCGGCTGGGCCCGTGAGCCATGGCCGCTGAGCCTGTGCGTCCGGAGCCTGTGCTCCGCAACGGGAGAGGCCACAACAGTAAGAGGCCCGCGTAGGAGAAAGGAGTCAGGACAGACCACTGTATCGAACGAAGTGCTCGATTGCTCTCAGACAAATCAACTCTGCTCATTTCAGCAGTAAAGACACATATTTAAAAGTCACTTGGGTGGCTTCCAGAATCTCTGGAAGAGGTCTGGGGCTCTGAGAGGAAGAGCATCAGTGGAGACCAATGGGGCTTGCATTGCTGACACCATTGGCTCTGGACACTGGCATTTCTGCAAGCACTGGGGTCACTGCTGCTCCAGGAACTCAGTTCTGAAACTGGCATTTCAGCCAAAGAGAGACCCTCCTGGTCCTTGCTTCTCTGCACCAGCAGACCCTGATTCTAAGCCTGGGGGCAGGAGGATCTGATTAGCAGAGTTTAGGTCTCAGGACTACTCTAGCTGCAAGGGAGGCTGGCGGAAATATAGCATCTGTAGCTTCCACACTGGGAGATAGGTTTATAAAAAAGGTAGAGGGGATAGGGGACTCCTGAGTCTTGTCTGTGTTTGGAGAGAGAAGGAGAGGGAGAAGGCGAGGGAGGGGGAGGGAGGGAGGGAGGGAGGGAGACAGAGACAGAGACAGAGACAGAGAGAGGCAACATCCAGAGACGAATGGGAAGACAGAGGCTGACGGAGGGAACACCGGCTGGGAGGGGTCAGGAGAGGCAGGAGGCGAGCATATGACATGGAAAGAACAACCTGGGAGGAAGGAAGTGTGAAGTCAAGGAAGCTCTTGGAAGATCGCCTCTCTTGGCTCAGAAGGATACGGATTGACACAGGATGGGATGGCACCCTGAGGGGAGGGAGTGACAGTGCCAGGGGCGGCAGGTGGCAGGGCTCTGGAAGTAGGGAGTGCAGGAAGTTCAGCCCAGCAGCCCAGAAGGAGGACAGCCTGCGGGGTTCGCCACTTTGTGAGGCTGCCATCCCAGTGCAGCCAGACTTAGTCAGTAGCAGGCTTCTTATATGGAATCTGTATGTCTAGGTAGCAAATCTCTATTATCTTTCTATGATCTTTCAGGAGTCTGCCATTGACCTTCCTTTCTATTGGCTTCGACTCTCCCTCATGGAGGGGCCCGCCCAGGGTTGCCTCTCACTGAAGACTCCTTCTACCAAAGTCCTCTCCTCTCCATGCGGGGACCCTGCTGCCCGGCCTCTGAGGTCCCTTTGGTGCCTGCCCATTTTCTACTCTCTCTGTTTCTTCTGTGAGCTCCTTAGGCCAGTCCTAAAGTTTCCCTCTTGCTTCAGAAACCAGTTGCAAGTCCACAACATTGGCCACAGTTGTGTCTTGTAATCTCTGCTCGTTGGTCCTGATTCTACCTGCAGAACAAATCGATACCGTCATCCACACGGGCAGTCCTTCAGTGCCGTATGAACAGAGGATTTTCTGGAGGAAAGGTTTACCTCCCCTGATATAGAAATACAACTTTGTAGTTATTGCTTATGATTGTGTTCAATTTCTTAACAGCCATACTTCACTTATGGTCAAATAGATCCCAGAAGACTTCCCCTCACAAATGCTGTCAGACGAGATCTTTCTCATCCTGTTATTCTTCCAAACACAAAGATGAATATATAGATGGGCATATGTTGTTTTGTCTGCCTACCGCTCCTTCCTCTGGGAAGCCACTTCTTCCTTGTTCCCTGTGGTTCTCCTGTCAAGTTCAGCCTCCCGCCCTATCCCCATTTACAGGGGTGGGCACATGACCCATGCCTGGCCAATCACATCACTCCCCCCCCCCACCGCTACAGCTAAGCATGTGACTGAAGAATCTGTCTCTATAATTGGAACACCAAGAAGTTCTCTTTTGCTGGTGGTCCTCAGCGAAGACAACATAAGCTTGGGGTACCAGTGGCGTTTTCTCCAGCTGTGTGCAGGAAGTCCATTGCAGTGGGAGAAGAGGCCAGCCCTCCTCCCACCCTCACCCCCCAGGAAAGCAGAGGTCAAAAAACTAAGAGAAGTAGAGTCCCGGTGACATCGATGGATCCCCGGGTCTAGGTCTGCTGGAGCCAATAAATATTCTTTCTGTTTAAGCTAGTTGAATCGGGTTTTTGTCACTTCCAAGTGGATGAGCCCTGACTAATAATAACACTTTAAAAAATTAGAACAAAACAAAAATCATTCCTAACCCTATTTTTCAGTTATACAAAAAATGGTATCATACCTTATATACTTTGTGCGTGTGTGGTTGTGATTTTAAGATATAGCTGCACATTCCTCCATCCAGTGTGCATGCCCCTTTGCAATTTAAGTTTGCTGCTGCTACTCCCGTGGAGGGGTGGAATTTCTCTCTCCCTGGATCTGGGCTAGCCTTGTGACTTATCTGAGCATTAGAATGCAGCAGAAGAGATGTATATGACCTTCAGAGGCCTTCCAACTTCTGCTATTAACCTCTTGGAAGAAAGGGCCAGGTGAAGAAGTCAGGCTAACCTCTTGGAGGATGAGACCGTAAGGAGGAGATCAAGACAGCCCAGCCCACAGCCAGCCTCCGTGCCAGGTGTGTGAGTGAGGCCATCTTGAACCTTGCAGCCCAACTCTCCCTTCAACTGAACACAACTGTTTAAGTGAGTCTAAAGCAGCAGAGGAACTACCCAGCTAACTCATAGAATCGTGAGAAATAATACACAATAGTTGTTTTAAACCACAACAGGTGGTTAATTATGCAACCAAAGCTAACTGAAACAGATTGTGTTCTGACTGCACATCGTCATTTCCCCCACGTTATTAATATATTTATTAAGGTTCTTTTGTTTGCAACCATGGGAAACCAGTTTAAATAAAAGGGGGATACGTTAGAAGGTTCCTGGGGGATTTCGAGCTACAGAAGGTAAAGTTGGGGAGGGGAGAAGTCAGGGCCACCATGGGGGTGTCAACAGTAGGAGGAAACAAGTGTCTCTCCAGAAAACTGCCATTAACAATTAATGTTAATGACTTCTGGACAACTAACTTCAAGTTCTCAGAACAGGCTTGGGCCCAGCGTCTACCTCTGGAACTCCGGGCTACGATGGGGGGCGGGGCAGGACACAGAGACAGGAGACAGAAGGGAAAACAGCCGTAAGTCTGTGGAAATCCAGGAGAGAAGCCGGAACCGGGTAACTCATCGTGACCCGGGCCTTTTTTTTCAATTGCTAATGTTTTGATTTCCCCGAACTTCTTTTCTTTCAGATCTTTTTTGTTACTAATGTATCCAGGCTCCTTTTAATAAAGGGGAAGAATCTGCATGGGGCCACGTTGGAAACTGTTAACAACCAGAGCAACGTTGTATACTTAGCACAACGCAACTGAGTCAGCCAAGGTTTTCTGTGCAAACGAGTCTCTGAGAGGGTGGCTTGGCAGTTTGAGTCAATAGCTTCAAACACGTTCGGGGTGTAGACGAGAAAGGAGTTGTACCAAAGCGTTGAAAAGGGGTTAAAGCCAGAGTAACAGGTGTTGTGAACAGAGAGAAGGAAGCAAGAACCAACGTGCGGACTTGGGGTTGTTTCTGGGGAGCGCGACCGGCGCAGGTGTCGGGAAGAGAACACAGAACATCGCGGGCTGGGGGGGCGGTCTCGTTCCCGGATGCGTCCTGCGGCGGCAG
>NW_020175321.1:579732-589891 GCF_003031525.2 Neophocaena asiaeorientalis asiaeorientalis | reverse complement strand
GGGGGACGCGGAGGCCAGGGACGCGGAGGCCGCGGAGGACTCGGCGCTGCCAGGTACCTGGCCGGGGAGGGCCCCGCTCGCGGGACTGGATTTGCTCTTGGGTCTCCTCAGAACCGCCCAGCTGTTTGTCGCAGCGCTCAGAGCAGGCGCTTCCTTGATTTTATTTAATCTAGGTATTTTGGGTAGGCGGAGAATGCGCCTCCCTTGACAAAATAATGAAGGTGGCTGCCCCGCCTCCGCCCTCCCACCCTTTATTCCGTAATGAGGTGGCTCTGGGTTGAGCCCAATGTGAACGCCTTTGACGTGTCCCTGGCGAAGTCCCCGGATCTTCATCCGCTGGCCTTGGTGGCCTCTGGACCACTGAACTCCCATCTGTTTATTTCTGAGCGCCCGTTTATGAGAGGCTCCCAGCTTTCATCAGATTCTCGAAGGTGACCGCCAGAGGTTAGGAACCACTGAGCTAAGCGCTCCGTCTTTTGAATGGGGCCGTTGTTTTCAGTGCTAAGTCCCTGACCTCGCCGCGCTGTCCCTAAGGAATATTTTGCATTTGTTTACGCAGACTGTTGCGTAACTCCCGGCTGGTGGGAGATAATCCTTGTAAGTGCCTGGCTCCCTCCGCTTCTCGCCACCCCTCCTCCGGCTGCTGCTGTGAGCGGGAGGAGAGGCAGCTGGAAAATGGCTCTTGGGGGCGGTGCATCTGCAGTTGCTGCCGGGGCCCCGCGCCTTCTCTCCTGCCTGGAGGAGCGCAGAGCTGGGGGAACTCTCGGCGTGTGAGGCGGGCTGGCTGGTCACTGGTGCTAGGGGCCAAGTTGAATGGATGCCCCAGATACATCCTGGAGGAACCCCCGGTTTCTTCCTGATACTCTAACGTGGGCCAGGCACCACCCGGCGTCGCTCAGTTTTAAAGAGGCTCTGGTGAGCGAAATAACTAAAACGTACTGGGAGCTTGCCATGCATCCAGTCACTGATCTTAGAATACGTATTTTCTCATTCAGCGTTCAAAACAATTCTAAGAGATGGGACCACAGCTTTTATCTGAGTTTTATAGATGAAACTCAGGATACATGATCAGTGATTTTATCTTTGTTTGCCAAATTGCAAGTGGTACTCAGTCAGACTCTCATCCTAGCTTCTCTGTGAGATGCTGAGCAGGAGAGGAAATTGAGTCCTGTTATACTGTTTTCAGCTACTCTCAGTTCATAATCGGTGGCCGGTGGCAGAGCTGCCCCTCCATCCTCAGGTTACTTGTGAATTCCCACCCATTCCTAACCTTTGCTAGAAGTTCGCATAACAGAAGGTGGAGAGGGTAAGGGGGCACTGACCTACCAGCTCAGTTATGAGATGTACTTTATCAGACTGAATGGGCTTTTCTCTCCCCGCCTCTCCCCCTTCATTGTTTGCAAAAGAGCTGTCAGCTATTTCCATGCATATATAAATGCGGATTTTAGACAGCACTGTAGTGTGGATGGGGTCTGTGTTTGCAAGAGTTCGTGATTATTTTGATTTCCTTAAAGACACTAAATCCTCCCAGTGGCTAAGGTAGTTACTTTTTCTCTGCTAATATTTCTGGTTTAGGCATCCAGGAGAAGAAAGGATGTTTCTGCTTTCAGGACTCCCAATCCCAGGATCTTTTGGTTTGCTCATGCCTGTCACAGCCCCTGTCTATCCCTGTGAATGGCAGGATTGAAAGGCCTTGTTTTTCAGTGGACAGTTTCTGGAATGATGAGCACGCTTTTGAGTTTCTATAAAACGTAAGCGCTTAGCCCTTGTCTTTACTGAAGCCATGTGTGCGCACAGAATCGTGTAGCTCTATATGGCTGAGCACCGCTACAGCAGCTCCCCTCCCCACCTGCCTATTTCCTAGGCGGCCACTTCCCACTCCTCTGGTTTGCCTTGCTGTGTATTTCTGTTTCTCCAGGTAACATGGCTTTTATTGATACTTCTTGATCTTTTTCAGTTTTTAGCACCATCTGTTGGCGTTAATTCTTTTTAGTGATCTCCTAACCCATACACATGGCCTATCCCCACCCTCTCAGTACCGTCATCGTAGAGTTTGTTAGATTCACAGTTAGTGCCTGTGGAAAGGTGGCTCACAGCTTCCTAACCCATACACATGGCCTATCCCCACCCTCTCAGTACCGTCATCGTAGAGTTTGTTAGATTCACAGTTAGTGCCTGTGGAAAGGTGGCTCACAGCTGCCCTATATTGTTTTTGCCGTGATTCCCTTTTCTTTCTTTTGCAACACCATGGACACATCAGGTTCACTGTCACCCTCCCCATCTTAAGACGTCCCTCCCGGGGCCTCTGACCTACTTTCATCTGGCCTGGTTGCATCTTGGGATGGCCCTTGGCCACCGCTGCAGGGTCTCCCTGGCTTCTCTCTTGGGTAGGACCCTCTGTTGTGTGGCTCTCACATGGTCTTCTTTCTTGGTTTACCCTCTCCTGACAAAGATTATCTTCTAGTACCTTCCTGAGAAAGGGTGTGTGAGAGGTTTAACTTTCTGAGACCTTGCATGTCAAAAGATTCTACCCTCACTATTCAGTAGTTTGTGGCTGGGCATGAAAGTCTAGGTTAGAAGTAATTGTCTCTAAAAAATCTGGAGGCGTTGCTGTCCAGTGTTGGAACTCCTGATGTTGCCATTACACTTCCATGTCATTCTTTGTTGATAACACGTTCCCGGCCTCGGGAAGCTTTTCAGGTCTTCTCTTTGTCCTCTGTGTTCTGAAAAGTTTCCCCGATCCACGCCTGTTTTCCTTGCAGTCAAACTCAGGTTTTGTGATTCTGGGAAGTTTTCTTGAATTGTTTTCTCATTTCTATTTATTTTTTTTCTGTTCCTTTCTTTTTGAACTCCTTAGTTGGATGTCAGACTTCACAAATGTATCCTATAATTTTCTACCCCGGCCCCCATTCCATCTGTCTTTTTCTTCTGTTTTTCTGGGCAGTATTCTCAACGTCATCTTCCAACTCTTCGATTACATTTTTCATTTGTGGGATCCTATTTAGTTTTTACTGTAAGAGCTGTTGAATTGTTTTCTAGGTTTTCCTCCCTCCCTTCCTTCCCTCCCTCTCTTTATTCCTCTTTTAAAAAAATAGTATTTTGTTCTTGATTCGTGCACATAGTGTCCTCTCTTACCTTGCTGAGAATATCGCTAGGAGTTTTTTGTCCACTTTCTTCTTGCGTGTTTCTTCAGCACAGTCTGTTTCCCCTCCGTCTCCCTGCATTTGTTTCTTTTGCTTGTAATCCTGCATTTCCTGTTAGAAGCTTTTCTCAGATGTCTAATGATCCTTGGCTTCTCGTTCTTATTTAAGAAATGGGTATAAGAAGCTGTCGGGAAGTTCCCTGTGTGTAGGGGGTGTGGGGGGAGGTGCTCGTTCACTGCAAAGTCCCTTCTCTCCGTAGCAGCGTGCTTCAAAGAGGGTCTAGAATGTCTCCAATTCCTTTCTTCATATTCCTTTTTAAATTAAATTTTATTTTTTAACCAGTTATACGTATGCATAATTTTTTTAAAATAGGCTTAAAATGAAAAAATAATCCTGACCCATCCACCAGCCATGCTCCTCGCGCCCTAGGGGCCTCCTTCCAACTCTCTACCTTTCGTTTCAGCATTGTGGGCAACACTCTTTTCATTCAGACTAATGTTGGCTTTTTTAGTTTAAACATTATATACTGACTTCCCGTCAGTATATTTATGATGATTTAGCTCGAGATCTTAGCTTGGCCATCCCCACCCCTAGACACATACCAGCACCTACTTTGTCCCACGGTATTAACTATGTGACTGTTTTCATTAAAGCACTATTCTGTGTTTGGATGATCACGGCTATGTAAATGTTACTTGCAGGTAATCCATGTAGTACATGCTGATTACATTTTCTTGGTTATTATTTATGTTTCTCCTGGAGTTAATCATAGCTTTACTTTTATGTTTGTTTGTTTGTTTTTGGTACTCCCGTCACTCATTCAGCCTGAAAGAGTCTGGTAGTACTGTAAAACTTGTCATATGCCAAGCACATTAGGTGTTCTGTTCGTTTCATTATTTTCCTTGGAGACATTTTTGTGGAACCCTTGGTTCTCCTGTTTTAATTTAGACTTTACGCTGTCCAGACCTGACATAGCTGTCAAACTGAGGCTTCTCTTCCCTGATTGCCTGACGATTCCTTTTGCTCAACTCCTTTATGCGGCCCCATCTCACAAGTCTCAAGTCTCCCTTCCTTTTGGTGGAGAAATGTTGAAGGGGAGTAAGCATTTTGTCACCTTGCAGTCTGAAAATGCCTTTATCCAAGGGCTGGACTGCCATTTTGGCAAGATAGAGACTTCCTAGGTTAGAAATTTCAGTATTTGAAGGCATCATTACGTTGACCCCTCGGTTTAGGTCTTACTGTTGAGAAGTACCATGTTATTCTGATGCTTATTTTGTATACGTGACCTCTTTTCTTTCTTTCTTTTTCTTTTCTTTCCTTTTTTCTTTGGGGAGGGAAGTTTTGGGACATTCTCTTCACCCTAGGTGCTCTAAAATTCTATGTGTCTGTCATTTTTCATTCATTGGGCTGACAACTTGGTGGGCCTTTTTAATCTGGAAACATTTCTTTTAGTTCCGTGATGTTTTCTAGTACTGTTTAAAATAATTTCCTCCACTCTATTTAGTTTTTCTTTCTATAATTATTTTTAGTTGGATGGTGTACTTCCTGGATCAAACCGCTAACATCTTTATTTAAAAATTTTTTGATATTGGAATTTTTGGTTCTGTTTTCCAGAACTCTTTAATTTTATCTTCCAAATTTTGTATAGAATGTTAAATCCTACCATTCTAGTTTTTAATTTCAAAGAGATTACTTTTACTTTTTTGTCCCAAGTGTTCTTTAAAAAAATTTTTTTAAATAGCATCCTATTCTCTCTGGGTTTCTTTTAACTCCCCCCTCCCCCCGCCCCAAAGCCATAAATATCCTTTGAGCGCTCTCCTATATTCCCAGCCTAGTCTTTTTCTCTATATTTTGGTCTCTTTCTTATTAAAGGATGTACTTGAATGCTTGCTCTTAGCCTGTCTGCCCATATTTAAGAGTGAGGCTTGAAGGGCTTTTCGGGAGCTGTGTTCCCGGGGGAGCTTGTGACCGTAATTGCAGGAGGACCCTGCTGTTTCTCTGGGGGTTGCCAAGGTCAGTACCTGCCCGTTTCTCTAGTGTCAGCTTCTCAGTGCTCATCCAGCCTTCTGCCTGGGTGGGCACAAGCCTGGCTCTCAGCATCCGGCAGCAGAGTTGGGGGAAGGGAGGAGGGATCCCGTTCTTTACCACGTCATCCTGTTCTCAGGAAGGTGCCCCCTTACTTCCGCTGTGCCTGGTGCCCTCCAGTCGTCCCTCTCCAGGCTGTAAGGCACCTGCATTCTGGGGTGGGGGCAGGGCGGTCGCCTGGCCAGAGGAGCAGAGGAAGGACTGTTGGAGAAGTATGCATTGCTGCCCAACAGGATTACCCTGGAAACTAGTGCTTCAGACTCTGTTATTGCTCATGGTTTCTGTGGGTTGGAATTTGGCCCCAGGCACAGGACGTGCCTTGTCTCTGCTGCGTCGGACTGCGGCCGTCTGCTAGGATGCTTGCAGGTGACATCTTCAGGTGCCTGGCCCTCCTCGTCACATGCAGGCTGGCCTCCAAGGGCGAGCGTTCCTGAGAGAGAGCTGGGCACCTGCTGTATTGCCCTTTACGACTTATTGCCGGGAGCCACGTGGCACCTCTTTCACCCCATTCTCTGCTCATAAAAGTCTGCCCAGGTTCAAGGGGAAGCAGCATGGACCCTGCTTCTCAGCAGAGGCACATTCATACTACACTGTCAGAGGAACCCCTGGGGCACTGAGTGATGCCGGACCTTTGGGAAGGCAGTCTGCCGCACTGGCCTTCTGGGGAGTCTGGTGCCTCGGTGCCAGTTCCTGCGGGGCTCCGCTGTGTCCTGGGCCCTTCTCCTGCAGGGAGTCGGTAGCATCCTGCTCTTCCTGTGAGTCACTTTTGTCTCTTCGTCACTTTCCATCTTCCAAAATTTGTCTGACGTCATCGCCTCCTGGCTCTTTGTCCTGTGGGTTTATACCTTTTTTCCTTCACTTTAGTGGGGTTTTGGGAGGAAGGGACTATATGCATGTGTCGCCAGTGCACATTTAGCCTGCTGACCCCATTTGCTCTATTTTTACTTATTTTTCACTTTCTTTATTAGTCTTAGAGGTTTGTGAATTCTGTTAATTTTTTTCCTAAACTAACCCTTGGCTATGTTGGTTTTCTTTATTATATGTTTATTAATTCATGATGTTTTTTCCTTACTCTAATTTTTTAATGCTTACTTTTTTTTTAGTTTTTTATTTTTTAATTAATTTATTTGTTTTGGCTGCATTGGGTCTTTGTTGCTGTACGCGGGCTTTCTCTAGTGGCGAGCAGGGGCTACTCTTCGCTGTGGTGTGTGGGCTTCTCATTGTGGTGGTTTCTCTTGTGGTGGGGCACGGGCTCTAGGCTCACGGGCTCAGTAGTTGTGGCTCGCGGGCTCTAGAGCGCAGGCTCAGTAGTTGTGGCGCATGGGCTCAGTTGCTCCACAGCATGTGGGATCTTCCCAGCCAGGACTCAAACCCATGTGCCCTGCATTGGCAGGCAGATTCTTCACCGCTGTGCCAACCAGGGAAGCCCCTAATGCTTATTTTTATAACATTTTAAGATGGATGCTTATCATTGACTTTTTTCCCCTGCCCCCTTTTTTTTTTGATATATTGATTTAAGGCTATACATTGCATTCTGATTACTGCTTTAGCTGTATCATGTTTAATGAGGAAACTGTAGAAACATTTCTAATAGGAACAGGATTAAGAAAGAAATGCCCTCTATCACCATTTTTTAATGTTTTTTTTTTTTAATTTTTAAAAATTGTGGTAGGGGCTTCCCTGGTGGCACAGTGGTTGAGAGTCTGCCTGCCGATGCAGGGGATGCGGGTTCGTGCCCCGGTCCGGGAAGATCCCATGTGCCGTGGACCAGCTGGGCCCGTGAGCCATGGCTGCTGAGCCTGTGCGTCCAGAGCATGTGCTCCGCAACGGGACAGGCCACAACAGTGAGAGGCCCGCGTACCGCAAAAAAAAAAGAAAATAGCTCATGGGAAGCCCTCAAGAGTTTTATAAATATTAATTGTATGGTTGTAAGTTCTGTCTCTTCTGTGTTTCCCATCTTTTGTCTCCCGCTACAGATTTCTTTGAGCTTGTTTTTTCTTTAAGTACAGAGCGTGAACACGGTTGTCTTATGGTCAGTGATCATCCCATTATCCCAAGTCTCTCGCTGCTGCTGGGCCTTCCTTCCTGTCTTGTCTCTTGTGTGCCTGGTCATCGTCCCAGGACACTCATCGTTGTGTCTGGAAGATTACCTGTAAGAATAATGTGAGGCCTGGGCTCTCCGGAGAGGGTTTTAGTTTCTCGTATTGGCTGCTTGTGGACCCTGCTGTTTTTAGTGTCAGCCCTTTTGGTGCTCCGTGGTGAGGAGAGTTGCTCCATTACCTGCATTGGGGTCTCCCCACTCTTCACTCCGCAGCCTGCTGTGACCTGCTCCCCCCGCCCATGCTCCCCTACATCCCCCGTGAGACAGCCTGGCTGCCCAGTGCTGAGTCTTCCTTTAAAAAAAAAACAAAAACGGAATACTTTATGTTTAATTGTGGTAAAACACACCTAACATAAAAGTTACCATCCTATTGTTTTGTTGTTGAGGTTTAGTTGATTCAAAATATTATGTAAGTTTCAGGTGTACAACATAGTGACTCACAGTTTTAAAGGTTACGCTCAGTCTATAATTGTTACAAAGTGTCGGCTGTATTCCCTGTGCCCTGCAGTACACCCTTGCAGATATTCATTTTGTACGCAGTAGCTGGTGCGTCGTAAGCCCCTGTCCCTAGATGCCCCGTCTCTTTTCTTCTGCATCCTCCTGCCCTCTCTGTTGTATTTGGCCCTGTTCACTGCTCTCTCCTTTTCCTTTTTTTTTTTTTTTTTTGCTGTACGCGGGCCTCTCACTGTTGTGGCCTCTCCCGTTGCGGAGCACAGGCTCCGGACGCGCAAGCTCAGCGGCCATGGCTCACGGGCCCAGCCGCTCTGCCGCACGTGGGGTCTTCCTGGACTGGGGCACGAACCTGCGTCCCCTGCATCAGCAGGCGGACTCGCAACCACTGCGCCACCAGGGAAGCCCCATCCTTTTCGGAGAGTCCTTCTCTGGCTTCTCTCCTGGAAGCTTTCCGACTTTGCTGGCTGTTCGCTCCCTGGCTCCCTGGCTGCTCCGTCTGCCAGCTCAGCCCCGGGGCCGCCCTCCGCCCCCTTTCCCCTCACTCCCACCGCCTACACCGCGTCCCCGTTGGGGGACCTGCGCTCCGTCTGAGCCTCGGCCCCCATCCGCCTGCTCAGGACCCCCTCCGATTCCACGTTCTCTTCTCGGCCCCGGATTAAGGGTCCAGCTGCTGCCTTCTTGGTGGCTCCAGGGGCATCTCACACCCGAGGCGTCAAGCACCCTTTCCCCATCCTTTGGCGGCCTTCTGCTGGAGGACGGCGTGACCAGCAGCTCCCAGCCCCTGAGGACGCAGACTCCTCTTTGCCTGCCAGCATCCTCACGGTGTCCGTCGCCCGCTCCCCTGTCCATCTCGCCCTGTGCCGCTGGGCTCTCCGCACTGTGGTCTGATCGGTGTGCAGTTCACAGGTACCCGGAGCACCGGCCAGGTGTGGTGGGCGCCATTCTGGTCTTTCCCACCGCTCCGCCCCTGCCATCACTGTGGGTTACCCTCCCCTCCCCGGACTCTGCTATCTTTCCCTAGCTGTCCTTTCTGTCCCCACCACTCTGATCTAACCTGTCCTTCACGTTCGTTGCTAGAGACTTCATTCCCGAAATGAAAATAGGACCACATCATTTTTCAGCCTAAAATCCTTCAGTGATTCTTCTTCATTTTCAGGAAAAAATAAAACTTCTGAGTTTGGCACAGAAAGTCTTTTCTCCCCGCTGCTACCCGCCACCCCCGCCCCGTGCGTTCATCTCTAGGCTCTCTGTGTGCCTGTCATCTTGAACTATGTATATTCTTTCTTCTGTCCAGGCCGTTGAACAGGCCAGTCCCTCTTTCTGGAATTCACTTTCCTAACCTCTTCGTGGCTGGCTTTACCTTGTCCTTTGAACCAAATCATTATTGTCTTCTTTGGGCAGGCTCCCCACGTGGGTTAGAGGAAGAGAAGGAAGGGAAATGAATCGATGAAGATGATTTAGGTTGTTCCCATCTCTCTCAGTGTTGTGACTACACCAGCCTCGGTCCCCCTTCTACTCTCTGTTGTCTTGGTCCTGATGGGCTCTTTCCTCTTTTCCTACATCCAGGGAAGAGAAGCGGACAAGGTGTGGACACATCACTCAGAGGAGTGTGTGAGTGATGGGTGGATTTGGGCTCTCATGATGCAGTGGAGGGCTGGCACCTCACCTCACCCCAGGCAGCACAGGGCTGGGTTTATGGACATGGCGCACGGGGGTGCGAAGCACTGAGCCCCAGGGTCGGACGCAGGCTGTCTGCTCCCTAAAATGCTTAGTAATAAATGAAACAATTCGGTAGATCAGGGTCATTGCAGAAGACAGAAATGACGGTGATCTGTCAGGGTTCACACGTGTGCATATTGTGTGAGGACCTCTGCTTCCACGGGGACGTGGATGTCTGCAGGGAAGGATCCACTAAAGGGGTGCGGGACCCGGGTGTGTCCTAAAAGTGATGGGGTTTGGGAATAACAAGCTGGAAAATCATCACCTAGAGCCAAATTCTGGAGCCTCGGAAACGAGGGGTTTCCCACAGATGTGAACAACGGGGTCTGTGAAGTGGAGCCTGGATGCACAAGGAGCTCTTATTCGCACATAAGTTTAGTCTGAGATGAAACGCAGGTTCACTAGGGGCTTACACAAAGAATACAACCTTTACAAGATCATAAAGTGCTTATAAAAATAATGAATGGAAAGTCACGAAGGGTAAAAGGGAAATAGTTACGTTTTGGACTGTGTTCTTAGTATCTGAGTTCACCTCAGGTGGGCGGTCTATTCCCCACTGGAGTTTCCCCAGCCCCGCTGAGAGATTTAGGACTGTGTAGACCAGGGGCCCTGGTTCACGTCAAGAACAAGAGCCCCCTTCCCAGATGCTCACACTGGG
>NW_020175321.1:528343-579227 GCF_003031525.2 Neophocaena asiaeorientalis asiaeorientalis | reverse complement strand
TGTGTGTGTGTGTGTAGCTATGGAAACCCTCCCTATTGTGATGGAGGGCTTTTGAAACTAAGGAGCGTTTTCCATAATCATGGAGCTTCACAAAGAAATGCAGTCCTGGAGCTCCAGTTGAGTAATTTGAAGATGAACCTTTTGCAGCTGTTGAATGATTGTCACAGGTCCAGATCTGCCCCTGAAGCAAGACGATAAGATGATTGGACTTATCCTGGGGAAAGCCATCAGGCTGAGTTGCTTTCTAGCTTTTAGTATTTAAGATGCTTAATCTCAGAATGCGAGTGATAGTTGTTACTTTTGAATAGGCTTGGTTCAATCTTGGTGTATTTATTGTTGATGTTAAAATGGGATAGACTGAAAATTATTATACTAACGTGTTTCTGTCCTTCCGTTTTAAGTGAAACTTGTGAATTGAGCTATAAGTGAAAAAGTTACTGACTTTATTAAGCATTATGAATTTTTCATCCCAAATATTTATATCATATGTAATTATATGTAAACCGGAATTTAAAGCATTCATCTTGTTTTATCTCCTTTTCCAAAAAGCACTGCCAGTGAAAGACATAAAAGAAAAACCTGAACGACAGATCAGGACCAGAGAGCCTGACAAATTACCCAGCAGTACCGAACCTCAGCCACCACCAAGTGCCTTACCTGCCAGAGGAAGTAGGAGAGTGGTCAAGAGTCCTCAAAGGTCATCAACTAAAATAAAAGAACCTAAGCACCCGTTTGCCCTTTATGGGTGGGGAGAAAAGCAGACGGATACAGGGAGCCAGAAAACTCACAACGTCTGTGCTTCTGCCCCCGTGCGTGAGGTGGGTGCCAGCGAACGGGCTTCTCTGCTTTCCCCCTGCAGGATGGGGGATGGCCTCGGTTCTGTCATTGGCTGTCATACCCTGTGGTCGCTGTGATGCTTTGGGACATGGTAGGTCTTAGGTGGCCCAAGGAAAGCCTAGAACTGGGCATCTGATTTGCAAACAGGATGCAGGATGTTAGCTGCCTGGAGGTCAGGGGGTTTTGCTGGTACCTGGAAGGGTTTACTGACACCGAGCCAGGCAGAGAAGTGCCAGGACTCGGGGTTCTCAAGTTCTTGGGGGGCCAGGAGGTGCAGCCGAGGGGCATGGGCAGGGCTGGCGGCTGCCCGTCTAGATTTGCCTCTGGCCTCCTGAGAGGCCCCTGCTCCATCAGCCTTGATAACTGGTATCCATCCCCTTGACCCCTTTGTTACTGTCTGTCTGTTAGATCACATCTCCTGCATTCTCGACATCTCTCTAGACTCTCGTTTTCTCTTTGGATTAAATTAGAGTGATTGCGTTTCCCCTGCTCATCCATCCCCCGGAGGTCTGGTTCTCCTCGGACTCAGCCCTGGAGTGTCCCCGTGTGAAGGCCTGAGGACACGGCAGATGAGGGGGCCTCACACGTGGAGGCACGAAGCAATGACTGTGTTAGCACTAACACTGTCACTCCAGCCCAAAGCAAAGAGGGAATGGAAAGCAGCAGAAAGTTCAGGCTGTTTGAATTCTGGTTAAATACCAGGATCCAGTGTTCGCCGGACAGACCTCTGAGCCCTAGCAGATGGTGCTGTTTAGAGTGATATTTGAGACAACAGAGCTGTCCTCTGGCAACCCGGTGGGATTAAGTTGAACAGGGTTCATTAAACGTCTTAGCTGGTAAAATCCTTTGAGATTTGTTAGTATTTTGCTGTAAGACATTATTTATTTTTTAATTTATTTTTGGCTGTGTTGGGTCTTCGCTGCTGCGTATGGGCTTTCTCCAGTTGCGGCGAGCGGGGGCTACTCTTCGTTGCGGTGTGCGGGCTTCTCGTTGCGGTGGCTTCTCTTGTGGAGCACGGGCTCTAGGCACGCGGGCGTCAGTAGTTGCGGTGCATGGGCTCAGTATTTGTGGCTCGCGGGCTCTAGAGCGCAGGCTCAGTAGTTGTGGTTCATGGGCTTCGTTGCTCCGCGGCATGTGGGATCTTCCCGGACCGGGGCTCGAACCCGTGTCCCCTGCGTTGGCAGGTGGATTCCTAACCACTGCACCACCAGGGAAGTCCCTGTAAAACATTTAAATTCCTTCAATGGAATACTGATCCATGCTTAATGCTAAGGAGTTCCAGTAACATTCCAGAGCCAGTTTCTCGAGGCACCTGCAGATTAGTTGCTTACCATTTATACCTGAAATTTAGTCCGGTGGTCATTTTCTGTTGCCTAGTTTCTTTATTGCTGACGGTGGGTAAGACAGAATCCAGGGCAGTGGCTCTTCTGGAGAAGCCTTTATACACAGAAGTCCTGAACATGGTGAGTCTGGCTTGCCTCTGCCCTGCTCCAGGTGACGTGGGGGAAGCTTCATTGTAAATGTTCTGGAAAATTAGCGCCAAAGCCACCTGAGTGAGTGTCCGTCTATTCTGACTCCCTTAGATTCATGAATCGGCGTTGCGAGCCAAGAGCAGAAGGCAGGTGGAGAAGAGGCGGCTGGCGGCTCAGAGGCAGCGGGCTCACTCCGCCGACGTGGACAGAAGCAGGCGGGCCAAGCCTGCCTCGTCGGAGAACCCGTGGATGACGGAGTATATGAGATGCTACTCCGCCAGAGCCTGAGGGGAGGGACAGTTGCTCAGACAACCTCTTCTAAAAAGTGTAAATGGAAGAAGGAGAAAACAAAACGAAAGCCGTCAAAAGAAACTGGACACAGCTTTAAGAAACCAGCTGATTATGCAAGATTTTTCTTAGGGAATTTCCAAAGGATTGTCTCTTTCGATGAATCCTGGTCACCTTCCTCAGCAGTAGGGTGACACTTGAAAGCCATAGACATTTGGTTATTTATGAGAATTCCCTAAATCTTTGATACTCTTACAAGGGTTTTGTTTTAAAGCATCTTAATCTTTTAAGATACTGACACCAAATGCCTTTAAATGGCTTACAGGTTCTTAACTTCAGTATCTTCCCTCAGTTTCGGTGGAGCCCGTGTTGCTCCTCTTGTGAACGACTTCTGAGATTCCGTAGCTGGTGAGATCACGCCAGCTTGCGGCCGAAGACTCATTTTCCTTCTGTGTAGATTTCTTTGTGAAAGAATATCACGTTAAAAGTGAGTTTCAGCGCTAGTACTGATTGCACGTATAGTGAAAGTAGAGCTTTGGTAGTTCCTAACAGTTCACTTTCTTTTGCATTTCAGTTCAGCACCACTTCACGTGGACCATGATATTTAAGAATTATTGGGCTGGGTGAGGGTCATCTTTTCTCTTTAAATTGTCATCTAGGCACTTATTAATAGTTCAGGTGCATTCCAGTATGCAAAGTACCAGTGCAGTGTGTTTAGAAGTAGTACTGGTTTCTTTTGAGTCAAAGACTGTCCCTTTATACTGTGAGATTTTTTAAGAACGCATAATGGGTACCGTTCACTTGCTTGCAGTCTGGCCTTCTGACACACACGCGCTTGTGGACCTCTGCCTCCTTTCTGATAGCTTGGCAGTGACATTTAGAAGGTAACTGTCCTGCTTGTTGGGGATGGGGCCAGACTTTAAGATACCCATTAGAGATGTGGACCACCCCTACTTTCTCCTCCATAGAACTCCCCAGTAGCAAAGCCTTGGTGATGTACACCGTTCAGACTTTTGGTTGAAATGCCTTCCTCCGAGGTTCCTAGCCGGTAGGTCTTGTGTAGGACCTAACGCGAGCGGACGCTGGCGTGTGCGTGGGCAGAGATGTGTGTAAACGAAGTGCTCCTTCTCTCTAGTACATTTGCTTTCGTGGTAGAAAGTGGTTTTGAGAAACACTGCTTTCCATCCAGGAGAGACAGGAACCTGCAGGAAGGATGAATGGTGAACTCCTCCTAGGAGAGAAGGAAGTACTTGGCCAGCTTAGCACGTGCAGATGTGAATGAAAATCTGGTGTTTGATGTGAGTCTGAGCATCTCCTTGACAGTTTTACTCTGGGTCTTTGAAGTATTATGGTCAGTTTTTAGAACACAAGTGTTTTATTCCATGTAAAGTCTTCACACAGTATCATCTTACACCACTGTATTAAGGTTTGCAAACTCATACTGAAGAGTCATGAGCTTTTTTTAAAAAAAAAAAAAAAAAACTTTTAAAATATTTGCATTGTTTTTAGGTGAATACATCGTGAGCTCTCCGGTCACTGCGATGTATATTTAGTATGAAGAAGGTCTGTGTGTTGTCCAAAACAACCGCGCTAGTGATTCTGGTGAATCTTGCTGTTATTATAGCCCTTAAACACTGCAGGTACCTGAAGATGAAATTCCTGTGGCGTTGCGATGGTGGAAACTGTTTCTTTAAAATCACTTCCTGCATGTTCCGTTTCAACCACCGGCTCTGGCGTTCCATTCCCGTTGCAGCTGACAATCTTAGGAAGAGGCCGAGGGGAGTAGCTCGGGTCCACACTGATGGACTGTCTTAGAAACCCGACCCTTCGAGGCTCTGAGCAAGCCAGACTCTCTCCTTTAGAAAACAGACTCATATTCAATGTGCTTACTTATTACCGCAAACTCCAGATGCAGATCTGGAAGAACCTAGAGGGCAATGCTGGCCAATTTTTCCCCATTTTTAAGTAGAGGACAAATGAACAAAATTTTTAAAGTACTTTTAATGTGCATAAACAATGAATGAGTCAATATGAAGTACTTGTGATTTCCCTTCCTACGTCCAAGTCATTGGTTAGGGTTTCTTTACTTTTCTCTCTCTTTAGGGGTAAAGATTATCTTTTAAGCCTACAAAATTGGCCTCTCCCGTTGCAGAGCACAGGCTCCGGACGCGCAGGCTCAGCGGCCATGGCTCACGGGCCCAGCCGCTCCGCGGCATGTGGGATCCTCCCGGACCGGGGCACGAACCCGTGTCCCCTGCGTCGGCAGGCGGACTCTCAACCACTGTGCCACCAGGAAAGCCCCCAAAATTTTTTAACAATTTGATGTCCTACTTTTTCCTTCTCATTCTAGAAACTGATGTTGTGATCATGTTCCCATTTCTTTGGACAACTTATAAGACGTCAAGGTAGTTTAAAATGACCTATCATGTTGCAAAGTTTGAAACTGAGAATCCAGTGATATTTAAAATATAGAATAAAATAATTGCTACATAAGACTCTTTAAAATTTTGGTTTTAAGTTCTTAATTAAAACAATTTTCTTAATTAAAACAATTAAAACATGTTTTCTGTGTTACTTTGATTAAAAGCAATAATAGAATATTGAGTAACACCTGAATGCCACTACTGGACCCGGGTGAGTGAGAACTAAACAGGACTCTGTCCGTTTCCTTGTTTTTAAAACCTAAAAGATCGCTCTTACTTAGGAGGTGTCAAAATGCTTGCACTCCCCTACCGTCAGAAAATTTCCAAGCACTTATATACATTTTTTCAAGTTTACTGAAAGTAAAATAGGGCATAGGTTACCTGAATTAACTTGTTGTGAGCACACGTTTGTGGTGCTTCTTATGAAATAGCTTTGTCACTGATTCATCAAATGTAAATCGCTAGTAACCTGAAAGGTGTGTATACTGGGTCACATAAACTCAACCATCTGAACTGCACAAAAGAAAGGTGGCTTTTGAGTTCTAAGGCTGTGCTGGGCGTAAACTTTATCAACGGAAGGTTAGTACTTGATAAAGTGTTCAAACGTATTATTGGCAAAGAGGCCAAGCATATGTTAGAAGTAAAAACTTTCCTTGTTGACTGCTTCAGTAGCAAATAGTTTAGTGGACAGTTTTACATTTCACTGGACTAGATAAAAAATGGTGCTAATATTTACACAGTCTGATTCTGTAGTTGGTTTGGGATCAAACTGTCAATGCCTGACTTATAAGGTTCTTACTGTAGTCTTGTGATCAGCTAAATTATATTTAAAAAGTGATCCTAAAAGTGTGACCTTGTATTTGAAATGGATTCTGTACAACAGGATGAATAGGGAGCTCTTCAATGTAAGGTGTGTGCTTAATACCAAATTCTGTGCGAGGAGTGACGTCTAGGTTTTGGGTCCAGATTTGCTCCCTTCCAGCCTGCTCGTGTGAGAGGGGGAAAAGCGGCTCGTCTTATTACTTATTTCCATTTTGGAAGTCAGGACACCTGAGTGAAGACAGTAGCGGCCTCTTTTTGGATTCCTTTTATAATTAGCAAACCTGTATTTAAGAACAGTCTCCCTGTGTTGTTACTGCATATTTATTTTGAGCACCGCACCACTCACTTTAACTTTCTGAAGAACAGAGGCTGGGCACTTACCATCGCCAGGCTCAGGCAGTGGGAATTTGGGGCTGTGTTTTCTAAGAACTATGTATTGCTTTGCGCTTGTATTGAATATTGCAGTTACTTGGAGAAATGTGAATAAAGTTCATTAATGTTACAGGCTGAAACGTCTGTTTTGTGGAAAATAACTCTGATTAGCACATAAATGGATGAAGAAAGTGGGTGATCACATTGACCCCTAAATGGATTTTTCATTAGATAAATGTTTAACAAGATACGTTAGATACTTCCAGGAAAAGACACGTTCTGTGTATATACTTTGCGTTAAATGCCACATTTTCCCTCACACCTTCTTATTGTTTTGAAAATTACAAAAGCGATAGGGCATGGGTAAAGTAACTCAGAGAGAAGTTACAGAGTAAAAAGTGCAGGTTCCTTTCAGTACCACCCCCTCACCAAAATTCTACACCCCTCCTTAGAGGAAACGAGTGTTAAGTTTGGTGTGTAAACTTCCAGACCTTTTTTCCAGGCACTTGGAGGTACATACACACTTTTTCTTTTTTTTTTTTTGCGCAAACATGGAATAATGTTATACACATTCTGTAACTCCCCGGCTTTCCCCCACCTGCTCCCTTGTCCACACGTCCCCCCGTGGAGCTGACCCTGATTAGCCTACCAAGCACCCTTGAGACTGGCCTGATGGGCAGACCCCTCCTCGGGTCTCAGACTGACCACAAGATGGTGTACACATGGGGCAGGTCCAAATAGCACTGCCAGAGCTTTGAAGACTGAACTGACGTTGGAACCAACACCCACAGGACTTGGGGGCTGAGCCTAAATAGGTTGATTACTTGCTAAAACAAAAATACCAGCATTCTCCACAGGACTTGGTCATGTCTCATCATGTAATATTCAGATGCCTAAGGTTCAATCCCAAGTTACTCAGCACATGAAAACCATGAAAATGGCTCTCATGGAAAAAGAAAATCAGTAGCTGCCCTCACAGGCTTGACGGAAGCTATTATTGAAAAGTTCAAACGAGAAATCACCCTCTTGAAATAAGCATTGAAATAGAAATTATCAGTAGAGAAACGGATGATAGGAGAACTAAATGAAAATATTAGAACTGAGAAATACTCCAACTGAAATTAAAAAAACCTTACTGGATAGACTCAATAGAAGATTGAAGATGACAAAATAAAGATAATCAATACAAATCATCCAGTCTGAACAACAGAGAGAAAAAAGGGCTGAAGAAAAAGTTTCCGGGTTGTGTTATAAGAGTCCTAGAAGGATAAGAGGAAGAGTGTAGTGCTTTAAAAACGTGCAGAAAGGATGGCTAAAAACCTCCCAAGTAAGCTGAGTGAAGCTGAAACAGGATAAACCAGGAAATCCAAGCCTAGATACATTGAAAACTGTTGAAAACTAACAGACATCTTGAAAGCAGCCAGAGAAAAATGAAAGATGACCTACAAGGGAACAACAATTCAAAGGCCCATGCGTTTTTTCATCAGAAGCTATGGAGGCCAGGAGGAAGTGGCACGTTTCTTAAAGTGCTGAAAGAAAAGAACTGTCAACTCAGAATTCTGTATCCAGTGAAATATCCCTCAGGAATGAGGGAGAAATAAGGATATACTCATGTGCAGGAAAACTAAGAATTGATAGCCAGGAGACCTGCTTTAAAGGAATAGTCAAAGGATGTGCTTCAGACAAAAGAGAAGTGATGCCAGAAGGAAACTGGGAACATGGGGAATAGAACAGTAGTTCTAGAATTTGGTCTTTTGTTCTCGGTTCCTGAAACAGCTCCAGAGCCAGAAAGGTGAAAGGAGTGCCTTGTCATTTCATTCATAACAAGCCCCTTCCCAACACACCTTTTGAGATGACTTTTGGCCAGCCCCTAAGAATGGGGGCTGGTTGCCAGGGAAACCAACTGGGAGGAGAGGGTTGGAACTTTCAGTCCCATCCCTGACCTCTGGGGAGGACAGAGGGGCTGGAGATTGAGTCAATCACCAATGGCCAATGACTTAATCACTCACGCCTATGTGATGAAGCCTCTGTAAAGCCCAGAAGGACGGGGTTCATAGAGGTTCCAGGGTGGCAAACAGATGGAGATGTGAGGAAAGTGGTACCCACAGAGCATGTAAACTGCACTCTTTCCCTGTACCGTGCCCCATGCATCTCTTCCATCTGGCTGCTCTTGAGTTATATCCTCTATGATAAAGCAGTAATCCAGTAAGTAAACTGTTTTCCTCATTTCTGTGAGCTGCTCTAGCAAATTAATTGAACCCAAGGGAGGGGGTCCCGGGACCTTCTAATTTACAGCTGGTTGGTCAGAAGCACAGGTAACAACCTGGACCTGTGATTGGCGTCTGAAGTTGGGGTGGGGGGCAGTCTTGTGGGGCTGAGCCCTTAACCCATGGGACCTGCCACTGTCTCCAGGTAGCAGCACTGAGCTGAACTGTAGGACACCCAGCTGGTGTCAAAGGACTGCTTGATGTGTGGGAAGCTCCCACTCACCTGGGGTCAGAGGTGGAAGAGTGCTGTCATGGAGGAGACACAGCAGTGGATTTTTCCTGAGAACCTAACAAGAGCTTCCAAACACAAGCGTCTGAGCCCACAGTGAATGAGTGTGAGCACGTGAACGTTCCTAAAACCTGGCAGGCTCCTGTGGGAAGCACGGCAGATATCATCCCTACAAAATGACAGAATGCAAGACCCACAAAGGGTTCTCTGCATGCACGGGGAAAGCCGCACTACGAAAGTAAACAGAGTGGCTGTGGAGGGCAGATTAAGCTGATCTTCTGGGAAAAAGGCTAAAACTACAAAGAAGACTGTCCTGAGGCAAAATGCAATACATGAAGGAACATCTGACCCCGAAAGGAGAACTAGACAAATTTACAATTATAGTTAGAGACATGGACATGCCTGTCGGTAACAGAACTAGTAGACAAAAGATTGGTGAAGACACAGAAGAGCTAAACAACACCATTAACCAAATCACTGACATTTATAGAACACTCCCCAGCAAAAGCAGAACACAAAATTTTCATGTTCACATGGAACATTCATCAAGACAGTTCAGATCCTGGTTATTAAAATAACCTAAAATTTAAAATCATACAAAGTATGTTTCTGACTATAATGGAATTAAACTAGAAATCAGTAAAGATAGGAACATCTCAAATCAGTCGGAAATTAAACAACCTGCTCATAAATAATCCACCAAAAAGATGGTCTCAAGAGGAATTAGAAGATATTTTAAATGGAAGAAAAATGCAATTACAATATATTAAAATTTGTGGGCACAGTTAAAGGAAGTAGTACTTAGAAGGAATTTATAGCATTGAGAGCTTATATTAGGAAAGCGGGCCTCAGATCAATAAGCTTCCATCTTAAGAGACAAAAGTAAGCCCACATCTTCCAGAATGAAGGAAAGAGCAGAAATCAATAAAATTGATAACAAAAGCCAATGAAGCCAAAAGCTGGTTCTTTGAAAAGATTAGTAAAATTGATAAGCCTCTAGCAAGCTTGACAAAAAAGAACAAGCCATACTGTTAGCAATATCAGGAATAAAACGTGATTATCTGAATTTGCATTTCACTGACTATTAGTGAGGGTTACCTTCTTTTTCATGTTGATCAATCATCTATTTCTCTGATGAATGGCCTATTTATGTGCTTTCCCAAGCTTAAAATTATTTGGGGAAAACTAGAAAAGCACACTGCCTTTCCCCCACCCCCACCCCCCAGCGGGTATCTGTCTAACTAGCTAGGATCTCTGTATTATCTATCTGACCCCAATCTTGTGTCAAACGTGTTGCAAATGCTTTGTCATAGCCTGTTGCTGACTGTATGCTTTCTTTTGTATAGAAAATGCCAATTTGCAGAGTCAAACCTCAAACCCTTTCTTTATGGGGTATTTTGAGTCACCTACAGAAAGATTCACCCTTTGGTCATAAAAAAATTCTTATGTTCTTCCAATGCCTTTAAAAAGAATCTTACCTTTTGCTTTTAGATCTTTAATCCAACTGGAATTAACTTTTTTGGTGAATATGAATTAGGGATCCAACCTTTTTAAAAAAAATTCAATTAAAGGGGAAGAAAAAGGCACTGACACCATCCAGTGAAGAGCCCTTAGTGATGTAAAATGTCACATCATACTTTTTCATAAATTGCCACAGATACAAGGGAAAGTTTCTAGACTCTGCTCTTCTGTGGATCAACTGGTCTACACCTGAGCTCACAGCACTGTTTTAACTTAATTTTGCAGTGCATTTTAGTATTTGGTATGGCAAGTCTCCCTACCCGCCCTTGTTCTTTGCTTTCCTTGGCAATTTCCTTTTTTATGTGAACTTTAGAATGAGCTTGTCGGTTTCTATTTTAACATTCCATTTGGGAATTGTATTAAACTGCATTGAATTTACTAATTTTGGAGGACTGACATCTTTATAATATTGACTCTTTCTATCCCCAAATAGAGTATGTCTCCATTAAGTTGGTCTCCTTATATTTATTTCAATAAAGTTTTCATCAAAAGGTCTTTCACATTTCTTGCAGGATTTTTTTTCCCGTTTCCATCAAATTTTGTAAATGCTTCTTGCCTCTGCATAGGAAAGGGGCTGAACTGGGAGGAATGCTGTTACTTTTTCTAATGAATGAAGGAAGGAGACAGAAATGTGGGTGAAGACAGAAGTTGACGATGCTGTCATTAATCATGTATTTTGGAATTACCTCAAAAGAACCAGGGAATTGGAAATGACCCAACTGTTCATCAGCAAGGAAGTAGTTAAAGAAAACATGGCATATTCACACAATGGAACATCATTCAGCCTTCGATAAGAAGGAGAAAGCTCTCAATGTACCCAGACGTGCCAAGAGCTCCAAGATGCAGTATAGATGGAAAAAGACAGTGTGTGTAACATGTTGCCTTTTGTTTGAGGAAGAGAGGAGGAATAATACCTGTGTCCACATCAAGGAACTCTGGAAGGATACACACACTAGCCAGTGGTTACTGTATGTGTGGGGTGAGCAGTGAGTGAGGGAGAGGCAAGGAGGCCCCAGGCTGACCTTCCATACTGCTTTGATTTTTGACATGTAAGAATGTATTAGCTATTCTAAAAAATCCTAGAGAAAACAGGAAAAAAAAAACCAAACCCAAAACTGAATACCCACTCTTGGAAGGTATGTCTCCCCCTGAAAACTCCAAGCTGTGTGTGGTTAAGCTAGGCTGATGGCAGAGCCAGCTAGGGGCCTGTAGGGGCCTCCTGGGCCTGAACCTGGCTGGAAGGGTGCTTTGAACCTTACCATATTCAAAACACGTAGATTTTTGGATAGTGAGGTGTAAATCCTGAATTTCCACCATAAAAACTAACCTTTCCTAGGAATAAAATTTGAATTTGATTACACCAACAATAGAAGCTTACTGAGTTTTTCAGAAGGACCAGGGCTTCCTTAGGTGAGCCAGGCTGCTGGCTTTTCCATGTGTTCTGATCGGGACACATAGACTCTGTTCCACTTTCCTCCACAGCAGGACTGATTTCCCAGGGATGCCCACGGTGTGCCCTCCGTAACAACAGTGCTCCTGTAGCCTGTGACTGCTGTTTATAGATTAAAGGACACCTTCTTCATGACTGCCACAGTATGTATGGCAAAGGTTAAAATTTAATAATACAAAATATAAACCTTAATTTTTAAAAAAACGGCTTCTTCTTACGTACAGCATGGATTGAAGTTTGGGCCTCCTGCACTGTTAGTGGGAGGGTAGATTGGCACAAGTTCTCTGGAGGGCAGTTTGGCTTTACGGCTCTTAAAAAGGAGCACATCTTTGACTTGGCAATTCCACTCCTAAGCGTTTCCCCACGTACCCACGTGGGCCCAGGGAGGTGACCATAGCGCAGCATCCCGGGCAGACGGGGCACATCCACACGCTGCCCCCATCGGCGCTCCTACGGTGGTGGGGAATGAGGAGAGGGAAGTGCGGGCAGCCCTGAGCATCTGGAAGACCCGGCCAACGCTCTCTGCTCACGCCTGCACAGGTTCAGGAAGCCCGGTGGCCCACGGGCAGGGGACACCACGCCTGCTGCCCGGGATCTTGCTGTGAGTGTCGCTTCAACTTAAACCCAAAACACTGGCCGTGTTGACTGTGACCGGTAGTGTGAACCAGTTAAGAGTGACTGCTTGTGACAGCTAACATCGCCATTAATCCATCTTTTACTGGTTTTATGACCTAGGTGTTGACTAGGGCCCGAGACAGACAGCCTGTTTCACTTGAGGATTTCAAGGGAACTGGAGGTTCTTCTCTGTGCTGCCTTCTGCTCCTTGAGAGGAATCCTGGGGGTCAGGAGCAAATGCCTGCTTCCTGCCAAGAGCCCCCTCCAACAGCCCGCCTTGCTGGGGGCCCCGGCCTGGCACCACACACCCCTCCCTTGTGGATGGATCCCGACGCTGCCCGCTGTGCTTTCTACGACGTTTTCCGTGGACTCGACTCATACCCACGCCCAGCCGAGTGCTCTGCTGTGTGGCGTCACCCTGTGAGAATGGCTCTGACAACGGGTGAGACGCCATCTCACCGCGACATCCCCAGAGACAAACACCAGACCCGGCCTAAAGCCGAGGCCGCTACACGGATCCCCAAACGTAACTACATTGGCTAAAAGTCTGAAGTCACGGGCTAGTGCTTAAAGCCAACGTTACTGCTGGAAACAAAAAGAGGAAGACAGGAAGGCCAGAGCACAGTAATCGGATAGTTGCAGATCAAGTAAAAAAACGCCGAGTACCTAAGGACATTTTTCTTCTATTCTTGTTCAAGGACTCAGTCAAATAAACAGAGAAAAGCAGCAGCACAGACGAGGGCCAGCCGGCTCAGGAGTTTATGGGCAGAGAGCACAGGAGTGTTGCCACGGTAACTGCAGACATGAGATGCTGCTGGGCGAGGGGCGGCAGGCAGAGACCACCCTCCTGCGGGTGAAGGGCGGCAGCCTCGGCTCAGGCCCCCAGGCACGCCTCACCTTCACAGAGAAATACCCGACTCACAAGCGACTTCGGCACAGCCTTAGACACCAAATACAAAACGACTGCGACAAGCATTCGGAAACCAGCTGGCACGCATTTTCAGTCATGCATTTTAATTGATGATCTTTTCAGTGTACTGAACGCAGGGACAAAAAGGCAAGTTATCAAGCTCGCACGTTTCTTTTTCTTTTCTTTTGAAATCAAAGCATGGTTTCACAGTGATGAAATCAACTTATTTCCCACCTCCAACCACTTGGCACTAAAGGTATGTTAAACATGGAAAACACTCTTACCAGTTAAAATGAGAACGCTTTATAGTCCTTGAAATTCCAGTAAACACGTGTGTTTGAAATTTCCATGAAGTTTGAAGAAAAAAAGGTGCCACTCAACAGAAATCCCGGTGCCTTGTCCTACTGTGCCTTGCTGTGGAGACCACAGGGCTGTTCCCCGGGGCCTGCCGTCTACTTCCTGGGAGTGGCAGCCCTGGCCTCTGCTTCTCGGGCCCCTGTACTCTGAGCCACTGCGAAGGGCTATTTTGAAGGTTAAATCAGATGTTAAATGTGAGAACACTTTTAAGTTGTAAAAAAGTGCTATGCCCCTTCGAGGCTTTACGATAGACATTTCAAATGACAGTATTAAAAATGAGGAATCTGTTAAACAAAAATTCTCCAGTAATTTCTCAATAAACTATGTTTTCTTTTAAAAGAAGAAAAGAAAAGTGGGCATGAAATCCTATACTTTGATCGGAGACACATTGAACAAGCAACGCAGCACTTGGGTCCTGGATTTCTCCAAGCACAGAAGTATATTTCTCACGGCTCAGATAGGGCTGAAGTTTGAAGAATCAGGTAAAAACACGTATAAACAACCTAAATAGAAAACCAAATTTAGAAGCTTCAGGTGAAATCATTTCATCTTAAAATTAGAGGAGGAAATCTATTATTTGCCACTCCTCTCCTACTGCTTCGAAAAGGTACAAGTTTTCATAGCTCTGGCTTCTGCTTCAATGTGAGGACCTGTCAACTGTAACAGAGTGTGTGTAATTCACAGAATTGAGAGATTCGACACATTTCACCCCAGGCATTTATGGCCCATCCTACAAGTCTTGGACAGCTGAGCAGGCCTAGCCCTGAAAGCAGACGTTTATCGACAAATCGTCTGTTCTACTGCTTCTCACAGCCTCAAGTGACCGGTCAGTGCACACGGACAGCACAGCAGTCTGGACGCCTGCTTGCCCACCGGCTGTACCGTCAGGTACCAAGAGGCCAACTAAGAGTGCACAGACAGAGTTCCCAAGAAATACTGGTCCAAACAACAAAACCTGCAACCTAAACAGCAAAGCTCTTAACCCTAGAATGTAAAACAAGACAACTGGGTAACTAGGCACCGATGTCAACAGTCGCAAACGAAGAAGCTGCTCTGAGAGTTACGATTTCAGACAGTTTCATTACCATGTGTCTTGGAAAGAGAGTTGTGGACTGAATCTTGGACTCCAAACGCCTCCCAAGGATTGCGAAGTTCTCAGCCATCATTTCTTTAAACGAGCTTCCCGCTCTCCCTCCCTCTCTCCTCCTCCCAGGGCTCTAGTGATGTGCAGACTGTCTCTTAACGGTGTCCTGTAAGTTCCCCCCACTTTGCTTCTCTGTTTGAATAATTTCCAATGCTATGTCTTCAAGCTCACTGTTTCTTTCTTCTGTTGCTGTTGAAGCTCTGTATTCAATTCTTTTGGTTCTTTTTTATGTTTTCTATCTCTTTGTTGAACTTCTCGTTTTGTTCTCCTGATTTTATCTGTGTTCTCTTGTAGCTCTCTGAGCATTCATTTTTGGAACAATTATTTTGAATTCTTTGTTGGCCAACTCACGTGTCCCCATTTCTTTGCGGAGAGTTACCGGAAGTTTGCCGTGTTCCTCTGGTGGTCTCACGATTCCCCGATGCTTTGTGATCCCTGCAGTCTTGCTGTTAATAGGTATCTGTGCACTTGGAGAAGCAGCTATCTCTTCCGGACTTTATGGGCTGACTTTGGTATAAGGAAAGACCTTCACCTGCAGGCGGGGGCCTGCTGGAGTGTCCTGTGATCCCAGGCCTAGTGGTGCAGGGTTCCAAGTGCAGGGTCGGGGGTAGTCTGGGTGGGAGGGATACTGTGCCATTGGCTCAGGCAACTGTTTGGGTCCCGGCAAGCACTGTGCGGGCTCTGCAGCGGCTGCAAGGGCCGGTGGGTTCCTCAGTGGTACCTCCAGGTTCAGCTGCTTGGGCACAGGGCAGGAGCAGTGATGGCCAGAGTTGGAGGCGTGCACACACCTGGCTGTGGAGACCAGCTGCAGGTGCCTGTGTAGTGGCAGGGGCTGGTCACAGACTCACACGTAGTGGTGGGGAACAGGGCCAGTCGCGAGGGCTTGGGCCAAGCGTGGGCCCACGGCAGCTGCGGGGGCCCTGGCAGGTGGTGTACTCTCCTAGGGCTGCAGAATCTCCCCACAGGTGTGTACACAACAGCGGAGGTTGGTGACAGGGATCAGCTGGGAGGGGCTGGCCACATCGTGCGCCCGGCAACGGGGGTCAGCCGCAGGGGCCTAGGCGGGCATCTTGCACCTATGTAGCTGCAGAGGCCTGGGCAGGCTGCCAGTGCAGATCCTGGGCGCTGGCGGGGCCGGGGAGAATGGGGAGGGACTCAGGCAGCAGGTGCCCAGGAATGGGAGTACCCACGGGGTGATAACTACTGAGAGCTGGCGGGCTCCTCTGCGGAGCAGGGCACTAGGAACCATGGTTGTTCCAGCTGCACGGCTGACACTTTGCTTTGCTGGTCTCTAGGTGGGGTGAAACTGAACAGGTCCCTTGTGTGGTGCCCCAAAAGGCTGGGGAAGCTAGTCGCTCACACCACCCCCCCTTTCCTGGGGAGGAGAACTCCTTCTAGCTGGGGAGCTCCCTCTTGGTGCTGAGCAGTGCTGGCCTGCGGGATGGGGTCATGCAGACAAAAGGAAGCTGTTCTTCCCTTTCTGTGTGATTATTTTCAGGTTTTTGTTCCACTGAGCAGCTGAAGTTTCTGAAGTGGACTCCCGAGTTCTCCCAGAGCTGTTTTTCTCTGTGGATAGCTAATATGTTGATCTTTGTTGGGAGTCGGGGGATGGAGACCGGGGTCTCCCTACTTCGCCATCTTGGTGATACCATTTGAAAGTGAGCTCTAGGAGTTACGAAACTCCCTCCCAGACAGGAAGGGACTGAGTAGGATCAGATAACCACCTTTTGGGAGATTCTGCAAAACAGGCATCTTGCAGTGGATAGGCTTGATATCCAGGTACTTTAGAAGGACTTGGGGACACAACTGACTCTGATCATTTGTCCTTTCCACAAGCACTGGAGTCCTTTCTATTTGCCAGGCCCTAGGCACACAGAAGGCAGCCCTCTCCTAGGGAAGTCTCAGCCCAGTAGAGAAGACAAATAAAGACAATCTACGGACCAACGTGACCGATACCAAAAGCAAGGTCAGGACAGCGCAGGACTGGAGCGGTGTGTCTGCACGTGTCAGGAGTGGGAGAGGGTTACTGAGGGCTCCCAGCTGCACCCGTCAGGACAAGGGGGCTGCAGCCTGACAGACCTGGACCACCTGCAGGGAGCGTTACGGGTGAGGGCAGTGAAACACAGTCCATGCAAAGGCAGAGAGGCGATGAGAAAGCAAGGGGCATTTGGAGAAACACAAGAGTGTCCTATAAAAGCACCATTTTCCCCAGGAAATAGGCATAGCATGAGGGCATGTGACAGATGTTTATAGCCACAGAAACCAACATGGTGACTTTTCTGGAAAGGAGGATGGTGTGGTGGACTTAGCCCAAATGAATCACATCACAAATTTTCCTAGTCAATGTAAAATGGTTTGACGGCTCCCCACCCAACGTACAGAACTTAGCACTTTACTCTCACACAGAGTTAGTTGACCTTAAATATTTAGTGAACATAATTATTTCTATGGCATTTTGGAATGTGACATACTCAGAAATTTAGTGTTTTTCTGAAAATGCTAGCTTTTCTTTAAAATGAAATTTACACATGACATCAAGAAGTTAGAGAAAGGAGCTGTCAGAGCACAGGCTTATCTGTTTTTCATCCAGTTCCCGCAGGTGAAGGGCAGCGTGCTCTAGGATGAAGGAGCATATGCTGACATTATTGCGAGCTCGACCCGCTTCACACTTGGTAGCGTAACTTCCGGAGATGCATGGGTCAAGTTCAATACGTCCTTCATGTAGACATGCTGAGGTGATTAAATTAGGTGGGCCTCACATTACTACAGCAGCAAGTGTGATACTGAGAAGGTCTAACAACCAGTTCGGCGAGGGGTCCCACCACTCTGAAGCTGCGCTGGCTGTGGGTGGCAGGCTGGCTGCCCCGTGTCCCTGCTGAAGGTACAACTGTCCCCTGGGCTCGGGGACAGGACTTCCAGTACAATTAGCCACATGTTGGGAAATGACCGCCCGTAATGCTGGATTAAAGATGTGCGTCTTCGATACATGCCAGAAAGACAACTTTATATAATTGCAAGAAAAAAAAGCATAGCCATTCTTGGCTTGTAACAGTATCTTTTATGAAGTTCCCAATGGTATGTTGATTATATAAAATTAAAAAAATATATTCTTGTCAGAGATGCATACTGAACTATTTTTGGGTGAAATGACAGATGTCTTGGGTGTTTCCAAATATTACAGCATAAAAAAAGTGGGGCAAAGGTACAGTAGATAAAACAAGATTGGCATAATGCGGACAGTTGTGGAAGCTAGCTGCTACAGTGGTTCTATGTGCTATTTCCTCCACACTTGTTTGTTTAAGTTCAAACACTCCCATAAGTCCGTTGCTGACCTTAGAGGGTGATGGCCGGCAAATGACTCCTCTTTCTGAAGCTGGCACGTTGAGCGTTCTCAGATAAATCCCTCTACAATTCTAAAAGCAACTCCTTAAAGAAGTAAATACAATCAGGAAGCGACCAAGCAACAACTGGGATAAACTCAGATTGTCTGTAGGTGCACAGGTAGACTGATTAGTAAAGAGAAATCACTTTACAGCTAGCACAAAAAGTTATTTTAAACTTTACAGGTGTTTTAAAGTCCCTCTAATTTTCCCCTCCAAAAAAAGCAAAAAAAAAAAGACAAATTTGACAGAAAATAAAGAACCATCTACTGTGTCATGGTATGAATTATAAATCATTTAAATTACTAATTTTCGCACTTTCTTCACCCTGAATGATACTGATCTGCTAGGAATCAATGTTCTTAAAGATTTCAAAAACTCTTACATAAGTCACAAGTAATATGTTTTCAAAAAACCGTTATAGTTTCCCAAATTGTGATGTTTTCATTTTCACTTAAATGCTGGACTGTGAAAGAATATATTATAATCTCAAGTCCAGATGGAGTGTAGAATCTTTTTCTAGGAAGACTGAGAAAATGCTTTTCTAGATATGTAAATTAAGAGCATCCTGAAAACTTAGTAAGTTGTGGGAAATACATACATAACATTTGTAACTAGATATATTTGGTCTTTATCTCTGGTTCCCGACACAAAGCTCCTAAAACCCTTAGAATTTCCTGAGTTTTAGGGGTCCCTTGTGAGCAGAGTTTATGCTAATGAACTGACTTCAGGTGTGTCCCCTAGAGAGCCTCAGTGTGGGGCTGGTCACTAGAAAGATCGAAGGAACTTTTAGTTCCACCCACTGGCCTCAGGGAAGGGGGATGTTGGAGATTAAGCTCTAGAAAAATTCTTGAACAGCAGGATTTGAGGAGCTTCTGAGCTTCCGGGTTGGTGAACAGGAAGACATCCATGTGCCGCGAGGGTGGTGCACCCGAAACTCCACGGGGACAGAAGCTCCTGTGCCCGGTACCCTTCCAGACCTGGCCCTATGTATCTCCCCGTCTGCTGTTCATTTGTATCCTTTAATGTCCTTTGCAATAAGCCAGTAATCTCGTAAGGAAACCGTTTCTCTCAGTCCTGTGAGCTGCTCTAGAAGTTAATCAAACCCGAGGAGGGGGTCGTGGGAACCTCAGACTTAGTGCTGACTTAACCTTAGCACTTAACCTGTGCTCGTAGGTGAGAAGCACAGGTAACAACCTGGACGGGTGACTGACATCTGCAGTGTGTGTCTGGGGGCGGGTGGTGGTAGTGGTGGTGATGCCGACTCAGCCCTTAACCTATGGAATCTGATGCCATCTCCGGGTAGACAGGGTCAGAACAGAACCCATCTGGTGTGTGAAGAATCAGAGGATTGGTTGGTGGTGTTGGAAAACACTCCACGGACCAAATATCACATCTTCTCCCCTCTTCATTTTTCCTAAAGGCCTTTATTAAGAACCACCATGGTTTGGTTCTCCAGCAACTTTTATTGGTCAAGGGATGTGGAATTATATGCAGTACCTGGGGTTTAATTAACAGGCTCACTTATAAATCAACTTAACATTTATCTTATTTAAAAAATTTTTTTGCTTTTGAATAAACTGATGTGGTCAAACAGACATGCTCCTACCCCATGCAAAAAGCTGTCCCAAAACGAGCAGCTTGCAAACCCACTGTAAATGAGATACTGAATGAAACATTCTTCTAGCGAGGTCCAAGAAGCAGCTCAGTCTGAGAATTTGCTTCATATCCTGACTTTTCAAAATCAAATATTCGAGACATAAAAGAAGCAAAATTAAGGTACGTAAAACAGCTATATCCTGATATTTTTATCCAAGTCACTTCCCAGAGTTCGTAGTGCTGCTGTGCTCTGTTGGTTAAAACAACAAAAGCAGTAGGCAGCTTCCAACCTAAAGGTAATGAAATTTACCAGTCTGCAGCTAAATGTCACAGTGGAAGAACACATGTAAGGTGAAGAATGCTTTTAAACCTTTCAGCTTTAAGTAGTGCTGTATTTTAACTTTAAAGAGAAGTTCTATTATATAGTTTTTGCATAAACATTTTAAAATATTAGAACAAGTCTTTGTAATACAATATATATTAGACTTCAATATAACTCATGAGAATTAAAAACATGTTAACTTGATAACTGTCATAAGGCAAAAGTTGTACAGAAACTTCTTAGTGGTGTCCCTTTAAAATTAACTTGATTTAGTGGGTTGCCTTAAAATGAACACAAAACAACAAAAGACTAAAAAAGAGGCAGTGATGCTCTAATACTGAATCCCAGAAAAAGCACAGTAGCAAACGATGTGTTTTCTAACAGGGAGACCAGGTGGTTCAGCAAACTGGGACCAGGTTGAGCAGCCCCTGGTACATGGTTCATCTATTGCACTGACCAGATGCTGAGAGTAGATCGCTTGCCTAGGAAGTTTGGTTAAAGGTACCAGCATCTTTAGTACTAATCACAGTGCCTGTAGAGCCGGTGCTCAGCTCTACTTCCTGAACTGGTCTGATGAAGATACTTTAAAATCAACAGGGTGCTGGACAGTGTAAAGTTCATGGAAAAACTCCATTTTTCATTTTGCTTTGGTACGTGAGTAACTACTGATCTAGTATTTCGAGTGTGGCTCACATAACACCTTGTGGACTGTGGTAAATGGAATTAACTAAGCGCTGCACTGGCGATCAATGCCAGAGTCTCTGAATATCAGGTCATAAACATAACCAACTGTGCCATATAACCGACACGATGATCAAAGCACACCTCACAATGAACAGGTTTTAGTTCAGACGATTAAAAAAAAATAAAGTATTAGACTGCATTTGGTGCAACGCTCTATCCATCATACCATACATCAGATACCATGCTGTGGAGACGTACTGGAGTAGCATATATGCAGTACGCGGCCAGGATTCGGAATGGAACATTTTTACATACATGTGTACATTTAATGGTCTTGTCCACTGAACTGGATTTATTGTACGTTTGCTGTGCCACATCTACTAGCTTGCATAACAATCCAAATTATTTTTTTTGCACAAAGATCTACTTCCATTTAAAGTAGAAAAAGATGGTGGCTAAAAAAAAAAAAACTTCTTCAAGCGCCAACAATTGTGTCCCAAATACCACTGTATGAACACCTAAAAAATATTAAGAACAATTTAGAAATATGCATGACTAAAAATGTACAAACAAACATCGATTAAAGTCACAAAGGGAACTAGTGAATGAATACCTCCAATTTTTATTTAAACTTACCTAGGCATATTAGATAATGTTGACTACACATAAAAAAGAGGAAGCTTTAGAAAGTTAAAATCTCTACTTGCAAATTTTATAAATGAGCCTTAGCTACAGGCACATTCATTTAGACTTCAGTGAACCCAGGAAAAGACTCGTCACTGACATATAGGGAGAAGAACCTCTAACTCAATCACTCCCATCAACTTTCCTTTCTGAGCAAGTGCATTAAGGATTTCCTATAAATTCTTTCAAGCAGAGAATCTAATTTTTTTTTTAAATTGGTAAGGCTGGGTTTAATCTAGCATTTTGCTATTTGTTTTATATTTTCCCCATCTGTTCTTTACTTCCTTTTTTCCTCTTTTCCTGCCTTCTTTTGGATTTATTTAATTATGTATTTATTCCATTTTAATTCCCATGTTGGCTTATTAGCCAAAACTCTTCATTGTGTTGTTTCAGTGCTTTAGGATTTTTTTCTTAAGATTTTATTTTTTTAGAGCAGTTTTAGCTTCGAAGCAAAATTGAGGCGGGAGAAGTATGTAGAGTTCCCAAAAACCCCCTGCCTTCACACATACACAGCCTCCCCCGTTATCAACGTCCCCACCAGACGGTACCTTTGTTACAGCTGATGAGCCTACACTGACAATTCATAACCACCCCAAATCCATAGTTAAATTACAGCTCACTCTTGGTGTTCTACGTTCTAGGGGTTTGGACAGATACATGATGACGCGGATCCATCACATGGTATCATACAGAGTCTTTTCACTCTCCCCAAATCCTCTGTGCTCTGCCTATTCATCCCTCCCATCCCCAGCCCCTGATCTTTCCCCTGTCTCCAGAGTTGTGCCTTTTCCAGGATGTCACATAGTTGGAATCATGCAGTATGTAGCCTTTTCAGATTGGCTTCTTTTTTTTTTTTGGCCGCACCGCATGGCATGTGGGATCTTAGTTCCCCGACCAAGGCTTGAACCTGTGCCTCCTGCATTGGAAGCGCAGAGTCTTAACCACTGCACCTCCGGGAAAATCCCCAGATTGGCTTCTTCCACTTAGTTATATGCCTCGAAGGCTTGACAGCTCATTTCTTTTTAGTGCTGAATAATATTCCATTGTCTGGATAGACCGCAGTTTACCCATTTGCCTTCCGAAGGACATCCTGTTTGCTTGCAAGCTTTGGCAATTATGAATAACGCTGCTATAAACATCCATGTGCAGGTTTTTGTGTGGACATAAGTTTTCAACTCCTTTGGGTTAATAGCAAGGAGTGAGACTCCTGGATCATACAGTAAGAGTATGTTTAGTTTCATTCATCTATCTACCTACCTATCTATCTACCTACCTACCTAATGGTTTTACCCATGTTATACGATTGACAGTTTAAACATTGATTATAAACATGTCTTGCTAATTTATTTATTTATTTTTAAGCATTACTCTTTTTTTTTTAATTTAATTTTTATTTTTGGCTGCGCTGGGTCTTTGTTGCAGTATGCGGGCTTCTCATTGCGGTGGTGGCTTCTCTTGTTGCGGAGCACGGGCTCTAGGAGAACGGGCTTCAGTAGTGTAGCATTCGGGCTCAGTAGTTGTGGCACATGGGCTTAGCTGCTCCGCGGCATGTGGGATCTTCCTAGACCAGGGATCGAACCCGTGTCCCCTGCATTGGCAGGTGGATTCTTAAGCACTACACCACCAGGGAAGTCCTAAGGTTAGTTTTATAAGAAAATGCCAAGCTGTCTTCTAAAGTGGCTGCACCATTTTGCATTCCCACCAACAATGAACAAGAATTCCTATTGTTCTACATCCTCACCAGCATTTGGCGCTGTCAGGGTCTTGGACTGTGGCCATTCTAGTAGGCTTGTAGTGAGATCTCATTGTTTTACTTTGCTTTCTCCTTGATGGCATATGATACGGAGTATGTTTTTGTATACTTATTGCCATCTGGATATCTTCTTTGGTGAGGTGTCTGTTAAGGTCTTTGGCCCGTTTTTAAATTGGGTTGTTTTCTTACTGTTGTGTTTTAAGAGGTCTTTGTGTATTTACGTTTAACAGTCCTTTATCAGGTATGTGTTTCACAAATATTTTCTCCTGGTCTATAGCTTGGCTACTAATTCTCTTGACGTTGTCTTTTGCAGAGCAGAAGTTTTTATTTTTCATGAAGTCCAGCTTACCAATTATTTCTTTCATGGATTGTGTCTTTAGTGCTGTGTCTAAAAAGTCATCACCACACCCTAGGTCATCTACATTTTCTTTTATCTTCTAGGAGTTTTATAGTTTTGCATTTTACATTTAGGTCTACGATCCATTTGGAGTTAATTTTTGTGAAGGGTACAAGGTCTGGTATGTAGATTCATTTTTTTGCATGGATGTCCAGTTGTTCTAGCACCATTTGTTGAAAAGACTATTTCTGCTCCATTGTATTGCCTTTGCTCCTTTATCAAACATCAGTATGTGGGTGTATTTCTGGGCTCTCTATTCTGTTCCATTGATCTACTTGTCTATTATTTCACCAATACCATACTGTCTTGACTACTGTGGCTTTATAGTGTTTTGGAGTTGGGTAGTAACAGTCCTTCAACTTTGTTCTTCTCCCTCAATACTGTGTTGGCTATTATGGGTCTTTTGTCTCCTCTCCACATAGACTTCGGAATCAGTTTGGTTTTCCTCATATAGATGTTGTTAGAGTTCTACCTATTTCCTTTTTGGGGGGATGCTAATGTGAGGGGTATTGTGTTTTTCATTTCGAATTGCACTTGTTCATTGCTGGCATAGAGAAAAGTGATGGACTTTTGTATATTAACCTTGTATCTTGCAACTGTGCTACATAATCATTTATATAGTTTGTGGATTTTTTGGATTTTCTACACAGATTATCATCAGCCAACAAAGTTAGTTAATTTCTCTCTTCCCAGTCTGTGTACCTTTTATTTCCTTTTCTTATTGCATTAGCTAGGACCTCCAGTATGATGGTGAGAGGGGACCTCCTTGCCTTGATATTAATAGGAAAGCTTCAACTTTCTCACCATTAAGCAGGATGTTAGCAGTAGGTTTTGGGTAGATTTTCTTTATTAAGTTGAGGAGATTCCCCTCTATTCCTACTTTACTGAGAGCTTTCATTGTGAATGGATATTGGATTTTGTCAAATGATTTCTCTGCATCTCTTGATGAAATCATGTGATTTTTGTTCCCTGTTGATGTGACGATTACATTAATTGATTTTGGAATGTTGAACCAGCCCTGCATACCTGGGATAAATCCCACTTGGAAGGATGTAATTCTTTGTATACATTGTTGGATTCAATCTAACATTTTGTTGAGAATTTTTGCATCTGTGTTCACAGGAGATACTAGTGTGTAGTTTTCTTTTCTTGTAATGTCTTTGTCCGGTTTTGGAATTAGGGTAATGCCGGCCTCATAGAATGAGTTAGGAAGTGTTCTGTCTGCTTTTGTTCTGTGAAAGAGACTGAAGAGAACTGGTACAGTTTCTTCCTTAAATGTTTGGTGGAATTCACCCGTGAACCCGTGTGGGCCTGGTGCTTTCTGTTTTGGAAGATTATTAATTATTGGTTCAATTTCTTTAATAGATACAGGCCTATTCAGATTGTGTATTTGTTCTTGTATAAGTTTTGGCAAATTGTGTCTTTGATAGAATTGGTTTATTTCATGCAGGTCAGCAAATTTGTGGGCACAGAGTTGTTCATAGCATTCCCTTATTATCCTTTTAATGTCCATAGAATCTGCAGTGATGCCCCCTCTTTCATTTCTGATATTAGTAATTATATATATATATAATTTCCCTTAGCCCGGCTAGAGTCACTGATTTTACTGGTCTTTTTCAAGGAGCCGGCTTTGGCTTCGTTGATTTTTCTCTATTGATCTCCTGCTCTAATTTTATTATTCCTTTTCTTCTGCCTACTCTGGCTTTAATTTGCTCTTCTTTTTCTCGTTTTCTATGGTGGACACTTATATGATGGTACTTAGACCTTTCTTCTTTTCTAGTACATGCACTCAATGCTGTAAGTTTCACTCTAAGTACTGTTTGTGTTGAATCTTCCCAAATTTTGATAAGTTGTGTTTTTTCATTTAGTTCAAAATATTCTTACATTTCCCTTGAGATTGCTTCTTTCACTCATGTGTTATTTAGAAGTATGTTGTTTAATCCCCACGCATTTTGGATTTTCCAGTTAGCTTTCTGTTACTGATTTCTAGTTTAATTCCACTGTGGTCTGAGAGCAGACACTGGATGATTTCTATTCTTTTAAATGTGTTCAGGTGTGTTTTATGGCCCAGGATGTGGTCTGTTTTGGTGAGTGTTCCGTGTGAGCTTGAGAAGAACGTGTGAGCAGAGATTCTCACTGCTGAGAATCTCTAACTTTTAATTATGCAATCACCTCTCCTTTTCGTAACGCGGCTGCAAAAAGCAGTGACAGCCTCCACCTCTAAGCCTGTGCGGGGCTATGGGTGGCGAACAGAGGGCGAGGCCGAAGGCGGCAGGGCGCCGTGACGCAGGCACCTACCTGTGCTCCCTGCGCTGCTTCAGCAGCCGCACTCCTGTGCGCTCGGGGCCTGTGCGCGGCGTGGAGACCGCAGCTGTCTCAAGGCAGCATCTCCATACTGAATACCTGAGCCCATTCTTTCTGGGTCCAGCTCACCTGAGGACCAAGCAAGTCTTTAGAAAACGTTTTCATGTTTCTGTGATCCCCACAATATATTAAGTGAAAAAAGCAAAGCGTAGAACACTGTGTATATACAACACAATTTTGAATACAGAGGAAAAAATACACACGTTTGCTTGTATGGGCATAAAAACCTCTTTGGACGGATACATAAAGAACTGGTAATAATGGCTGACTTCAAAAAAGAGCTCTAGATAGCAAGGGGACAGGAGACGGGGTAACAGAGGGTAGCTCACTCTATCCTCTCCTGCACTTTCTGGATTTGGAATTATGTGAATATATTATGTATACAAAGATTTAATTTAAAATTAAACCACAAATTAAAAAAGATACCATTTTTCACTTATGAGACTGGTAAAAACCCACGTATGATAATACACCCTGTGGGTGTGGCTTTAGTGAAATAAACACCTTCATTCGCTACTAGTGGGATGATAAACTGCTACAACCCCGATGGAGGAATTCGACAGCTTCTACCTAACTTCCAAATGCTTGTGTTCTTTAACGCAGCAAACCCACTTCTGGGAACTTATCCTATACATACACTCACACACATGTGAAATGATATACAAAAGGTTATTTACTGCAACATTTTTTGTTACAGCAAAATACTGGCAACAACTCAAATGTCCAAAGTAGACTGGTTAAATAAATTATGGCAATACACAAAACTGAACACTACATACACACACACATGTACATTAGCATATATATATGTATATGGAAGTCTCTAAATACTGATGTGTCATCACTGGTAGGTAGAGTAAGTGCAGAGTTCATAGTGTGCTAACTTTTGTATAAAAAGGAGGGGAGAAAATAATGGTTTTTGAACCAGATGAATGTACTGCCTCTTTAGAAAACTAAAATTAAAAAGTACTGCTGAAATGGATAAACAACAAGGTCCTACTGTAGAGCACAGGGAACTATATTCAATATCCTGTGACAAATCATAATGGAAAAGAATAGGAAAAAGAATATATATGTATAACTAACTGAATCACTTTGCCGTACAACAGAAATGAACACAACACTGTAAATCAACTATACGTCAATAAAATCTAAAAAAAAAAAAAAGTACTGCTGAAGAGTTCTAACGTGTCCTTATAGTTTTTTATCTGATGTAACTATGATTTGGATGACCTCAGAAGAAAAAGATCCTGAAAGCTTTATATGAATGAGCTCACACACGCTGTGTTCAAGGGTGGACACCAAAGGGGGAGGTAAGCTAAAGAAAAGCCCGTGTTGAGCTTGCTAACACTCAACATCACACCGATTTTCATGACAACTACTGAGGCTCTAGTCTTTAAAAATAACAGTTCTGTACCAGCTTGAGGAAATTTTTGCTGTTTTCAGGTCAAAAGACCACAGGAGGATGAAGCGGCCCTGTTCCTGCTGAGCCCAGCCCGCCGTCTGGGACCCTGGCGCTCTCCCACTACCTCGCCGGCCCCTACCTTCTCCGTCCGCTCCCCTCCCGCCTTCTCTCCTTTCCGTCCCTCTCTCTCCTCTCGCGTCATTTACTGAAACCTCTCGTTGAATTAACCGTCCTCCGGGGAGGGGCCAGGCTCCGCTCCCTCACCCCCTCTTGATGCTCCGCCACCCCCTGTCTTCTCCTTGTCATTCCGCTGGTAAAGATGACTGGTGGCTTCCTACTGCCCGCCCCACCGGACACTTTTCAGCTCACGTCTTGGCTCATGAGACTTTCCTCTGATGCATTTGATAACGAACAACCCTTTGGCTGAAGCTCGGCTAAAGTGATACCCACGTTCCCGGGTCTCTTCATATACCTCTGACTTCCCCCTCCTCTCTCTCATCCTCCGATCTCCAGGGCTTCGCTCTGGGCCACTGCCCTCCCCACTCTCTACTGATCGCTGCGTGGTCTCGCTCCTTCCAGAGTTGCCACTACTCCTACAGGCTGATGGCTCCCAAGCAGACACCCCAGCCAGGAATTCTCCCCACAGCCTCCTGCATGCCTCCTCGCGTTTGTCCCAGCGACGCTGCCCAGGGAACACTCCAAAACAGAAGCATCTTGATTCCCTTGAACCGGCTTGCCCTCTGGCTCTGCCATGACCCTCTGGGTCCCCGAGTTACCCAGGTGTGACACCTAGTTGCCCTCGGCCCCTCCTCCCTCCCTGACCCCACCTCTCAGGCCCCTCCCCAGAGGCAACGGCCCCGCCCCGCTAGTTAGCATCTGAGTCACGACGCCACTGCCAAAACGTTTCTTGGATTCATCTATGCCTCTTCGTCTCCGCTTCCACATCCTCGATAAAGCTTTAATCAGGCATCTTTTTTCGGATTACTCAAACATGCCTTTGTTGCTATCCTGGCCATCGGCCCTGGGCTCCCTCCAGTATGTCCCTGATGTGACCACCCACACACACGATCTGCCTCCAGCCACAATCTGACCACGTCATTCACGGCCCCCGCCCCTGAATGGCCACTCACCCCTACCGCAGTGCTCAGTCGTGGACGAACATCAGAATTAATCACACGAGAGAGCGTTTTAAAATCTGATGCTGAAGGCCTAATTCAGCATCTCTAGGGGCGGGTCTTGGAATTCAAACTTTTATGCATCCCAGGAGGCTCTAGCATACAGGCAGGGCGGAGACTCGGTCACGCTTTACAGGGTAAAGTTCTAGGTCCCGGATCACGATCCCTCGCCTGGCTGCTGCCTCTCCTCAGCCTTCTCTCCTGCCATTCCCCGCTGTGGTCCTTCTGTTCTAGAAACTTCAACTTCTCCCCCAGTGTCCACTAGCGCTGTCCCTGCTGGCCTCCCCTCCCCACACTTGACAGCCTGAGCTTGGTCACCACCTCCTCCTGGAAGCCCTTCCTGATATCACCTCCTAAGCAGGTAGGTTCTCCTTCTTCGTGTGCCCCAAGATCCTGTGCGCTTCTCAGTTACTGTATCGACCACACCGTATTGTAAGTATCTTTTGACTGCTTCCCATGAAAGACAGTTTCTTGAGGGCAAGGGTTGTGATTAATTTATTTCTGTATCCCAGCACCTGACAAAGAACAGGCATTCAGATATTTTAATGAATCAATTAAAAACTGAATGTCCACATATAATTGCGGTGATACTTAAATAAAAAGTAACTCTAATAAATGACAACTACATATTATTTTGTCAGCTGCCTAAATTAGGGGTATTGTAAATTTATTTTTACTGAAGCAACAAACAGAACAATGATGAGACAGGTTACTACTGAGGCACACTCAGTGAGCTTCGGGAGTAAATTCTCCCCAATGCCTGATCTAAACCAGCGGCACCCCGAGAGGTGCCCATAGATCACGCCAATCCACCACACACGACTGCTGGCCCAGCACAGTCCGAGGTGCCGACAGAGCACGGACAAAGGTCCGTTCTTCCTGAAGTGATGGCTCCAACAAAGGCTGTGGTTCTAAAAGCAAACACGCCCTGACACCCTGACTCTGCCCCTTCCGTCACTGGGGCCAAGGAGGCCGCCGTGAAGGAGGCGTGGGCTCCCACCTCAGCCGCGGACAAGACCTTGAAGCCCGTGAGTGGTGACTGCAGGTCGGCAGGGGGAGAGGCCACTCTGACCAGAGCACTCCTGGAAGTACTGAAAAGTGACACTACTGAGCTAGAGAGGAAACGACGCTAAAGTAAAGTTTATTAATGGAAAGCCTTTTACCTGATTCAATTTTGTTAAGTATTTTTCTCGCACACTGTACAAAGGCCTCTTCCACGTTCTCCCCGGTTAGTGCACTCGTTTCCAGAAACATCAGCTCTGAAATTGACATCAAACGAAACACGAAGCCATATTAAGAAGACAATCACAATTATTCGATTCATAACTGCCAGCTTAGTACACGCTCAGAATAATAGACAAAATAAATTTAGTACTTAAAACCAGGTATTTCTGCAAATATGAAATCAATGTCAAAATATTTTTTTAAATATTAGAAGAAATCTAACTTTTTCCGAAAAGTAACTAGTATTTTGTGCTAGCACTTAAATGTGTTGAAGAAACTAAGCAAGCAGGACGCTGGTAAGGAAGCAGGCTGGCTGAAGGCACCCGGCTGTTGATATAAGACAAAGTAGCAATTGCCTTTCCAATAGTCTCCACGTCACCACAGATACAACCTACAAGTGCTGACATCTGGTGTGCCGCCCCGACAGTGAGGGGACCTTACACGAATGAGCCCTCTTCTTATGCACCAGCTGGTGACTCACGCAGCAGAAGGCTGCTCTCTTGCTTTTGGGAGCAAACCACAACCTCTCCAGATCCTTCTCTCCTTCCTTGTAAAAATGAGTTTCATTTAAATGACAGATAAATTCCTTTCGACCTTTAACATTCTAAGCGTGCATGTTTCTAAACAGCTTCTTTACAAACTCATGAAGGCTTCTGTTTATTTTCCTAGCAGAAACCCTGCTCGTTTGTGAGAGTGTAAGTGGGTGGTCCTGGAGTCCAACTGAAAGGTGATAGTAGGATATTTTAGTTGTTGATTGCTTCCAAAAATTAAAGTTATTTTAAAATGTCTGAATTCTTTTTTTTTAAACCTAAGCTATGTTTTTCTAAGTATCTTTTTTTGTGAGATAAGTGTTTTTTTTTTGTTTTTTTTTTACATCTTTATTGGAGTATAATTGCTTTACAATGGTGTGTTAGTTTCTGCTTTATAACAAAGTGAATCAGTTATACATATACATATGTTCCCATATCCCCTCCCTCTTGCGTCTCCCTCCCTCCCACCCTCCCTATCCCACCCCTCTAGGTCACAAAGCACTGAGCTGATCTCCCTGTGCTATGCGGCTGCTTCCCACTAGCGATCTATTTTACGTTTGGTAGTGTATATATGTCCATGCCACTCTCTCACTTTGTCCCAGCTTACCCTTCCCCCTCTCCATATCCGCAAGTCCATTCTCTAGTAGGTCTGCATCTTTATTCCCGTCTTACCCCTAGGTTCTTCCTGACATTTTTTTCCTTAAATTCCATATATATATGTTAGCATACGGTATTTGTCTTTCTCTTTCTGACTTACTTCACTCTGTATGACAGACTCTAGGTCCATCCACCTCATTACAAATAGCTCAATTTCGTTTCTTTTTATGGCTGAGTAATATTCCATTGTATATATGTGCCACATCTTCTTTATCCATTCATCTGATGATGGACACTTAGGTTGTTTCCATCTCCTGGCTATTGTAAATAGAGCTGCAATGAACATTTTGGTACATGACTCTTTTTGAATTATGGTTTTCTCAGGGTATATGCCCAGTAGTGAATTCTTCTCATTCAGCTGTCTATAAGCAACCATTAATTTTACGTGTCATCCTTATGTATTCTATATGGAAATTCAGAGAAGTTTAAAAGGCATCTTTAGCCAAATGACTTAAATTTAATGTAAGTAAAATACAGCCAATTAGTCCAGTATGTCTTCTACTGCTTCCCTTTCTATTTACATCTAATATTTCACTAACTTAGCTTCAAATTACATTTTATAAAAGATGACATCATCTGATTAGGGCCTTTAAAGATTGTTATAAATTTCACTTTAAACCAAGACCTGTGATATCAAAGATCCTAGACTGAAAAGTCACCACAGAATGCTAAGAGATTAGCTTTTATCATCATAGTAACCTCTTTTTTTTTTTTTTTTTTGCCACACCACGCGGCATGCGGGATCTTAGTTCCCTGACCGGGGATGGAACCTGCGCTGCCTACAGTGGAAGCACAGAGTCTGAACCGCTGGACCACCAGGGAAGTCCCTCATCATAGTAACCTTCGTGGGCAGAATGCAATAGGGTGAGACTATGTTAAGTGAGTCTACTGTACAGTAAAAACAATAGGAGGTCCCACACTTCCTAACTACAGCTGCATCTTAAACCTCCAGCAGGTGTGACAGGTGCAAGCCACTTGCCATTTTCCTGAGCGAATCGGGAGGCTTCTAGGAACGTGACTTCCCGATCGGGGTCCAGGTCCTTCTTGTTCCCACAGAGGATGATGACGATGCTCTGGCTGGCGAGCATTCGGGCATCTGTTAACCAATTAGTAAGCGCATTGTAGGTTTCTCGGCTGCGTAATATAAGATTGTGAAAACAGCACATGTATTTTATAAAGCTAGCAACTCTTTCCAGTCACTCACGCCACTCCCAGCGCTTCTACACACGCAGGGCAATGCCCACAGCCTTTCAGGTGACTCAGACGATCTGGAAGCCCCTGGCGTACACCACACCCACAGGGTGCATTTCATCTTGTTTCCATGAACATGAGGCAACAAGCCAGAAGCTTGCTGTCTGTCGTCTGCCCAAGCAGGGTCAGTATTTACTGGGCTCTCGGTTCATGCAACATGCGAGCAGGACCTAAGGCTAACTGCTGCCACTCAACGGATCCGTGTGACGCGCTGGTACTTCGCTTCACACGAATTTAACACGCTGATTCTCTGTAAGGACTCTGTGACACAGACTCTTATTATCTCCTGTTTCCACAAGAAACCTGAGGCCCAGAGAGACTAAGTTGCCCAAAGTCACACAAGCAGCCAGTGGCAGAGCCAGGACTGGATCAGGTGCATCCACCTTCAGGACTGTTTTCAGCCCTCATCTATCTAAGGATAAAACTCTCGTATATTCTAAGGACTGACCGAGGAGGAACTGAACTTTACATTTAATTGTGATAGCTACACGCAGGACAGTGCATTCAGATCCTTACGATGGGCCAAGAGCTCTATGTGAACCAAATCAACCGCCCAGCAACCTCACGAGTATTACGTGCTCATTACTCCATGGAACAGACAAGGAAACTAAAGTCCAGACAGCGGAGCACCTCGCCGGAGGACTCACACCGCTGGTGACAGCAAGTGGGCTTTGAACCCAGGCCGTCCCAGCCTAGAGCCTGTGCTTGATGGAGGTCCGTTACTTCTAATGATTTACCACACGCAAAGCTTCACTTTGCAAACCTTAAGGAAAGTATCAAAACATCATGTTAAAAGAAACATAATGACACTGGGGGTGCTTATCTATCTGAAGCTTGGGAACATGCTGCTTTACATGGTAAAGTGGTGGAAGGGGCTGCTTCGAAAACGCCCAAGACCCCCAGGAAAAGGGCTGAGGGGCTTCCCGCCCCACAGCCCTGCCACCGACGTGCCCAGCACACCCGCGGGGAGACTCGGACCTCGGGGAGCACAGGCCGGCGAGCGGTGTCATTACCTGGTGATGTCATAGACGAGCAGCGCCCCTGCCGCACCCCTGTAGTAGCTTCTCGTCACAGACCTGGAAGAGTTACAGGCTTTCACTTTCCACCACGCAGAGCCCGTACCCCTGAGCACCATCTTCCCACATGAAACACCCATTTTTGCCTTGGAAACCACAACATAGGGACGGAGGTGGCTTTAAAGAGAAATGATTCAGTTATCTGAACATGGGCATGAAGGGCTGTCCTGCCTGAAATCGTGTCACAGGAGTGACAGGGAGGTGGGGACGTGAGGCTGGGATGAGTGTCATCCTCCCTGGAGGGCGTGAGGCTGACCCGCACAACTGAGGGTGCCTTTGAGAACGTCGGAGGAGGGGCAGAAAGGGGGCATCACAGAGTCCCAGGGCACGAAGCCCTTGGCAGCCCCTCTGCTTGCCCGGGGTCCGTGCCTTCCTGCGGACGAGGGGCCGTGCATGGCTGTGCCCCTGACGCCCGGCCGCGTGGCCTCACCTGTCTTCAGCAAGCCCCCACCCGAGCGCATCTCGCCTGTTCCCACAAGCTCCAGGATTTCTCCTGCAGTAACACACCTTCTACCCTGTATCTCGACGCTCTCCCTGCGTGTGAAGACTTCCCCACTCGCAGAATACAGTGGGCTCCGGCACCTCCCATCTTGGACGAGAGCCAGGCAGGCGGCGCTGCCGTCCCATCGTGGGCCCCTCGCGCACCCACACGTCTCAGGAGCTGCTTCGCCAGCACCGCCTCCTCCTGCCCCGTGGACACAGCAGCTCCACCGACCCCGTGGCACCTGCCCTCCCCCGCTGCCTGGACCCTCCCCCCGCCCCCAGGCCGCAGCCCCACTCCCTCCCGGTCTCCTCTCACACCAGCTACTCTGGACCATTCCTCTGAATCTGCCCCGCTGGTCCTGGAGCTCCTTCCCCCAGGCTGGGTCCTGGGCTCTCCCTTTTTTTAACATCTTTATTGGAGTATAATTGCTTTACAACGGTGTGTTAGTTTCTGCTGTACAACAAAGTGAATCAGCCATATGCATACACGTATCCCCATATCCCCTCCCTCTTGAGCCTCCCTCCCACCCTCCCTATCCCACCCCTCTAGGTGGTCACAAAGCGCGGAGCTGATCTCCCTGTGCTATGAGGCTGCGTCCCACCTAGCTATCTGTTTTGCGTTTGGTAGTGGATATATGTCCATACCGCTCTCTTTTCTCCCAACGCTCTCAACTCCGGTTTAATCCTCAGCTCAGCCTACTTCCGTAAGAGCCATCCGCCAGCCCGGCAACTCTGTGACCACAATGCACGCGTCACAGTCAACATCTCAGGCAGAACTCTGGCTCCCGGCCTACAGGCCCCTCCAGGAGGCGGCCCCGCCACCCACTCTGCTTACACAGCCAGGAATCTCTCCACCCACTCTGTGCCCATCACAAAGTGATGTGTCCCACAGTGGACACATCCGTCAGGACCCGTCTCACCAACTGGTCAGCTCCTACACCGTGCACGTCTCTACACCTTCACCAGCACCGTCCTGATCCGAACCACCAGCTCTGCCTGGAGCCCTGCCACGTGCGTCCCCTCAGTCACCTGTGGCCCTCAGCCCCTCTTCCAGGTCTTCCTCGAGGCCTGCAAGGCCCTGGTGCTCAGGGACTGGGGCTCAAGTTCAACCCCCAATGGTCAGTGATCGAATCGATCGTGCCTACGGACTGGAACCTCCCTAAGGACCCCTAAGAAATGAGGCTCAGACAGCTCCCGCCACCTCCCTGTTCCCCAGGCTGGGGTCCCGGTGGCTCCATCTTCCTCTCTTGGTTCCTCCCTTGTGTTGGTGAAGCATATCCTCCCGAAGTTTCTAAGGGAGAACATATGAAAGACCACCTTTGTTTCCCTCCATTCTTGTATAACTGAAGGTATTTCTGATTTTATTCTCACACTTAATGGAGAGTTTGGCTGAGTTCAGAATTTTAGGTTGGAAAAAAAATTTTTCACGTTGAGTTTTGAAGGCAAGGCTTTAGTTATCTTCTAGCTTCCAAGCGTTGCTGCTGAAGAGTCCGGTGCAATTCTCATTTTCGATTCTTGATATGTGATTTGCTCTTCCCTCTTGGAATCTTTTGGCATCTTCACTTCATCCCTGGTGTTGTGAAATTTTACGTGGCAGACCTGGTCTGGATTTTTCCCCCCTCATCTGTGTTTCGTGTAAGGTGGAATCTTACAGAGTCTCATTCCTCTAGTGGAAAATGTTCTTCAATTGTTTCTTTTACTGTTTCTTCTGCTCTTCTGTCTTCGGGAAGGCTTAACTGGTAAGGCCTTGAGCTTCCTGGACTGACTCTGTATGATTTCTTATGTTGTCTCTTTTTTTTTTTTTTTTTTTTTTTTTTGCAGTACGTGGGCCTCTCACTGTTGTGGCCTCTCCCGTTGCGGAGCACAGGCTCCGGACGCACAGGCTCAGCAGCCATGGCTCAGGGGCCCAGCTGCTCCGCGGCATGTGGGATCTTCCCGGACCGGGGCATGAACCCGTGTCCCCTGCATCGGCAGGTGGACTCTCAACCACTGAGCCACCAGGGAAGCCCTTATGTTGTCTCTTCCCTTTCTCATCTCAAGTTTACCGTTTCACTTTCTGGAAGGGCACTACTTTATTTAATATATTATTTTAATTTTGCTCTTTTTAAATTATAAGTTTGTTCTCATTCCCTGAACACAATATCTACTCTTATTGGTGAGGATACTGTAGTTTTAGTTTCTGTCTATTCCCTGAAAGTTTCTATTTTCTTTATTTTGGGCTCTTTCTCTTATCCTAAAAACTTCCGTCAAGTGTCTGCTGATCCTTGGTTGATCATTTATATTCAAGAACAAGGATGCCAAACTCTAAAAGACGCTCTTTATGTGTGGGCTATTCACTGTGAGATGGCTGGACCGAAATTGGGCTATTTCATTGGGGAAACAAAATGTTAGTATCTTTAAGCCTTTTCTTTGGGGCTATTTTTCTGCAGATAAGAATCGTTTCTCCTGCCTGAGACATACACACTTGGCTGCCAGCAGCTAAGGAAGAGGTGGGGGAAGAAGGTGAGGGTCAGCAGACTGTCACTTAATTTCTGTCTTTCCAGTCCTTGCCTCACTCATCCCTGCCCTCGGCTGGGCCTCTACTTTTAGTTTTTAGAGGAACCTCCATGCTGTTCTCTATAGTGGCTGCATCAACTTACATTCTCACCAACAGCACAGGAGGGGTTCGCTTTTTCTCCACACCCTCTACGGCATTTATTGTTTGTAGACTTTTTGATGTTGGCCATTCTGACCAGTGTGAGGTGATACCTCACTGTAGTTCTGATTTGCATTTCTCTAATAATTAGTGACACTGAGAATCTTTTCATGTGCCTGTTGGCCATCTGTATGTCTTCTTTGGAGAAATGTCTATTTAGGTCTCCTGCCCATTATTTGATTGGGTTGTTTGGGTTTTTTTGATATTGAGCTGCATGCTGTTTGTATATTTTGGAGATTAATCCTTTGTCAGCTGGTTCGTTTGCAAATATCTTCTCCCATTCTGAGGGTGGTCTTTTTGCCTTGTTTATGGTTTCCTTTGCTGTGCAAAAGCTTTTAAGTTTAACTAGGTCCCATTTGTGTATTTTTGCTTTTATTTTCATTATTTAAGGAGACGGATCAAAATAGATACTGCTGCGATTCATGCCAATGAGCGTCCTGCCTCTGCTTTTCCTGCAGGAGTTTTACAGTACCTGGTCTTACATTTAGGTCTTCAATCCATTTTGAGTTTATTTTTGCATATGGTGTTAGGGAGTGTTCTAATTTCATTCTTTTACATGTAGGTGTCCAGTTTTCCCAGCACCACTTATCGAAGAGACTGTCTTTTCTCCATTGTATATTCTTGCCTCCTCTGTGGAAGATTAATTGATCATCGGTGTGTGGGTTTATTTCTGGGCTCTCTATTCTGTTCCACTCACCCATATGACCATTTTTCTGCCAGTACCACACTGTTTTTTTTTTTTTTTAAATAAGAAAGTCCTTCTAAGTCTGTCCAAGGTACTTTCTCTTTTTAAAAAAATAAATTTATATATTTATTTATTTATGGCTGCGTTGGGTCTTCATTGCTGAGCGTGGGCCTTCTCTAGTTGCAGCGAGCGGGGGCTACTCTTCGGTGTGGTGTGTGGGCTTCTCATTTCGGTGGTTTCTCTTGTGGCAGAACACAGGCTCTAGGTGTGCAGGCTTCAGTAGTTGTGGCACGTGGGCTCAGTAGTTGTGGCTTGCAGGCTCTAGAGCGCAGGCTCGGTAGTTGGTGGCACACGGGCTTACTGGCTCCATGGCTTGTGGGATCTTCCCAGACTAGGGCTCGAACCCATGTCCTCCGCATTGGCAGGCAGATTCTTTTTTTAAAATTTTATTTTTATTTATTTATTTGTTTATTTTTTTGGCTGTGTTGGGTCTTCGTTTCTGTGCAAGGGCTTTCTCTAGTTGTGACGAGCAGGGGGCACTCTTCATCGCGGTGCGCAGGCCTCTCACTATCGTGGCCTCTCTTGTTGCAGAGCACAGGCTCCAGATGTGCAGGCTCAGCAGTTGTGGCTCATGGGCCCAGATGCTCCGCGGCATGTGGGACCTTCCCAGACCAGGGCTCGAACCCATAGTCCTCTGCATTGGCAGGCAGATTCTTAACCACTGCGCCACCAGGGAAGTCCTACCACGCTGTTCTGATTACAATAGCTTTATAGTAATACTGTCTGAAGTCTAGTTATGATACTTTTTTTTTTTTTTTTTTGCGGTACGCGGGCCTCTCACTGTTGTGGCCTCTCCCGTTGCGGAGCACAGGCTCCGGACGCGCAGGCTCAGCGGCCACGGCTCACGGGCCCAGCTGCTCCACGGCATGTGAGACCTCCCGGACCGGGGCACGAACCCAGGTCTCCTGCATCGGCAGGCGGCCCTCTCAACCACTGCGCCACCAGGGAAGCTCTAGTTACGATACTTTTGAAGCAAATAATTATTGAGCATTTAAAATATTATACCTGACTTTAAGTGAAATGCTTGCACTGGGATTGAGTTTTATTTAACTGCATTTTGTAACTGTGAATATCTGTTCTGTTTGACTTTCTGTATCTATTCAAAAAAACACAACTAAAATATTAATCTACTTTCCTGCTTTAGTAGTTACAGAATATCAAACATGGAACCTATCTGCTGTGGACTGTGGTCATCATTCCAAACGTCAATCATGACTTCAGCATAATACAAGTGCTGAGGAGAGAATATTCTGTGGAATGTTTTAATGTAAAGCAAAACCAACCCCCAAAGAGGTTTTAAAAAATTCTCCTTTTAAAGTGAAATACAGAGAAAAATTGTTTGTGCTATTACTTTGCCTTGATTTTAATCCAAAAGTAATGTGTGGAATATGCAATGCCACGACCTCCTAATGTACCACTAGGTCCCAAAGAATAAATTCGCCTCCAAATTAGGACGCATGCACTCGGAAGAGATTCTAACGTATTCTTTCGTAAATCAATGCTGTGTGGAGAAAAACTGACTTTTAGCTTGTCTTAAAGCTTCCAGAGGTGAACTTTCTAAAATCTGTGAGGGTGCGGGGAGGGAGGAGGGGACCACATACATTATGAGAATATAATTGATTATTTCAAACCCACTTTTCAACTATTTTTATTAAGTTAGAGAAAAAGCTACCTGAATCGCTCTTGGCCTGCTGTGTCCCATATCTGTAACTTTACATATTTACCACCAACATTTATTATCTTTGAGCCAAATTCCACTCCTATTGTGTGATTTGAGTCATCTTTGACTGAAAAAGAAAAAGAAATTTTATTTTAGGACATTAGGGAAACAGGCTTATAGATTTACACAAGTAACAGTGAAATCAAGAGTGCTGTCAATGGAAAATGTAATTTACTGTCGCCATTCATTTCTCCAACAGTCAGATGCTAATAAGCACTCACTGTTTTAAACAGAATACACACAGTTCCTGTTCTCAGAGAGACAATAAAGCTTCTTCTCAAAACACCTAAACAAGCCATGTAGCTGAGGCTTGGTGGCCACGCCATGTAAGACCACATCTACCTGACCGCCGCTGAGGTTCTCGTGAATGGCAACTGCACAAAATACTGGGTACCATCTTGGAGGGCTTACTGCCCGGTGACAGACTGCACCTTGGCCAATGATCGTTTCAACTATTCGGACGAACATTCTAAAGAAATAGAAGTAAAGGGAAGGAAAGGCACCGTGGCCCAAGAAAGAAACTTGATGCTCACCCAAGATTAAGGGAAAAAGAAGAAAAGATAGAGCAAAAAACTCAGAACAAACACACCCCAAACCAAGACCTCTATGCACGTTACAGCTGCTGAGTTTCATGGACTCGAGTATTGTGTGTGGCAATCATTTGGAATGAATTTGCTGGAGAAATCAATACTGTCTGAATGGGCAGGGAGGTTGGCAAAATAAGTAGTTTGCTAAACCCAACTGGAATAAGCTGTCTTATAAAAGAAAATTTCTGTGATGTGAAAGGAAAAGAAAAAACAAATATCCTGGCTACACAGTCCATGGACTGGTTTATATTTTATAACTATAGGATAAAATTTAATTGTACCAGAAACCAGGGCGCCATCTGACAGCTGTGTTTGTTCATTGCTCCCTGGGGGCCTGGGGGGGGAAAGGGTCTGATTCCAGCAGCTTGTCTCAGGCCCAGACAGTGCAGACCGGCGTGGACATCCGCTGGTGTCCAGCTACTGGGCCAGCCTGGCGGGAGAAGCCTTCGAAGGCAGTAACGAAAGGCCAAGGGCATCCTGATTAAGACACAGCTACGAGAGCAATACGGTGAAGCCTCCTTATGTCATTACTGTGGGCGTGAGGGGTGAGGGGAGGATGTGAAGGGAGAGTGTCCGCCGAGGCCGGGCACCTGGCCCAGCGTCCCCTCTTCTGGGATGGAGCAATGCAAAGTCTGGGTAACTCGTACAGAACCCCAGGCCGCCCAGCGGGTGAACGCCCGTCAAATTCAAGAGGGGCTGAGCCACGCTGGGTCCGTGCCACTACATGAAGGTTCCAACAAGCTCCTGGTCGATGGAAATGGAAGCAGCAGAAAACACTTCTAGAATCTTATTCTTCAGAGCTCTTTCCCAGGACACCCTTTGCTGCCTCTGTCTCCACCGCCCGCCACCTAATGCATCTCACACATTCTTACTTAAGAGGTGCTTCATTAAGTGAGATTAATTTTCTGTGCTCGGGCCTTCACCTGACTGCCTCTAGACAGACAGGTCATTCTCCACAATTCTTTCCATTACTATATAAGCACGGCTTATTTTAAGGGCCTTTTAAACCTACCGTCTTTTACAGTAGCTTAGAATACAAAATTCAACCTCTCTCACCAACACAGGGCAAGTCAACGGTACAAGATATTTTCTGTGGTCGAAAGGCCTGGGTTTGAGTCTAACATGCACCGTTCCTAGGTGACCATCCCAAGTGCACACACCAAGTCCTGTAAACCTCTGTTTATTTACCTGTAAAACAGGACTGATGACGATAGCTGCCTTAAGGACAATACAAGGCCGCTGGGGAGCAAATGCTATCTTATCCAAAATGTACAACTAGGGTTCTCAGGCCACTCCTGCCACGAAACAGAATTCCACAGCATCATACTGTATTTTAGTGTCTGGAAAATGTACAGGACAATGCACTACATAACGAACAATGACCCACTACGCAACTGAAATGCTAAATGAAAAATCAGATTACTAAACGTTTAATAACATAAACTTTTTATGTCATTTAAAAATACTTTTAAACTATGACATTTTCCCTGGAAACGTATTCGGAAGTTCTGTCCTAAACAAATCTGCACAAGAGTGCGCTCTCGGGAGAAGACACGCAAGAAACGCTGACCATGTGACGTCACTTACATTTGTTTTCAATAAACTGATGAAGCAAGCAAGACTTGCCGGTCCCCGCGTTCCCAATAACCAAGAATTTAAACAAAAAATCTGAAAAACAGAAAGAGACCGTGAAACAGAACTTTAGAGCAGGTGCCGCGAACTTAGACTACAATCATAAAATTTAATGAAATCTCAGTTAATATAAAAGAGAGGTAACTGAATATTTTGTGAAAATGGCAATAAACACACTGACTTACCTTTCCAACTTTTCGATACATGGCTTATGTGCTAACCGAGTGCCTTTTCAAACCGCTCTGGGGACAATTTCTTTTGATACTGGAAGTTTGAAAACTCCTCTTGTAATGACTGAAATCTCTTTGCTATTCAAATAAATACACACACAGTGACAAGCAAAAATCGCCTAGAAATTGCAATTCTTCTGTACAAAAGAAAAAACCTGGTAGACTTATAGGCTTCGAGAAGTCCACTCCTTTCTTCTTTCACAAACAGGTATAAGTTCTCCCTGCACTTGCAGACTTCTGTGGCCTTGCCTTCATTCCTGTGTCTGTGACCTTTGGGAAGGCCGGCCTAAGCCCAGGGGTTTGGGTCAGCACTCCGCGTGTGATATTCGTCCCATGCAATATAGAGAGAGCTCTTCACTTCTTCTTTACACAGGGGAATAGATTTAATTTGGGATCCTACTTTCCATAAACTGGAAATAGAGGCTTCTAGAATGGAATCTGTGAATCGGAATGATGGGGCATCGGTAGCCTGACCCTGGCTTGGTGATTCCTTTTGCTTTTTCTGTTGGCGAAGAGCTCTAGTTCTGTTCAGCCTAGCGCTGCAGGCACCAAGCCCCTCTCCACCCTCACACTTAGACCCCGACCCACATCTGCTGAGCCCCGGCTGCCAGGCTCAGCCCGTGGCCCTGAAGGGCCTGCTCCACATTCCTGGTTCTGTCGGGGGCACCTCTGAAGGTGTCACCTCCACACTCCTGTTTCAGACCCGACCACGCGCTCCCAGCCCTGGTTCCTTCCCCCCCACCACCCACCCAGCGGAGCACAAACGGTCAATTTGTTTGCTGGTGCTTGGTCCAGCCCTGTTCCTAAGAACTACAGTACTTATCACCCAAAGGTCAAGCCTACTCAACCTCTCGTGCTTTTCAAATAGTTACAGGCAATTAAACTTGCAGGACAGTGCTATTCACAATTGTTAGCATTTAAAAATACCTACAGTTTTATGCATCTCACTGCCTGTTTTGAAAGCATGCCACACCAGTGTTCATAACAGCACTAGTCACAGTCGCCAGAAGATGGAAGCCACCCAACGATAAACAAAATGTGGTACATACATGCATTGGAATATTATTCAGCCTTAAAAAGGAAGGAAATTCTGATACAGGCTACAACATGGATGACCTTTGATTGTGCTAAGTGAACTAAGCCAGTCACTAAAGGAGAAATACCAGAAGAGTCCATTTATATGAGGTACCCAGGGTGGTTGAACTCACAGAGACAGAACGTAGAAGGCTGGCTGCGAGGAGGCTGGGAGAGGGGAAATGGGGAGTCAGGGTTCAATGGATATGCGTATCGGTTTGAGAAGATGAAAAAGTTCTGGAGATGGATGGCGGCGATAGTTGTACAACAATGTGAAGGTACTTAAAGCCACTGAACTGTTCATTTTAAAATGACAAATCTCATGCTATGTATATTTTACCACACATACAAAATAAAATACACAAGTCTCATCATTGTCACTGAACAGCTTTTACAGCCCAAGAAATTAAGATTGCCAGGTTAAAATGAAAATACTGAAATTTCTCAATCTTGTTCAATATCCTCTTCTATTTAAGAAATAAAGCCTAATACATTACATAGGTTGTAAACACTGGAAGATGAGAACCAGGTAAAGATGCTGCCAATAATATAGGCAAAAGTAAGTCTTGAGAGCAAAAATAATTTATATATACAAATGCGAATGTTTCTCATGTTTTATATGCACGTAGTAAAAGGAGTTTCACAAATCCATCTAATCCTGAAACAAAAACTCATAGATCTAAGCACAGTCTTTGGCTTAATGCTTGTTCCATTATTATTTTCTGCTTTGGAAGTTTTGCTTAAATGGACTCTATTATGGTAATCGCTTTCCAGATTATACCACAACCTCAACAGGTAAAAGGGTAACATATCAACTGACTTGCACCTTGCTGGACAAAAGACAAGTAAGATGTGTAATTTCCATATGTAAAAATATTTAATTCCTCCAAAAAACTCTTCACACTCTGAATCTTGTAGCTCCAAGAGGTAAGTTTTCATACTTAAATAGAAAACCCTATTTTTGAAAACCCTCTTGGGTTAAACAACTAGAAATGCTGGAAAAAATATATCATATTTAAAAAAGACACACAGCTGACCTTTTAGGAAAGAAAAGGAAATCTCTAGATGCTTGGAACTGGAAAAAGCAGTAGGGGCCCCAGATGGAGGGTTGTCAGTATTGAGTTTTAACATCTGTGGGACAGGATTCAAGTGCTTGTGCCCATGTGAAGGAAGGAGTAGAGAGCTGAATCTGAACAAGTGAAGGACAGGCTGGAAAAATCCTCTCACCAGCTCAGGAGGACAAGGAACCTTCTCTGACTCTGCCCGACCTCTCAGCAGGATCAGCAGAAAAACATTACGTTCTGAAGATTTATCATGGGCTGGCTCCACAGGTGAGTGTGAAATTCAAACTTAAAAAACATGTCGACAAGGAACCTCCGAGTCAAGAAAGTTAAAACAATAAAAATGGCCTTAGAAAGTGGTATCAACAGGATGCCTGGAAGATGCAAATGCAGGTCACTCTGGAAGGACACATCCTCAAACGGGATACATAGGAGACCCATGCTTACAGCTCCTCTGAAGACGAGCAATCCTCACGATCTAAAATTACAAAACATTCAAACAATCCATCATGAGTGAGTCAGCAACCCAAAGACATTACAATTTCAAGAATCTGATAAAAAAAAGAACCTGACAAAGTATACTCAGGATGACTAATACCATAAAAAAGGAACTGAATCCATACGAAAAGATGAATCCATAAAAAATGGTATAAAAGAAAAGGTAGATTTCTAGAATGTGTCTGTCTAGAAATAAAAACTGCAGTCATTAAAAATAAATAGTCAGTGGGTGAGTTAAAGAGTAGGATCAACAAAACTAAGGAGAAAATTAGTGAACTGCAATCCAGACTGGAGAAAATTACTAGGAGGCAGAACAAAGAAATGAAGAGAGAGAAAATATGAGAGTTTAAGAAAAATGCAGAATTGAAGGGAAAGGTCCAACATATAGGTCTAGTACATATTCTGGAATGGAAAAAAAAAACAAAAACCAGAGAATGAGGTAGAGTCAATATTAAACTGTAAAAGCAATCAGCAAGAAAGGAAAAACTCCCTATTAAGAAACGAGGTTCCTTAACCCCAAAGGTCACCATCTTCACAGTGTTGGGGCAGGAGCACAAAAACAAGGAACTGTCTAATGTAGAATTCGATGTGCAAAAAATGATGCTTAACACCAAGGTGGACCTCTGCTTCCAAGAAGATGGAGTAGAAGTGCTTTTCCCCATTCCGCCTGCTCAGGACAACTTAGAACCCTAGACACCACATAGAAAAGAAACATAAGAAGACTTGGAAAAGTGTAGAGAAGGTGGCAAACTGCCCAGGGATCTTGGGGCCTGAGGAATGACACAGTGATGAGTCCCTTGGGTTTTTCCTTTTCCCTCGTATTTCCCAGACTTGGAGCTGAACAAGCTGGCAGCCTGGAAATGCCAATGGAGGCAGATTTTAAGAAGCCCCAACAAGAGCCTGCTCTCTCAAGTCATCGAACCAGGAAAGGGCAACCCAGCAAGAGAGAAACGTTTTACACAAAACTGCTCTACTCCAGACAAACGCTACAGGAAAAACTGTGGCCTCACGCCACCAATGCCAGCAAAGGCTGAGTGGGGAGCCGGACCACCACCCTTCCGAGGCTGCAGTGAGGTTCCCTGACGCCCCCAGCAGGGTGGTGTCCCAAGGCCAGGTACGGAGCCACAGTGCCCGTGCGGACATGTGGTCATGGGGTATGGGAGGCCGGACACCGGGACTCTCATCCCGGCCCAGCAGTACAAGGAACAGCCCTAGCCCTGGCCCTGGGTGTCCATGGGAGCTCGGCGGGCAGCCTGGGCTTCCATCTCACCCAGCAGTCACGGAGCAGCGCCCAAAAGCAGAGACGAGTTAAACAAGAGATTTAAATAAAAATCTAAGGTCTCATAACACAATGAAACAATGCCCAGAATTCAAACGGAAATCCTTCATTATATCAAGAACCAGGAAGATCTCAAACAGAAAGAAAAAATATTATCAACAGATTCCAGTGCCAAGATGATAGAGACGTCTGAAAAATCTGACAAAGATTGTAAAGCAGCCATCATGAATGCTTCAACAAGCAATAACAACATGACTGAAACAAATGAAAAGGAGAAATCTTCAGCAAAAAGAAAGGCTTAATAAAGAAAAAGAAGATATAAAGAAGAACAAAATGGACGTTCTGGAATTGAAAAATACAATAACTGATATATGTACCTCAGTGGATGGGCTCAAAACAAAATGGGACACAGGAAACAACCAGTGAACTGGGCTTCAAAATGATAGAAAAAAATCTTGAAAGCAGCCAGAGAGAAATGATACCTTACCTACAGGAAAAAAACAATCCAAATGACAACAGATTTCTCATCAGAAACCACTGAGGCCAGAAGCAGCACCAATATTTTTCAAGGGCTGAAAGAAAAGAACTCTCAATCCAGAATCTTATATCCTTATATCCTAAAAATATCCCAGAATGAAGGAGCGATCCAGACATTCTTAGAGGAAAAAAAGAACTAACAGAATTTGTCACCAACAGATCTACCCTAAAAGATGGCTAAAAAGGAAGCTCTCTAAACCAAAAGGAAAGGAGTTCCCTGGTGGTCCAGTGGTTAGGATTCCGGCCTTTCACAGCTGGTGCCCGGGTTCAACCCCTAGTCGGGGAACTAAGATCCCGCAAGCTGCGCAGCATGGCAAAAAACAAACAAACAAACCTGAAAGGAAGTGATAAAAGGAATCATGGAACATCACTGAAGGAAGGAAGACATGGTAAATAAAAATATGGGTAATTACAATAGGCTTTTCTTCTTCTCTTCTTGAGTATTCTAAAGTATGTTTGGGTGTTTAAGCAAAAATGGTAACACTGTTTGATGTGACTAAATATAAGAGGAGGAAATATTTAAGATGACTATATTACAAGTGGGGGAGGGTGAACGGATGCACAGGTCTACCCCAGAGATACTGCGGGTTCAGTTCCAGACCACTGCAATAAAGCAAAAATCACAATAAAGTGAGTGACACAAATGTTTTGCTTTCCCAGTGCATATAAAGTTATGTTTACACTATCTTGTAGTCTATTAAGTGTGCAGTAGCATTCTGTCTAAAAACACAATGTACATACTTTAATTAAAAAAATACTTTATTGGTAAAAAATGCTAACCATCATCTGAACCTTCAGCAAGTCATAATCTTTTTGCCACAGGAACATCAAAGATCACTGATCACCATGACAAATATAATAATAATAAAAAGTCTAAAATATTTTGAGTATTACCAAAACGTGACCCAGAGACACAAAGTGAGCAAATGCTGTTGGAAAAATGATGCCAACAGACTTTCTCAATGTAGAGTTGCCACAAACTTCAATTTGTAAAAAACACAGTCTCTGTGAAGCACAATAAAACAAGGTATGCCTATAAGAGAAGGCAAGGTTTTTATGTTTCACTCGAACGTAAAATGATGACACCAGTAGACTGTGATATGTATATATAATGTGATACCTAGAGCAACCACTAAAAAAGCAATGCAAAGAGATATACTCAAAAACATTATAGGTAAATCAAATGGAATTCTAAAAAACGTTCACATAAACCACAGAAAGACTAGAAAAAGAAAAGAGAAAATGAAAAACAGAACAGAAAGCAAAAATATAAAATGGCAAAAATAAATTCTAACAGATCAATTATATTAAATGTAAACTATATAAATATATCAAGTAAAAGACAAAGATTGGCAGACTAGTTGAAAAAACATGACCCAACTATAAGCTGCCTACAAGAAACTCCCTTCAATTATGATGTTCAGGCAGGGTGAAAGTGAAAGGATGGAAAAAGGTATATCACACAAATATTAATCAAAGTAAATCATTATCATTATCAGCTACAACAGTCTTCAGGGCAAAGGAAATGACCAGAGAAAGAAAGTGTCGCTATATAATGAAAAAAGGGTATTCCACCAATAAGACATAGGAAGCCTCAATGTGTGCACCAAAAAACAGAGCTACAAAATACATCAAACTAAAGCTTGATAGAACTGAAAGGAGAAACAAACCCACGATTATGGCTGAGACTTCAACACCCCTCTCTCAACACTGACAGAACAACTAGACAGAAAATCAGCAAAGACACAGAAGAACTCAGCTTAGTCAACCAAGAGGATGGAGTCAACATTTACAGAACACTCTGCCCAACAAGAGTGGGACACATATTCTTTCCAAGGGACGATGGAACGTAAATCAAGATGGACTATATACCCTTGGCCATAAAACAAACCTCAACAAATTTAAAGGAATTGAAATCATATAAAATGTGTTTTCCGACCACAAGGGAATCAAACTAGAAATTCATAATATAAAGACAATAAGAAAATCTCCAAATACTTGGATACTAACCAATCCACGTCTAAATAACCCATGATTTAAAGAAGAAGTCTCCTGGGAAATAGAAAAATACACTGAGCTGAACTGAAATGAAAATATAGCTTATCAAGACTTGTGGGTTACAACTAAAGCAATGCTGAAAGGAAAATTCAGAGCACTAAATGCATATATTAGAAAAGAGGAAAAGTCTAAATCAGTTATCTAAGCTCCTACCCTCAAGAACACAGAAAAAGAAGAGCAAAGTAAATAAAGCAAGTAGAAGGAAGAAAATAAAGAGCAGACATCAGTGAAACTGAAAACAGAAAGACAAAGAAAATCCATAAAACAAAGAACTGGTTCCTTGAAAAGATCATTAAAATTGATAAACCTCTAGCAAAACTGGTGAGTTCAAGGTCTGGGGCAGATCAAGGGAAAAGACAGGACCTTGAGATGGTCACAGCACTCACCGCCTTCATTTGGGTAGCACTTTGACCGGCTGCATGGGAGGGAAGCCAGACAGCACCTGCTAGAGGCCTGTCACAGCCCCAGTGTGTCTAAGCAAGAGTTTGCAGATGACAGCGCGGCTTCACAGGGTATTCAAAGCAGGCAGCCTCTGAATGGCTAAAAATATGCGTATTGGGGCTATATTTAAAGCACCTGAGTGTGTAAGAATGGAGTTTGGTGCTGGCAAGGCTTTGAACTAACGTCTCAGCTTGCTGTGAAGAACGCCACAGAGATGCCAACATGAAGGACCATCTTTAACTCATTTATGTAACAAAGACTCACAACAAGAACAACAAAGGGAGGACGCGCAGAGCCAATCTCAGGTCGCAGCACTACAGACCCAGCAGGGCAACGAAGGAGTAACAGAGCAGCTCCACATACTTTAATTTGACTTCTTAGATGAGATGGACCCATTCTTCAAAAACACAAAGAAGTACAACTCAGCCAATAAAATAGATAACTTAAATAGCCACATAACTTAAGGAAACTGAATCTGTAATTTTAAAACTAACAAAAAAGAAACATTTAGGCTGGATGGTTTTACTAGAGAATTCTATGAACATTTAAAAAAAGAATCAACACCAACTCTATATAACATCTTTGAGAAAACTGAAGAGGAGGGAACCCTTCGCTAATTATTTTATGAAGCTAGTATTTCCCGATACCAAAGCCAGAAAAAGACAGCCTTAACACAACACAGATGACAGAGCAGTATCTCTTATGCACATTAACAAAATATCAGCAAAAAGAATTCAGTTTTACATATATAAAAAGTATACACTAAGAACAAGTGGGCTTTGTTTCAGGGACGACAGGCTGTTCAATATTTGAAAATCAATCAGTGTAATTTCTCTACTAACAGGCTAAAAGGAAAAATCACACGATTATATCAATTGATGCAGCAGAAGCATTTCGTCAAAGTCAACACTCATTCATGATAAAAACACTCAAAAAAACAAAAAAAGACAGCAACCCAGAGAGGAACTCCCTCAACGGATAAAGAGCATTTTAAAAATTCTACCGCTAACCTTACACTGAGCGGTGAAAGACTGCTTTCCCGCTAAGATCAGGAACAAAGTAATAATGTCCGCTCTCACCACTCTATTCAATATCATACAGTAAGTTCTAGCCAGTGCAGCGAGGCATAAGGAAACAAAGGCACACAGATCAAAAAGGAAAAAATAAAATTGTTCCTATTGGCAGACAATATGATTGTCTACATAGAAAATCCAAGGAATCAAAAAAAACCCCAAAAACCCCAAAACCCTCCTATAACTGATAAGTGAGTTCAGCAAGGTCCAGATTGTAGGATACAAAAATCAATCGTATCTCTCCATACTAATGACAAACACATGAGTGTCAAAATTTAAAATATAACACCACTTGCAATCACTGGAAAAAAAAACTCTGGCATAAGTCTAACAAAAACATGTAAAGGGTTTCTATGATAAAAAATACTGCACGATGCTGATGAAAGAAAAAAAAGGAAATCTAAATAAACAGACATACTGTGTTCACGGATTAAAGACTAGACAAAGTAAATATGCCAATTCATTCCTATTTCTAGCAAGACTTTTTGGTACATAGAGACAAGATTATTCTAAAATTTATATGGAAAGACAAAGGAGCTAGCATAGCAAAAACAATTTTGAAAAAGAAAAACAAAGTGGAAGCAATCACCTTACCTGAGTTATTATGTAACTACAGCAATCACACTGTGAGGGACCGATGGGGGAGACACATAGATCAATGGAACAGACCAGAACCAAGAAGTAGACCTACATTAATACGTCCAACTGCTTTTGAAAGTGCAAAAATCATTTCACAGAAGAAAGTGAGACTTTTCAACAAATGGTGCTGAAGCAACTGGACATCCACGGGGGAGAAAAAAGAACTCTGACCTAAGCTTCATATCTTATGCAAAATTAACTGAAAATAGATCACGGACTTAAAAGGTAAAACATTACTATGAAACTTTTAGGAAAAAATAGGAGAAGAGCTTCAGGATCTATGGCTAAGCAAAGAGCTCTTAGACTGGACACCAAAAATAAATAAATAAATAAAATAAAATAAATAATAATAAAAATAAAATAAAATCCAGAAAAGGAAAAACTGATAAACCTGACTTCACCAAAATTGAAAAATTTTGCTTTGTAGAAAACCTTGCTAAGAGAAAAAAAAGACAAGCTACAGACTGGATGAAAAGATCTGCAAAATATCCAACAAAGGACTAGCATCTAGAATATATTCATCAATTAAAAAAAAACCCTCTCAAAACTCCACAGTAAAAAAATTCAAACAACTCACCATTAGAATTAATAAATGAATTCAGTAAGGTAGCAGGATACAAGATTAAATACATAAATCTGTTGCATTTCTTTACACTAACGATGAAATATCCGAAAGAGAAAGTAAAAAAAAAAAAATCCCATTTAAAATTTCATCAAAAAAATATCTAGGGGGCTTCCCTGGTGGCGCAGTGGTTGAGAGTCCGCCTGCTGATGCAGGGGACACGGGTTCATGCCCCCCAGGAAGATCCCGCATGCTGCGGAGTGGCTGGGCCTGTGAGCCGTGGCCGCTGAGCCTGTGCGTCTGGAGCCTGTGCTCCGTAACGGGAGAGGCCACAACAGTAAGAGGCCCACATACCGCAAAAA
>NW_020175321.1:524938-528136 GCF_003031525.2 Neophocaena asiaeorientalis asiaeorientalis | reverse complement strand
TCTGGAGCCTGTGCTCCGCAACGGGAGAGGCCACAACAGTGAGAGGCCCAAATACCGAAAAAAAAAAAAAAAAAAAAAAATCTAGGAATAAACTTAACCAAGGAGGTGAAAGACCGATACACTGAAAAATATAAAACATTGATAAAGGAAATTGAAGCTGATTCAAAGAAATGAAAAGATATCCCACACTCTTGGATTGGAAGAATTAATATTGTCAAAATGTCCATACCACCCAAAGCAATCTATAAATGTAGTGCAATCCCTATCAAATACCCATGACATTTTTCACAGAACAAGAATAACAATCCTGAGATTTATATGGAACCAAAAAAGACCCATAATTGCCAAAGCAATCCCGAGGAAAAAGAACAAAGCTGGAGGCATAACCCTTCCAGACTTCAGACTATACTATAAAGCTATAGTAATCAAAACTGTGGTATTGGCACAAAAACAGACATATAGCCCGATGCAATAGAACAGAGAGGCCAGAAATAAACCTACAGTCAATAAATCTATGACAAAGGAGACAAGAATATAAAGTAGAGAAAACACAGTCTCTTCAACAAGTGGGGTTGAGAAAGCTGGACAACTACATGTAAATGAAATCAGAACACTCCCTCACACCATATACAAAAATAAACTCAAAATGGTTTAAAGACCTAAAAATAAGACATGACACCATAAAACTCCTAGACGAGAACATAGGCAAGACATTCTTGGACATAAATGGTTGCAATATTTTCTTAGAAATAAGAAATAAAAGCAAAAATAAACAAATGGGACCTAATCTATCTTAAAAGCTTTTGCACAGCAAAGGAAACCATCAATGAAATGAAAAGATAACCTACAGACTGAGAGAAAATATTTGCAAATGATGAGACCAACAAGGGGTTAATCTCTAAACTATACAAACAGCTCATGCAGCCTAATATCAAAAAAACAAACAACCCAATCAAAAAATGGGTGGAAGATCTAGATAGACGTTTCTGCAAAGAAGACATACAGATGGCCAACAGGCCCATGCAAAGATGCTTAGCATCACTGATCATCAGGAAAATACAAATCAAAACCACAATGAGGTACCACCTGACACTGGTCAGAATGGCCATCACCAAAAAGTCTACAGGAGGGGGCTTCCCTGGTGGCGCAGTGGTTGAGAATCTGCCTGCTAATGCAGGGGACACGGGTTCGAGCCCTGGTCTGGGAGGATCCCACATGCCATGGAGCAACTAGGCCCGTGAGCCACAACTACTGAGCCTGCGCGCCTGGAGCTTGTGCTCGGCAACAAGAGAGTCCGCGATAGTGAGTGGCCCGCGCACCGCGATGCAGAGTGGCCCCCGCTTGCCACAACTAGAGAAAGCCCTCGCACAGAAACAAAGACCCAACACAGCAAATAAATAAAATTAGTAAACTCCTACCCCCAACATCTTTAAAAAAAAAAGTCTACAGGAAGAGCTTCAAGATGGCAGAAGAGTAAGATGCGGAGACCACCTTCCTCCCCACAAATACATCAGAAATACATCTACACGTGCAACAACTCCTACAGAACACCTACTGAACGCTGGCAGAAGACCTCAGACCTTCCAAAAGGCAAGAAACTCTCCACGTACCTGGGTAGGGCAAAAGAAAGAAGAATAAACAGAGACAAAAGGATAGGGACGGGACCTGCACCAGTGGGAGGGAGCCGTGGAGGAGGAAAGGTTCCCACACACTAGGAAGCCCCTTCGCGGGCGGAGACTGCGGGTGGCGGAGGGGGTCAGCTTCGGAGACGCGGAAGAGAGCGCAGCAACAGGGGTGCGGGGGGCAAAGCGGAGAGATTCCCGCACAGAGGATCGGTGCCGACCGGCACTCACCAGCCCGAGAGGCTTGTCTGCTCCCCCGCCGGGGCGGGCGGGGCTGGGAGCTGAGGCTCGGGCTTCTGTCGGAGCGCAGGGAGAGGACTGGGGTTGGTGGCGTGAACACAGCCTACAGGGGGTTAGTGCGCCACGGCTGGCCGGGAGGGAGTCCGGGAAAAGTGTGGAGCTAACGAAGAGACAAGAGACTTTTCTTCCCTCTTTGTTTCCTGGTGCACGAGGAGAGGGGATTCAGAGCGCTGCTTAAAGAAGCCCCAGAGACTGGCGCGAGCTGCGGCTAAAAGCGCGGACACCAGAGACGGGCATGAGACGCTAAGGTTGCTGGTGCCGCCACCAAGAAGCCTGTGTGCGAGCACAGGTCACTATCCACACCCACCTTCCGGGGAGCCTGTGCAGCCCGCCACTGCCAGGGTCCCGGGATCCAGGGACAACTTCCCCGGGAGAACGCACGGCGGGCCTCAGGCTGGTGCAACGTCACGCCGGTCTCTGCAGCCGCAGGCTCGCCCCGCACTCCGTGCCCCTCCATCCCCCTGGCCTGAGTGAGCCACAGCCCCCGAATCAGCGGCTCCTTTAACCGCGTCCTGTCTGAGCGAAGAACAGACGCCCTCCGGCGACCTACACGCAGAGGCGGGGCCAGATCCAAAGCTGAGCCCCTGGGAGCAGTGAGAACAAAGAAGAGAAAGGGAAATCTCTCCCAGCAGCCTCAGGAGCGGCGGATTAAATCTCCACAATCAACTTGATGTACCTGCATCTGTGGAATACCTGAATAGACAACGAATCCTCCCAAATTGAGGAGGTGGACTTTGGGAGCAACGATATATGCATTTTTTCCGCTTTTTCTCTTTCTGTGAGTGTGTATGCTTCTGTGTGTGATTTTGTCTGTATAGCTTAGCTTTTACCATTTGTCTGGTTTTTTTTTATTACTTAAAGATTTTATTTCTTAATAATGATTATTTTTAATAACTTTTATTTTACTTTATTTTATCTTCTTCTTTCTTTCTTTTTTTCCTCCCTTTTATTCTTAACCGTCTGGGGGACAGACTCTTGGTGCTCCAGCCAGGAGTCAGTGCTGTGCCACTGAGGTGGGAGAGCCAAGTTCAGGACACTGGTCCACAAGAGACCTCCCAGCTCCGCGTAATATCAAATGGCAAAAATCTCCCAGAGATCTCCATCTCAACGCCAAGACTCAGCTCCACTCAATGACCAACAAGCTACAGTGCAGGACACCCTATGCCAAACAACTAGCAAGACAGGAACACAACCCCATCCATTAGCACAGAGGCTGCCTAAAATCATAATTAAGGCCACAGACACCCCAAAACACACCACCAGACGTGGACCTGCC
>NW_020175321.1:510048-524578 GCF_003031525.2 Neophocaena asiaeorientalis asiaeorientalis | reverse complement strand
GAAAAATGGAGCTGGAGGAATCAGGCTCCCTGACTTCAGACTATACTACAAAGCTACAGTAATCAAGACAGTATGGTACTGGCACAAAAACAGAAATATAGATCAATGGAACAGGATAGAAAGCCCAGAGATAAACCCACACACATATGGTCACCTTATCTTTGATAAAGGAGGCAAGAATATACAGTGGAGAAAAGACAGCCTCTTCAATAAGTAGTGCTGGGAAAACTGGACAGCTACATGTAAAAGAATGAAATTAGAACACTCCCTGACACCATACACAAAAATAAGCTCAAAATGGATTAAAGACCTAAATGTAAGGCCAGACACCATCAAACTCTTAGAGGAAAACATAGGCAGAACACTCTATGACATAAATCACAGCAAGATCCTTTTTGACCCACCTCCTAGAGAAATGGAAATAAAAATAAACAAATGGGACCTAATGAAACTTAAAAGCTTTTGCACAGCAAAGGAAACCACAAACAAGACGAAAAGACAACCCTCAGAATGGGAGAAAATATTTGCAAATGAAGCAACTGACAAAGGATTAATCTCCAAAATATACAAGCAACTCATGCAGCTCAATATCAAAAAAACCAAACAACTCAATCCAAAAATGGGCAGAAGACCTAAATAGACATTTCTCCAAAGAAGATATACAGATTGCCAACAAACACATGAAAGAATTCTCAACATCATTAATCATTAGAGAGATGCAAATGGAAACTACAGTGAGATATCATCTCACACCGGTCAGAATGGCCATCATCAAAAAATCTAGAAACAATAAATGCTGGAGAGGGTGTGGAGAAAACGGGACCCTCTTGTACTGTTGGTGGGAATGTAAATTGATACAGTCACTATGGAGAACAGTGTGGAGTTTCCTTAAAAAACTAAAAATAGAACTACCATACGACCCAGAAATTCCATTACTGGGCATATACCCTGAGAAAACCATAATTCAAAAAGAGTCATGTACCAAAATATTCATTGCAGCTCTTTTTACAATAGCCAGGACATGGAAGCAACCAAAGTGTCCATCAACAGATGAATGGATAAAGAAGATGTGGCACATATATACAATGGAATATTACTCAGCCATAAAAAGGAACGAAACTGAGTTATTTGTAATGAGGTGGATGGACCTAGAGACTGTCATACAGAGTGAGGTAAGTCAGAAAGAGAAAAACAAATACCGTATGCTAACACATATATATGGAATCTAAAAAAAAAAAGAAAAAAATGATCAGAAGAACCTAGGGGCAAGACGGGAATAAAGATGCAGACCTACCAGAGAATGGACTTGAGGATATGCGGAGGGGGAAGGGTTAAGCTGGGATGAAGTGAGAGAGTGGCATGGATATACATACACTACCAAACGTAAAATAGATAGCTAGTGGGAAGCAGCTGCAAAGCACAGGGAGATCAGCTCAGTGCTTTGTGACCACCTAGAGGGGTGGGATAGGGAAAGTGGGAGGGAGGGAGATGCAAGAGGGAAGAGATATGGGGACATATGTATATGTATAACTGATTTACTTTGTTATAAAGCAGAAACTAATACACCACTGTAAAGCAATTATACTCCAATAAAGATGTTAAAAAAAAAAGTCTACAAATAACAAATGCTGGAGAGGGTGTCGAGAAAATGGAACCCTCCTACACTGTCGATGGAAATGTAAATCTGTGCAACCACTATGGAAAAAAGTATGGGGGTTCCTCAAAAACTAAAAATATGGCTACCATATGATCCAGCAATCCCACTCCTGGGTATATATCCAGAAAAGACAAACTCTAATTTGAAAAGATACATGCACCCCAATGTTCACGGAAGCATTATGTACAATAGCCATGATATGGAAGCAACCCAAGTGCCCATCAACAGACAACTGGATTAAGAAGATGTGGTATGTATGTACAATAGAACATTCCTCAGCCATAAAAAAGAATGAAATATTGCCATTTGCAGCAGCATAGAGAATATCACACTTAGTGAAGTAAGTCAGACAAATATTATTGTGATATCACTTGTATGTGGAACCTAAAGAATAGTACAAATGAATCTATATACAAGAGAGAAACAGGCTCACAGACGTAGGAAACAAACTTATGGTTATCAAAGGGGAAAGAGGGAGGGAGAGGGATAAATTAGGAGGTGGGGCTTAACAGATACAAACTCCTATACGTAAAATAGATAAGCCACAAGGATTTACTCTATAGCACAGGGAACTATATTCAATATCTTGTAATAACATATAATGGAAAAGAATCTGAAAAACTATGTAAATGAATCACCTTCCTATACACCTGAAACTAAAACAATATCGTAAATCAACTATAATTCAATAATTAATTAATTAATTAAAAAATCAAACAGCCCAATTAGAAAATGGGCATAAGACATGAAGAGGCATTTCACTGAAAAGGAGATACAAATGGCAAATAAACACATGAAAATATGTTTAAGGTCATTAGCCAATTTTTAGAAAAATGTAAATAAAACCATAATAAGGTATCACTACACGTTAACAGAAAGGCTAAAATAAAAAGTAGTGACAACACCAAATGCTGGCCAGGATGTGCAGAAACTAGATCACTCATACATTGCTGGTAGAAATATAAAATGGTACAGTGAACTGGAAAACAGCTTGACGGTTTCTCAAAAAAGCTAAACAAGCAACCACCAGATGACTCAGCAACTGCACTTCCAGGCATTTATCCCAGAAAAATGAAGACTTATGTTCACACAAAACCCTGCACATGAATGTTTGTAGCAGCTTTATTTGTAATCGCTAAAAATTGGAAAGAACCCAGATGTTCTTCAACAGGTGACTGGCTAAACAAATTAGTACATTCAGACCAAGGAACAGTACTAAGCAATAAAGAGGAGTGAACCATTCACACATGCGATAAGCTGGATGGATCTCCAGAGAATTATGCTGTGTGAAGAAGTCAATCCCAGAAGATTACACACTGCATGATTCCACTTACAGAACACTCCTGAAACAGATGAACAGATGAGTGGTTGCCAGGGCCTAGGGAGGGGTGGGGGCAGGGAGGAAGAGTGTGTGCCTTTAAAGGGTGCAGGAGAGATCTCTGTGCTGATAGAAGTGATCTGTATCGGTAGCCATGGCAACATCAAAATCCTGGTTATCTTACGACCATTTTGCAACGTTCCCACTGTGGGCAACAGGGGAAAGGGTCCGTGAAAGCTCTATTTTTTCTTAAACTTATGAATCTATCATGATCTCAAAATAAAAAGTTCTATAAAAAAATGAAAGAATAGGTGGTATTATCAGACAGTGACTCTGTAAGTTGACTCTGCAGATCCCACACTGAAAGGACCACTGAAGGGTGTGCTTCAAGGAGGACGTGGTACCCAGAGGGAGGGACCGGCAGGTGAGATGCGAGGCTGTGTGTCCTGTTATTTTCCGTCTGGAGATACATGTGTTTGGTTGACACAAACACGACCAAGCACCACAACCGGCAATGACTTGTTCCCTGTAGGTGACAAGGATCCAACTTACGAAGAGTTTCCGTTAAACTCCTCCTGTGGACGAGGGGCTCTGGATTTCACAGGCTTCCTCGGAGCTGAGTGGCATCATCTACAAAACCTGGCACTCTCTCCTCGGGGCGTGAGGTTGGCTGGTTTCTCACAGCAGTGAGGCCTTCACTCACGAGGCCCATATCCATGGGTTTGGTAGAAAGTGCGCTCGCTGGCTTTACTGATTTCTTTTGTTTTTATGACCTGCGTTTTTTTTTCCCCCCTCTTTCCTTGCTGGAAGTTGGATGACATACACATTGCATATCATGTATGTTTTATATGACAAGTGTACGGTGCTTAACTGCTACAAAAAAGGCTTACCAGGAGCAGGTAACTAGGCATGTTACAAAGCAATTTATGAGGGGTGTGTAGGGCACGTTGTTAGGCTGTATAAGGTAACTAATTGTGAGCTAAATAATTATGTCTACTTCAGTTGGATTTGATGTTGTTTTATAACAGTGGATGTCACTTTGCTCAAAATCACAAAGAAATTTTTTGCATCCGACTTGTGATCATTATGAGGGTTTCCTCAGAATGACCTAAGCTTGAGGGTGGGGGAAAGCGCATATCCCAAAATAGAAAACCTAAAAGGGATATACGCTACTAATGTATTTTTAATTTTGCATGAGAAATGTTAAATGAGGTAACAGGAAAGGTAATGAATAATTAGAAACCAGTCTTGGGCAAAAGTCAGTCATTGAGGAACACGGACAAAATTGGATCAGGAAAAAATGGCCTCCGCTGAAGCAGCTAACACAAAGCCAAAGGATTAACTCCATGGGGGAAACCTCATTTGGAACCTACTGACTTTTTTTTTTTTGCGGTACGTGGGCCTCTCGCTGTTGTGGCCTCTCCCGTTGCGGAGCACAGGCTCCGGACGCGCAGGCTCAGCGGCCATGGCTCACGGGTCCAGCCGCTCCGCGGCACGTGGGATCCTCCCGGACCGGGGCACGAACCCGTGTCCCCTGCATCGGCAGGTGGTCTCTCAACCAGTGCGCCACCAGGGAAGCCCTACTGACTTGTTTTTACACTCGTTTCAAGCAACCTCCAATTTCCCGGACCACAGCAGATCGGCCGCACGTGCTACAGCATGACTGTGGCTACACGGACAATGACGAGTGACGGGGAGCTGGGCACCGGGCCAGAAAGGGGCACTAAGAGCCCCGCACATCCGCTCCACCACTGACCTTCAGCCTCAAGAAAATCAAGTCACGCTGAGTAGACCATATGGCCTCTGCCTTCCTCGTTTCTCCAAGCACTGGTTCTGCTTTTAAGGTTTCCAGATGTCAGAAAGGAAGCAAAGGTGGATGATGGCCTTGACTGCAGGATTCATTCCGTGTATTCTGCTTCCTGGCACAAAAGGTGCTGGGACAGTGGGTCATCTGAGAAGGGGTCCTGGGTTTCCGGCTTAGGGACCAGCTGGTCAGTGATACCAACAACTGAGGTAAGAAAGCCTGAAGGCTCTGAGGACATATGCATGTTGTGGGTGCAGATTCAGAGATCACACTTCAAATGCCCACGACCATGGAGGAGATCTGGGCAGGTGGCTCCTCTAAGTGCTGTGAACGGAAGCTCGGTAAGGTCACCCCCAGCACCCCGAGGTGAGCCAGGCCACTGGAGCTGGGGCCGAGGGTGGGCTGCTGAAGGGCGGGGGATGCAAGAGGCTGCAGATGAAAAGCACTGGCAGCTCTGACCAGAGCTTGGCTGGGATGGAAAGAAGGGCCAGGTCAGTGAGGGGAGAGTGCAGTGTGGATGCCAGCAGGTGGGAAGTGACCAGCGGAAAAGGGATGACTGGTGACACACGTCCGTAAGCCTTGAGAGATGAGGTGTGAGGCAGGAGGCAGGGCTTAGTGTCCGCCGCGACAGAGACCTCTTTTCTTGAGACAGTAGGACCAGGGCTAAGGTGAGGTGTGGAGGTGAAGACAGGCGGAGAAGGGGCGGCAGGGCAGGGAGACTCCTCGGCATGGCACCTTCCTCTTCCTGTCACCTAGTGGAGGTGAGCTGAGGGCTTGAGATCAACGAAGGTTTAAAACAGCAGATGCAGAGGAAAAGCGAGCCGGCCAGGAGAGAGGGAAGGGTGGCCAGGCACCCCGAGCACCCAGCCGGATGCACAGGCCATCTGTCTACAGAGGTCTCAATCGGAGAAGAGCTTTGCCCACACGGCAGTGGGCAGGGCAGATGGTGGGGAACCAGGGCCGGGGTCACAGCGCGAGCGCAGCTGAGGAAGAGGCGAAGGGAAGGCGCGGGCGCTCATCGCCCCAACAGAAGGGGCTGGAGGGGCCGGGAGCCCGCAACTCCTAAGGGGGAGGACGGGTGAGGGTGACTGGGACGGGGCATGTGACAACATCCAGAGAGCAGCCGGGGACGTGAGGGCCTCAAAGTGGGGGCAGAAGAGAAGGCGAAGAAGGGGATAGGCAATGACATCAAGGAACTGAAAATCCAAGCAGGGACCCCGCCGTCGCCCAGGGTGGACAAGGGGCTGTAGTAGAGAGCGGGACCCCAGACTAGGGGAACTTGGCGGGTAAGGAACAGCCCCGAGGACACCAGGGAACAGCAACAAGGAGGACAAAGTATCGCACAGAACATCAGATGACATGTAGTACTTCCAAAAAAAAAACAGTTCTAGTTCACTGGGCAGGGGGACTCAAGCAGCAAAACCCTTGGTGGAGCGTTGGCTTAGGCGAGGCGGCCGGTCTGGGTGGCAGGAGAGCAGTGACCTATGGATGGCGGCGGGACAGGCGGCGAGCAGCCTGGCTGGTGGCAGCGGCACTGGGGCCTTGCCTGAGCCTGAGTTAAATGACGGCAGAGAGGAGCTGTGACACGGTGGGTTTAACATTCTCAGCACAGACCCCAGGGGCTGCTCAAGGTCACGGACAGGCTCTGAGACTGTGCGGACACGCTCGTGTGGGTCAGACCCACTGGGGGCCTGAGGTTCCTTCGCAGGTGAGTGAGCCTGGCCAGCGACCCAGCATCAAACCCGCAAGTTCTTAGGTGATACCTACTTGATGTAATAATATGAAAAAATAAAGAAAAGGAATTCTTCTCCTAAAGTAGAAACTGCCCAGAAAAGGAAGTTGGCGGCCAGTGAAGCAGACAGAAATGAAGAGACCTAATAAAAAAACAATTATCCTTAACCAGGAAATAAGTTTGAATACTTTAAAGAGTAGAATGTTAAATCTGATTGAGGTATACGAGAGGATAAAATTATATGAAGAAATAAGGGCAAGCTGTTTGTCAAAATGTTTCAGAGAACACTCCAACTGGGGTAATGAAAAGAGAAAAGTTGAACAGTAATTTTTGTATTTGAGGATTCATACAGAAAACGTGTCTTTCTGAACTACAACTTTGGAGCAAGCCTCAAGTACCATAATAGTATCTGCAATTTTAGAGATTACACAGAAATGAAAGCACCCCATGTGAACGGGAAAGGTCTCCGGCATTAGTTGAGAAGGTACAGGCTTCAGCACCCACCTCCCAATTGTGTCCTGAGTTAGAGATAGATTCTGACTCGTATCAAACATCCAGTGTGTGTCTAGCACACGCACTAGAGCAATGAGATCCAGGGGGTCATCAGTGATCAGAGACGAAATGGAGGAGAAGGATTTCAAAATTACGTACAAGTTTATGACAAAATTACTCAAGGTGTTAATTTATGAAAAGTGGGGAAACAGCAATGGCCACCAAATAATTGACTTCCATTCCCCGTCTCCCTCCACAAAGTATTAGTGGTTCTGAAGGTAAATGGTTAAAGGTAAAGTGGTTCTGAAGGTAAATGTTAGTCTTCAAAACACCAAATATTTTTATCAGCTTCACAAAGACAATGAGAACTAAGGTCAAAGGCAAGTATATTGTGTCTGCAAAATAACAAGAGAAATTTTGCTCTTCCTAAGAAGATCAGGTTTTCCCATCGGTGCTCGCCCACGGTGGAGGTCCGTGCTCTTTCCACAACTCTGCTGCGTCCTCCCCATTGGAGAAGGGACATCTAAGTCTGTCCTCTACTTCAGGAAAATCACTAACTGGAAGAAACAAGTTCAAACTGAACCGCAGCTGACATTTTTTGGAGACTAGGAGGCACTGCTGTGGTAGATGTTGTCTGCCTAACAGCCTTCCCCCAAGGAGCCACAGTAACCTCGGGAAACAGGACCCCAGAACTCCAGGACAGGCGCTGTTTTTAAAAACCGATTCCCAGGCCCCTTCTCCCTTCCTGAGACTGGATTAGAAACACAGGTTTCAGCTAAAGAGAGCAAGGCATTACCCTGCCTGTAACTGGTCCAGGGCAGGCACTTGACCTAACTTGGCCCAATCAGATGGGGATGATGGACTTTATTTCATAAACATGGGAAAGCACCCCTCTTTTCTATGGATGTAAACAAGGAAGGGTACCCAGATTACAAACAGTAGCCGTTTTATGGCTCAGGGGATGAGGATAATACAGCCAGAGGAGAGAGATGTTAAAAATTTAGGTCCTTGCTGACATGGCTGAGCTTCTGAATCAACCAGCCCTGAAACCTCATCTATAGCTATTTTCAAAAATACATGTTCAAACTCAACAAGAAGAGTGCACTAGAATGAATTCCGACAGACCAATACTTGAATAAAGTACTCTAAAATGAAAAAATATATACACTTTCATATTACCTATGCCACTTGCAGTTGGAAACCTTCTACCTCAGAAAATGACCAAAAGAGCTAACAATCTATTATCTATAGAACAGAAGTTTCCTTTTAAGCATAATTTCTAAAAAATTTTATTTTTGATCCTGTAGAGTCAATTTATAATCAGAAGGTGGTTAAGTAAACATGGATTTAGAACGAGGTGAGTGCATTCAACGAATGTATTTAATAACTACCAACTGCCGGGCATTTGAATGTTTGGTGAACAAAGATTCCGGTCACCTGGTAGCTGTCCCCAGGGTGGGAAGAAGTCTGCCTGGGTGCCCCAGGCCCCAGGGCAGGGTGCCAGCCTCCCTGAAGTGCCTGATGGACACACTGAGGCTTGCCTCTGGGCTCCTGCACCTGCAGGCCAGCCAGCTGCCATATGACCATCATCTTCTCTCTGCAGGTGCAGTTACATTCAAATGGGCAGCAGTCAAGGGCTGCTGCCCCAGAATCAAAGCAATGGTGCCTCTGCAGCCCTCAGCTCCAACCGCTGGGAGCTGATTTCAGATGTGACTTCCCAAGGGAAGTCCATTCTCCAAAAGGATGCCTGTGTGACCTCTTTGGAGAGGTTTTAATTAGAATTGCATTTATATTACATACAATGTAAAAAACCGGTAGACTTCTACCATAAAGAAAAGAATTAAACTACATCTTCCAGTCAGCTTTTCTATTCATCCTGACATTTTGTTTCACATCCTGTAACTGAGAGGAAAATATACCACCTCCCCAGTGGAATCAAAGTGAAGGTTCATTCAACATTCTCTGACGGCTGTCCCGGGGCTGGTCACAGCATGGGGGACAGAAAGTCATGCAAGCAGTCCCCTGCTTTCAAAGAGCTTACGGTCTAGTCTTGAAAGAGATGTGCTTTGCCACCATCAAGAGTTGACTGAATTGCAAAATCGATCCGCCAGTCCCCACAGGCAGCAAAGCTGGGTGTTTATTGTATGAGGACTCTTATCATAACCCGTGTAAGCAAGTGAACCAGAGAAACTTCTGTAACGGAGCAAGCACGTGGCACGTAACCATATTTTAAATTACAACAAAGGAGGGAAAGATGCTGTGTTTTTAAGTCCGCAGTCTCTTCTGGAAGATTAAAACTTCACATTTGAAAAATGGTAAACCTCCCTCTAAAATACATCGTCTCATTCATAAAGTATCAGCACTTTATGAATGGTGTCCCTCCCCCCCATTTCTAAATATGAGCTGCTTTTTACGACTTCTTAACTGCCCAAAACACAGCATATAAGAGAAATAGGAAGAATCAGAAGGCCAAGGTCACTAAGTGTTGTCATATAAGCAATTACTGTTCTGCAGTGTAGCGTAGGGTTGCATCTAGCTGTGGCAGAGCAATCAAGCATGATTCCCCAGGTATCACATCAGGGATTTATTTATTGGCCAAATCTCTCTCAATGTAAACTTATTTTTGTTTAGAAAGCTTAGTGGGGATTACAAAGGAAGACAATCTGTAGACAGTGTTCGTTTGACTTATGTGTTGTGCTGTAGTACCCTATCCTTTACATCTGCCTTGCTTGATCCGCCTTTAGACAATGGTACCCTGCACATCATTTTAGCTTTTGATTCATAGTCACAGCTACAGAGAAGCAAAGGTCTTCTTTAGACACGTGGAACTCAGTCCATTACCAAGATGAGACTGGCAGAGAAAGCTGTGACGTCCAAAGGCAAGTGTTACAGACAGGACACAGAGGAATCACAGGTTTTCCCTCAAACTATTTCCACTGGCGAGTATTCTAATGGATTTGTTAGAAATGGGAAATAAAAAAAATCTATTCCATCGGTCTGAGCAGTCTCTAACGGATGGTTTAGGAGAAAAAAAAAAAATCAAAGAAACTTCAGCTTTCTTCTCATTCCAAAAAAATATTCAGAGCAAAGATCATCTCTTAGGCAAATGGGTACCTGGGGAATAGCAACGGGTAATTAGTTGGGTTTGGGACATGGGGTAGGCTACCTCTCGGCCATCCACATGTAATAGGTAGGTAGGGAGTTGAAAACAAGATATTTAGCTTGAGGGACTGACGTGGCTAGAAATATTTAGGAGACTTCAGAGAAAGGCAAATGACAGGCAAGGATTGGAATGCTTTATAGTTCAAATGACCATGAAAAATTCTCATAAACTTCTGATTTTCCAAAGAACAATGTTTTCAAAGTTCTACGGCCTGGAGGCATTGTACAGAATAATGTCCTGAGATGCAGCTGTGGTCCTTGGACCAACAGTGCATGCACAGCCTGGGAGCTGGGCAGGTGCAGAAGTGAATATGCAAAACCAGAATCTGCATCTTAACACAGCAGGGGGCTCGGGGCACGTGCAGTTGAGAACCACGGTGGTTGCAGTGCTCCCCAAACTTCGGTTCTTGCTCACCAATTTTCAATGGTGAGAAAAAGAAAAATACAAACATTTAAAATGATAAATGTATTCAATTTAGAGAAACGTCCTTTTATTCTGATGTTATATGCTTCCTTTGTTGACATTTTTTACATGCCCTGTCTAACAAAACACAGTAATGGCAATTTAGGTGATTTCCCTAACAGCAAGTTTATTCACACTTCATTGGAACCAGATGACTCTGAAGACGTTATTTCCTTTGCCTAGAATGTTCTCCTCACTCCACTTTGCTTTATCAAGCCTGAATTTCTCCCTGAATCATATTTTGACTACCAACGCCTATGTATTAGTTTCCTATGGCTGCTACAACGCCTATGTATTAGTTTCCTATGGCTGCTATAACAAAATGCCACAAACTGGATGGCTTATGTGGTAGTCTCGTAGTTCTAGGTTAGAAGTCCAAAGTCAAGGTGCTGGCAGGGCCAGGCTCTCTCTGAGGATGCCAGGGAAGGACCCCTCCTTGCCTCTTCCTAGCTTCTGGTGGCTGCCGGCCATCCTTGGTGGTCCTGGGCTTGTACTCACATCACTTCGACTTCAGCCTCTCTTTACATCACATTTTCCCTCCATGTGTCTATATCAAATTCCTCTCAACTTATAAGGATGCCAGTCATTGAATGAGAGCTCACCCTAATCCAACATGACCTCAACTGAACCTGATTACATCAGTAAAGACCCTATTTCCAAATAAGGTCACATCCACAGGTTGCCTGGGCTTAGGACCTGAACTTGAACATACCTTTTAGGGGATACAATTCAACCCACAGCAACCTATAGTGATAACATTCTAAAAAGAACATGTCCTGATAATTCTCAAAGTTATATGTCAAATGTTGTAATACTTTCAAAATAAAGCACAAAATAAAAATATTGAGTATATACGGTATCACTAATAAAACTAGTATATGACCAACGATTTGTGTCCTGGCTTCATAAATTGTTGTCACTGTAGAATGCATAAAGTCCAGTGTATATAGAGATTTGGCTTAGACTTTTCCTCACTCTCAAACTGTCTCGGCCCTTTTTCCTTTTTTTTTTTTTTTTTAATTTCTAGCATCTTCTACACCAGGGGTCCCCAACCCAGGGCTGCGGACCATTACCATCCGTGGCCTGTTGGGAACTGGGTGGCACAGCAGGAAGTGAGTGGCGGCGAGCAAACAAAGCTTCATCCGCAGCTCCCCGTCGCTCCCCGCCGCTCCCCGTCCCTCCCCATTGCTCCCCATCACTGGCATTACTGCCTGAACCCTCCCCGCCCCCTCGTCCATGGAACAACTGTCTTCCACAAAACCGGTCCCTGGTGCCAAAAAGGTCGGGGACCGCTGTTCTACACCGCTTAACGCTTCTCAGCTCCTTTCTGAACATCACTGCTCGATACTACCTATTCGATTCGTTCGTTTTGTCTCACAGATCTTGGTATCAGAAATTAAAGGCAATTTCTGATCAGTCAGTCTGGAGCTCCTTGGGAAGCCCCAAGCCATACTAAGTGGCCAGAGCATTAAGAACGCTGTGGATCTAACAATCTTTGGGAAACACTTTCGGTTTAGGGATATTCAGAGGGAGGGTTTCAATCAGAAACCTATGTGTTCGAGATTTCAATGTTGTATTACAATATTAAGTAAAGTATTACATAACATATGTTATTCATGTGGTTGGTGCTTTCAGAGCAGCAAAATACTGAACCCTATTCAGTCCCTGGCAGGTGAAATACTGCCTTAATAAGCGAAAAGGCAAGTAGACAGAGCTCATTAACAGTACACTGGTAAGCAGTGGTTCTTTATGTTTCATCATATACCTGTCAACCTACAGAGACTCCTTTTCCAGAAGGCAGAAAATGAGCACAGAGTACAAAGGAATTTAAAGATTAGGCAAAACATTCCTTTACCAGCTACCTAACAGGCAAACGTCCAAAAGCAGGGAACCTGTTTTCCTTTTGGGAACCAATGCTGTGCCAATCTACCAATGATAAGTGAAGGTGATAGCTTAGGACTTGGTTTTGGGTGACTTTTATTTTGGGTTGGCACTTTCAAGTGCCACCCTTGCTCTTCCTAAAACTAATTTCTATGAGTTTCTTCTACTAGAGGGAAGGATTAAATTCAGTTAGTTAAAAGTAAAAAACAGGGCTTCCCTGGTGGCGCAGTGGTTGAGAGTCTGCCTGCCGATGCAGGAGACACGGGTTCATGTCCCGGTCTGGGAAGATCCCACATGCCACGGAGCGGCTGGGCCCGTGAGCCATGGCCGCTGAGCCTGCGGGTCCGGTGCCTGTGCTCCACAACGGGAGAGGCCACAACAGTGAGAGGCCCGCGTACCGCAAAAAAATAAGAAATAAAAATAAAAAACATATTTGGAAGGTACCATGAAATAAGAACACTAAAGGTCAAAGCCTGATGAACAGAATCTGATCAGTTAACCTGTGATGCTTGATGAGCTCTGTCTGAAGTGGAGATGCCAGATTTTACCAAGGTTATTGTTTCATATGAGACAACTGAATAACAAAATCTCTATCTTCCCATATTCCTCCTAACTCATAACCCCACTTGGTTTCCTACTTGGACTTTCCACCCCTCCCATGTGCTCCTTTCTCCGGGTCAGAGGAAAAAACAAAGTGTGGGCAAAGGAGCACTTGAAAATAAAGAAAAAGCAAAAGCATAACCAAAACTTGCTGGAGAAATGGATTTTCTTTAGGAAATCTGACTGTGGTTCTCTACAGACAGAGGCAGACCACGTGGATGTGACAGGTGCTGTAGCATCAGAAGCTCCCATGCCACTGATCCTTACAAGCCAGGGACGTCCTGTCGGACTTCCTAAGCCTTCTAGGAACAGCCATCCTGCTCCCAGCGTTACCAAGAACAGGGCAGGTACCAGTCACAGGAGTGGCTGAAGGTGAAGCAAATGCCCAGGGGCCTCAACCACACTCCTCTTACAGGGACCCTGGATCCCTCAGGGCCTGGGTATGTGCGCACTGGTTAACGCCTCCCTGGCCTGGGTCTGGGTCAGGTTTCTTTCTAACATACCTTCAGAGACCACATTCCTTCAGAACTCCTGCCTTAAGTTTTTAACATTCATTAGTATCATACCTGGATTAACATTGTATCCCCCCTGGGCCGTAAACTCCCTGAGAGCAGAGCAGTGCCGGTGGGTACCTTGTAGTGTTGGAAACCATGCCGGCCCATAAAGCCGGTCCATACCTATCTGTTGATGGGAAAGGGGGCAGCATGTCAGGACACACGGAGGAGAGACATGACTGATTTGACGGGAAGTAATGGTTTTGAACTTGAGCCCCTCCCTGGGACTGTAAAGTCCAAATCAGACTTTGAGAATGCACACATCTGAGAGTGATTCCAGACTGGTGAACACCTCATCAACCTTGATACAAAGCAGAAGTGTACTATGTTGTTTATTTTTACCACGCAGGACAAAAAGAAACACAGTTTATGAATTGGGAAGGCTTTCGTTTATTAAAAAAAGAAAATCTCTCTTGGGTGCCTTCAGGTGTGGGTGCTACAGAGGAAGCAAAGATCAAGCAGACTGGGCTGTGCTTCGGCGGTGCTTACGGTCTTAAAAAGACACATTTATAAAGAGCCATCACGCAGCCTGAAAAGTCTCTGGAAATAGAAATGGATGAACTTGCCTATCGGTAAGTCCTCGTAATTTCAGTGCAAAGGAAGACTTCCAATCTAGGAAAGCTCCAAGTGCAATAGCCGAGGAGCACACTCAACTGCAGGCGTCGCCTCAAGTCCTTCACGTCCCTTGCTAGGGACAACATCGCAGATAAGCCGAGTCTCCAACTGGCTGCCCAAACCCTGACTACTGATACCAGACTAAGAAAGGGAAACCCTACCGGCGTGAACGCGGAGAACCAGCAAGAGGACCCTCGGAGAAGCAGATCACGTAGACTGGCCACACTCGGCCGGCCGGCGCCCCGGCACTCA
>NW_020175321.1:475934-509847 GCF_003031525.2 Neophocaena asiaeorientalis asiaeorientalis | reverse complement strand
CCACAGGGCTGGGGAGGACTGGGTGGGCACAGGGCCTGGGGCAGCGGGGTCCTTTCTCGCGCAGAGGAGGCAATGTGCCTGCACTGGCGAGGAAGGCAGCGCTTTGCCAAAGGCTTGGTCGTCGTCATCTGGGGCGCTCGGCCGGGGAAGGACTTCCTCCGCGCCGGAATGATCAACCCGGGGACGGGGTGAATGTGTAACTAGGAGGCCGTGCGTGGCCTCAGGTGTCCAGCTGGAGGCCAGCCCTGCGGGCGGGGAGGCAGGCTGACCTGCCGGGGCCGTCGCCGCTGGGGCCGAGCTGGCGTCTGGGGGAAACTGACAGAAGCTTAGGACGTACCTGTTCCAAAAAGTCCCCAGAAGACTGTAGACGTTGGCCACCCTGCACCTCACTTGAGGGAATGTGGCCTTTGGGCAGGAAGCATCTCTGGGCTCTCAGCCGCGGACGCATTTTTACGGGTACGAGTCGTTGGTGAATATTTTGACTTAAGGAGCACAACTGAATTCAGAATCCCCTTCTGTTGGAAATGCAGCGATAGACGTTGACTGAGAAGAGATTTTTGGTTGGGATTTTCCTCCATCGGAGCATGACCAGGGCCACGTGGTATCTCATAAGACCCAACCTTGTTCAAAAGACACAGTAGAATACTAAAAATAGGCCCTGGCTAAGCTCCCAAGCGACTTGGATGGTGGGGAAAATGCCAGGAAATGCATTTTATTCAAGCCCATGTGGCTTTGTCCTCCAAATTGGCATCAGACCTTCCCGAGATCTTCCCCTCCCCTCCAAAGGCTATCTGGCTCGGCATTTTACTCTTCTGTCTGATGCTAGCAGAAAAGAGATATCCTTGCTTCTAAATCACAGAGGAGGCCCCATCCTGAAATGTGGTGAGAACTGTAATTTCCTGGAATTCTTTTGTATATATCCCTTGTTCAGTCGCTGGGACACTTTGTTTTCTCATCTGGCTTTGTGCAAGTCAGGTTTGATTTGCACTCCTGTGTATAGCAGACTGACTCTGATTAGAGCTATTTCAGAAGAAAGACAGTGATCCCATTCTTTACATCTAAGGCTTCTTCCTGTCAGGAACTTCTGTGGATCATAAGAAAGGAATCACTGAGTTATCGAAACTGGACCTCGTGATTTGTGAAACCTGGACAGAGTGATGGAAATTCAGCGACTGTTTCAAAGCTGAGAGCAGTTTTCTTTACTGTGGAAAACGAATACTTAGATAGGCCTATGGAAAAGACTATTTGTTTTAGAAAAACCACCCAGAGAAGCCATTTTTGTTCTAGTTTGCAAATACAAAGCCGAATATCACAACTTGAAAGGGAAGTACTCAAGAGCTGAGGTGGGAAGGAGCCCAGCTTCCTTGAATAATAATGTGAAAGATGATTTGCACCTCAGCAGCGTTAGATCTTTGAGAGAAAATACATTTCTCCTAAATATTCTTGGAGACTGCTTTGATTCTGAGGTACCGTTGATTGTGTGGAAGGGAAACTTACTGCAAAATTAATTTGTGTTCTCTCCAGTTATTTTCTCCTTTCTCTTCAGGGGAGCCTTCCAAAATCCTAGGCACATCGGAAATTTGTCTAATGGAAATGAAGGGAGAAGGATTTCTTCGAAAGTAGGTCTTGCCCACCCCTCCTCAGGTCAGTGGGGCCTGGAAGCACCTGGTACTTTCCTTTTTGCTCCCTGGCAGTGTGTCACATTTAACGAGCAATTAGGAGCTTCAGGGGCTGCAGCCTCACAAGGAGTCCTATACCCCAGGACTGGCAGAGGCCCACATGGGTAGGGGCCGTTGTATCTCTGGAGGAACCAGTGGGGACAGATGGGCTCCTAGACAAGGGTCAGACCTAGAACGGCGGCCTGGTCCCCTGGAGGGGAGCCTTAGAAAGGGCTCGGGATGAGAATCCAGCATGACCCTGACATTCTGGGGGGCGGTGACACTGGGAACAAAGGGACGTGGCATCCTTGGCAGAGGCAGTCTTGGCGGGGGCACTGGTCACAGTCTCTGTGTCACTGTGTTTTTTCTTGATTAACTGAAGGAGGTGGGAGACAGGAGCCAACTTGTGTCTGAGTATTCGGGGACTCAGCAATACCTGGGTGATGCTGTGAGAGGCACCGAGCTCTGCACAGGTCGGTGGAGGCTTGAAAGGGAACCTTAGTTAGACACCCAGGCTGCTGACACCTGTGACCTGTAACTCATGTCTTCAAGGTGGAAGAGACCTCGGAGGCCACCGGACAGGTTTGCCTTCTAGTGCCAAACAGAACTTCCACTGTAATGGGACCTCGGGGTATTCAGTGAGGATGGGCTAAGTTAGCTGTAGTAACAAAGGTGTCCCAACATACATGCAGTCCATCTCTCACTCAGACTGCCTGCTGCACTCATGCTGGCAGAGGCTCAGCTCCACTTGGCATTGGTAGACCCAGGGTGCCCCAAGTCTCAGCTACACACATGCTCCTGCTGTCTCTTGGGCACCACGTGCATTAGCTCGTGAGGATCCCTTCAGGAACTGATAGAATCACGTTCATTGACATTTTGCGGGACACAGCAAGTGACGTGGCCACACCTAATGTCAGAGCGCACAATGTCGTCACTGCTGCAGAAGGAGAGAAGCGGGTACGTGGAGAGATGTGACATCCCCCCCAGCCCAGGAGGTCTCGCCTGTGCAGCCAGCTCATCCCGCTTTTATTTTAAACAACTTTGTTGAAGTATAACTGAAATTTAAAGCACACGCTTTGATAATTTCTGGTATCTGTGTGCACCTGTGGTCACTACGACTGGGGTGTCACTGCTTCCAGGCCTTTAAGGTGGACAGAAGCATTTTTTTTTTTATGATTCTATTTTATCTGCTGTGTGCTTATTAGGAATAACTGCTTGTGAGGTTATCTGAGTGGTGGCGTTAGGGTTTATAACAGGGTCTTCGCCTCACCACTGGCCACCTTCCATTCCTAGCAGCTCACCGCCATTCTCCCCACCCGTGGTGCTGTGGATCTTCTACCCCCATATTTCTCATACGCCCCACATATGCTGTTACTATTTTTGCTTTCAGCAGGCAATTCCCTCTGTTTGTAAAATTGTGGTCAAATACACATAAAACTGACCATCAACCATCTGACTTGAAGAGTACCGTTCAGAGGCATTCAGTCCCTTGGTATCCGTGGGGGAACTGGTCCCAGCAGGCCCTGCAGATACCAAAATCCATGGATGTTCAAGTCCCTTAGATAGGATGGCATGGTGCAGTTGGCCCTCTGTTTCCGTAGTTCCACAGCCACAGATTCAACCAACCACAGAGAGAAATTTCAATCCGTGGTTGGCTGAATCTGTGGGTGCGAAACCCATGAATATGGAGAGTCCACTGTGTATTTATGGGAAAAAATCCATGTATAACTAGACCCACGCAGTTGAAACCTGCACTGTTCAAGGGTCACCCGTATTCACATTGTACGACCATCACCACCCTCCATCCACAGAACTCCTTCCATCTTGCGGAAATGTAACTCTGCACCCTCCGCTCCCATTCCCCTCACCCCCTGCCTCCTACAACCACCCTTCCATTTCTCGGTCTGTAAATTTGACTGCTCTGGGGACCTCATGTGAATGCAATCACAACGGTTGTCCTTGGTGACAGGCTTATTTCACGGAATATCATGTCCTTCAGATTCAGCCATGTTGTAGCAAGTGTCAGAATCTCCTTCCTGTATATTCCACTGTATGTTTTTACCACATTTTCCAGCAAATTCCCTTTTCAATAGGTTTAAACAATAAGACCCAACATCTCATATTGAGCCCATAGGTAGCATATCTAGGACTCCTCAGCCCTAGGTGTGAATGCACATCTCCACTTGCTGTCATTTCCCTTTTGCCTGAAGGACTTCCCTCAGTGGATCTTGAAGCACAGGTCTGTGGGTGATGAATTCTTTCAGCTTTTGTATATCTAAAAAAAAATTTTTTTTTTTTTTTTTTTTTGTGGTACGCGGGTCTCTCACTGTTGTGGCCTCTCCCGTTGCGGAGCGCAGGCTCAGTGGCCATGGCTCACGGGCCCAGCCGCTCCGCAGCATGTGGGATCCTCCCGGACCGGGGCACAAACCCGTGTCCCCTGCATCGGCAGGCGGACTCTCAACCACTGCGCCACCAGGGAAGCCCTAAAAAAATATTTTTTTATCTCTGTTTTTGAATGATATTTTTGCTAAGTTTCGATTTCTAAATTAATGTTTTTTTTTTACCCCTAATAAAATGTTTTCTGGCTTATGTTGTTTTTGATCAGAAGTCTGCTGTCATTCTTATCTTTATTCCTTTGTATGCACGGTGTCTTTTTATCACTGCCTGCTCTTAAGATTTTGTCTTTATCTCTGATTTAAGCAGTTTGATTATGATGTGCTATGATGTGGTTTTCTTCATGGTTTTCGTCCTCCAGTTTCATTACATTTCTTTGTTTTGTTTTATGTGTGTGTGTGAATTTATAGTGTTTATCAGATTTGGAAATTTTTCACCCATTATTTCTTCAGATAGTCTTTCTGCCCCTCCCCTCTCTTCTGCCTTGGTAACTGCATCACACATGTATCAGGCACTTGAATTTGTCCACAGTTAACGGCTACTCTGTTTCATTCCTGGCCAGTCTTTCTTTCAGTGTTTCATTTTGGATAATGTCCATTGCCCTGCCTTTAAAGTCACTAATCTTTCCTGCAGTATTTCATCCGCTGTTAACCCCATCCAGTGTATTTTCCACTTCACATATCGTAGTTTCGTCTCTAGAAGTTCACCTTGGTGTGTGTGTACCATGTTCAGTGCTTGGTCTCACCTCTCGCATCTTGAACCTCTGGAATATGTTCTAATAATGGTGTTCGTGTCATTTTCTACTAATTTGAGCATCTGAGTCATTTCTGAAGCTGTTCCTATTGGTTGGCCTTTCTGCTTGTTGTGAGTAATGTTTTCCATGCCAGGTAATTTTTGATTGGATGCCAGACATTGCGAAGTTTACTTTGTTTATATATGTAAGTATTGCTGTACTTTGTTCTGGGATACAGTTAAGCTATTTGGAAAGAGTTTGATGCTTTCGGGTCCTGTTTTTAAGCTTTTGTGGGGGGCCCAGAGCAGCATTTTGCCCCATTACTGAGGCCAACACCTTCTGACGACTCCACCCAGTGTCCTTGAACTTGAGGACCCACTGTGGTTCTGGACTTAGGCGCTCTCCTGGGCCCTGGGTGGGTGCTGGGGAGTCTCCCCTCCACTCTCCGCAGGTGACCCTTCCCCTGGCCCCAGGTAGCTTCCTCGCAGGCCTGTGTGGGTCCATAGATGAAGGCATGAAGGGACCCCCTCTCTGCACAGCTCTGCCCCTTCCTCACTGGGCCCCGAGGACTCCCACTCTGTCTGCCCAGCTCAGGGGTGCTGCCTGCTCCTCAGGCCGCGATCTCTTATCCTCACTCACTGCCTCATTATTGATCGCATCCAGTCTCAGGGCTTTAAATATCTGGTAAAGTTGATGCTGCCAGGTCTCCTTCTTGCCTGGGCTTCTGTATACAATTGCTTCCTTGATATCTCTTACTTGAACACCTATTAGGTTTCTTACTACTCACAAAATAAACCCCAAACATCCAACGTTCTCAGCAAACCCGCGCCCTCAGCGAACGGCAGTTTGCTCAGGACAAAACCTTGGAGTCCTCAGCTTCGCTCTGTCGCTCGTGCCCGCGTTTGGCCGTCAGCAAGTCCCCCTGGCTCCACCTTCAGAGTCACCTTTGCCCACTGTGCTGCCCCCTCACCCACGTGCCCCTAACTGGCCTCCCTGCTGTCTGCTCTCCCACAGCTGCTGGAGCGAACCTATTAAAATGTAGATAAAAACAAAAAGAACGATCCTTTGAAGCAGCCAGGGATGGGGGTGGGGTGGGTGGCCACGCTCTGCTCAGAACCCTTCCTCTCATCACTTCCCAGGGCTCTATCTCTCCTCTGATGCTCTCCTCCCCCACCCCACCCCCACTAGTCTCATGGCTCTGATCACATAGGCCCTCTTCTTGTGTCTTGAACACACCAAGCAGGCTCTGGCCTCAGGGACTTTGCACGTGTTGTCTCCTCTGCCTGGAATGCTCTTGCCCAGACGTCTATGTGGGTTGTTCCCCCAGAGCCTTCATGTTTTCTGCTTATATGTTACCTCATCCATGAGGCCCTCCCTTTCAGACATCAAATTGTGATTCCCTCTCCTCCCCAGCCCTTCACACGCTTCCTCCTTTGGTCTCCCCAGCATCTACCCCGTACACCATTTATTAGTATATCATCTGCTCCCCTCTAGGCTGTAAGCTCTGTAAGGAGAGGGGCTGTACCTACCTGTCTTATTCCCTGCTCTGACCTCATGCCTAAAATAGTATTGGGCATGTAGAAAACCCTCAATAATTAAGTAGCTGTTGAAGGAGGAATGAATGAAATAAAACTCAGCAGCTCTTTATTAATTTGGATTTAGTTTAATATAATAAACTTAATTTTAAACTTGTTGATTTATGGGAAATTTAAAAGTCAGTAGTTTCATATGCCACCATGTAATTGTGGAAAGGCTGTACTAAAACCATTTAAAAGTATCATCTAATACTATTTACTGAGGACTTAATTAAACATTAGGTATAGTGCTAAGTGCTTTACATGTATTATAAAACCCAGTCCTCACAACAAACTCATAAGGTAGGTATTATCTCATTTTGTAGATTAGGAAACAAAGGTCTAGATGGATTACATATTTTGCCCCAGTTCTCACTGCTAGTATGTATCAATGTTGGGATTTTTCTCTAAAGCCAAACTAAACAAGGCATGTCTCCTTTTTTTGTATTTTTATTGTATGGTTCCATTTATACGAAATGTCCAGCAATGGCACATCCATACACACGGAAAATATTATACATTAGTGGTTGCCAGGGGTTTGGAAGAGAGGGAGATAGGGAATGACTCCTTCCAATGGGTGTAGGGTTCCTCTTGGTTGATGACAATGTTTGGCAGCTAGGCAGTGGTGATAGTTGTACAACATTGTGACAGTAGTAAATTCCACTGAATGGTACAGTGAATTGTAAAATGATCCAAATGGTGGATTTTGTGTTATGTTCATTTTACTACAATAAAAAGGAGAAAGAGTTAGGGAAAGGCTGAGAGTTTGGGAAAGTAAGGTGAACTGGTCAAGAAAAAGACAGCTCTACTGTTCGGTGTTCTCTCAGCTCTCCCAGTGCATTAATCCTCAGCAAAAAGTAGCCTGAACTTGTAGACGATAGTCAGTCAACACAGTCCAGGGAAAAGTAAATAAAATAAAACCCAACTCTTCTTCTTCAGCACACGTATGAAAGGTTAACTTGCTGCTCAGCCACGTGGACATACATGAGGACGTTTCACTTTAGGTGTCCTCTGCTTCAGTACTTCACTCACAGCTCATTCACACATGTAGGCAACAGCATTCCTTAATTCGATGGAATCTGCAGTGCTGGTTGTGATCGGTCTCATGAAAAGAAAAGGGAAGGAGGAAAAAGCCTCCACATTGGCTTGGTCATCTTGGGATGAAATGGATGCAGAAGACAGCTTGATTGTCAAACTGGAAACTGTTGTTTTTCTTTTCCTTTTCTTTTTGTCTTTCCTATAAGGTCTTCTGTCCACTTCCCACCACCTTCTTTCAAACAGGAAAGACACTAATTAGCTGCTGGATTTTTTTTTTTTTTGTTAAAACAACTATTGTTTTAGATTTCTTGTTGTCCACTGAATGTTATTGTTTTTACTGCCAAATGAGCTTCGGTGGTTGATGTAGGGGGTCTTTTGGGAACTTTTTCAAGTTTAAATGGAAAAGTGTTTTTTTTTAACATCTTTATTAGGGTATAATTGCTTTACAATGGTGTGTTAGTTTCTGCTTTATAACAAAGTGAATCAGTTATACATATACATATGTTCCCATATCTCTTCCCTCTTGCGTCTCTCTCCCTCCCACCCCTCCAGGCGGTCACAAAGAACTGAGCTGATCTCCCTGTGCTATGCAGCTGCTTCCCACTAGCTATCTACCTAACGTTTGGCAGAAGGCATGTCTCCTTTTTATCTATAATATGTAAGAGAAAGAAAATGCAGTATAAAAACATCCAAAACACAGAGGTGTGACTTGAAAAGGCATTAAATTGTTGAAAGTAGGGGAACCTAAGAAAGCCGATGGCCTCTCTGGGTGCTTTCTGTCCCTTCCCTTGACCCTCACAACACCTGCCCAGGTGGCTCCCCTCACCCTCCTTTACAGCTGAGGATGCACCAAACCCAGGTTCTCTCGGGCACCACAATGCTGAATGTACAGAGATGTGAGTGGGAGACTTCCGGTTGTGAGATAGAAAACAACACTGCAATTAACATCCTGTTCTCCATGACCAAGCTCAAGGCCTTGGACCTCCTCTAAAAGCACGTGGACTTGTTTACGTGTGCGGAACATACCGCAAATGCTCAATGTGAGTACACAGTGTATAGCGTTCAGTCGAGGCTGGAGCTATGGGTACCCTTCAGTGATGTGGTCACTCCCCCCCTTCATATTTTAATTTGAAACTTACCAGTGAACCGTCCATTAGTTCTAATAGGAACGCTTCTCTGCATATTTCTGCATTTAACAGCATTTGTATTCAGGGATTACTCACGAGTTCTTTGAATTTTTGTTCTTAACTCAGAAGAAGAAGATTGGGGCTTCCCTGGTGGTGCAGTGGTTAAGAATCCACCTGCCAATCCAGGAGACACGGGTTAGAGCCCTGGTCCAGGAAGATCCCACATGCCGCAGAGCAACTAAGCCCATGCACCACAACTACTGAGCCTGCGCTCTACAGCCCGTGCTCCGCAACAAGAGAAGCCACCGCAATAAGCCCGCGCACTGCAACGAAGAGTAGCCCCCGCTCGCCGCAACTAGAGGAAGCCCACACGTAGCAACGAAGACCCAATGCAGTCAAAAATAAATAAATAAATATTTTTAAAAAAAGGAGAAGAAAATTTTCTGGTTTTTGTTTTATTTTTATTATATTTTCCATATCAGATTAACTATCTGCCTGAGGATATTAAAATACACGTGTTTTCATTTTCTGATAAAAATGCTATAGAATTATCTTTCTTCTATTTCTTTTCCATACCGTGTTTTAAATCAAATGGCCTATTTTTAGCCTGGTTTCTTGTTTAAAAGATGGTTTGCAGGCTTCCCTGGTGGCGCAGTGGTTGCGAGTCCGCCTGCCAATGCAGGGGACACGGGTTCGTTCCCTGGTCCGGGAAGATCCCACATGCCGTAGAGCGGCTGGGTCCGTGAGCCACGGCTGCTGAGACTGCATGTCCGGAGCCTGTGCTCCGCAACTGGAGAGGCCGCGGCAGTGAGAGGCCTGCGTACCGCAAAAAAAAAAAAAAAAAAAAGATGGTTTGCAAAAACAAGTGGTTTTTTTTTTTTTCTTTTCTTCTTTGATTTTCTCTCTAATCACCACCAAACAAAATTAACCAGAAATTTCTTTCCTGGGCTGATTTTTCAGTTTAATCAGTTTTACTGAGTTATAATTTACATACAACAAAATTCATCAATTTTGTGTACAATTCAATGAGTTTTGACAAATTTTACCCCATCGTGTAATAAACAACCGCAACCATCATGATATAGAACCTTCATGTCACCCCAAAAGCTCTTTCATGCTCTTTCTAAATCTTCTCCCGGCTAATTTTTAAGAAGTTCTGATAGAAGATTACTGGCTTTCCCATGGGAAAATATAATATGTTCCATGAGATCGGGGTGGGTTTTTCTACTGCAAGGACACCCACCATATCCTCTATTTCCAGCCTGCTTTCCCTCCTCCAAACTCTGTCCTTTCTGTTGGTCTCCGCATCTTTATTTGGGCCCAAACTGTAGCCAATACCATTTCTTTTGTGACAAAGGACCACAGAGCGGGGGCCTTAGACAGCAGGCATTTACTGTCCCCCAGTCTTGGAGGCAACTCGACCAAGATCCAGGTGTGGGCAGGGCTGGCTCCCTCTGAGGCTGTGGAGGGGGATCTGTTCCCGCTGCTCTCAGCTCCTGGCGGTCACTGGTACCCCCGTGATCTCTGCCTTCATGTTCACATGGTCTTCTCCCTTTGTCTGTCTCTGTGTTTTAATTTCCCCTTTTTATAAGGACACCAGTCACATTGGATTAAGTCCTAATAATCCTAACGACCTCATCTTAACCAATTACATCTGCAACGGTCCTGATCCTAAATAAAAGGTCAGTTTCTGAGGACCTGGGTGTTAGGACTTCAACATATGAGTGTGGGCTGGGGACACCATTCAACCCATAAATAACACTTTTCCTCACCCAGATGCTCCACAGAGCTGTAAATGCAGCACAGCAATGCTGTATGTCAGTACAGGTCCTGCTCTCTCCTCCAAAGTGAAGACCAGTCTTCTGCAGGGTCTCTGAACGCCTGGGAGACAGGCAGAAGCACAGACTCTGGATCCCATCTTCAGACGGTCTGATTCACTGATCCTGGCTCAGGGCCCAGGGATCTGCATTTTTTTAACAAGCGTCTCAGGCTTCTGATGCAGGTGGTCCCCACACGTGAGGAATCCTGATGTGGGCTGGGATGGGTAGCGCTTCATTGCTTAAGGACTCAGGCACTGACTGCCTCTGGGGCATGGAACGGAGGGCAGCAGAGGCTGAGTGGAATGTTAAGTGCGGTGGGTGCCGGGGCCTTTGTGTCTGGCAGTGAGGACATCTGGCTGGGAGCTAGTTCTCTGGTTAGAGGTATAGACGGGTTGGAAATCCACCATGGGCTAAAGTTCAAGCTATCCATGTTGGGGGCAACTCCCTCCCCTTCAGGGCTCCCCACCACTGCCCCAGTCAGCAGAGCTTCTCTCCAGGGATGCAGCCGACACCAGCCGTCAAAGCTGGGGGGACCGGTTGGGTTGCACGGCCCCCTCCTCACTCCCTCATCTTTCTCAGGAGGCTCTTGACTCGGGACTTTCCCTGATCCCCTCTGCTGAGATGGTCCATTTCCTTCTTAAAGCCCAATCTCTTCGGTTTCTTTCTTTCTTTTACTCTCCTGACCCCATGATTGAGCGATGGCTCAGTGTCAGCCTGGCAGAGAGTCTGGAGCCTCTGACCCAGTCAGAGCACTGGAGCGCTTTTCAGATGCCCCCAGATACGTGTGGGATGAGTGAGTGGATGAGTGAAAGCTGGTGTCACCTGTGTGGAATCAGTAACGACGGCCACGGAGATGATGATGAGCCTTTAAACTGTCCCAGGGGAGCCCACAGTCTGTGCCGAGACTGCACACCATCATCCCCAGGACGGGTGAGCCACCCAGGCCCAGGGCTCAGGGACGCTTATTCTGAGGCTGCTTCTGTGGGTTTTCCTTCTGCCCCTTCTCAGACAGCTTGCGAGTTTCACTTTGCGTGTGAGTAAAGAGGGACCTTTCATAACTAACGACCCTCAGGGAAATGGTGATGTTGTTTGTGGGAGACGTGGTCTTGGAACTTGAGGGCTCTTTGGGAACCAATGTGCAGTGGGTTTGGGGGCAAGTTTGTGGCACATGAGTCTGAGCGGGAAGGAGGATAGAGAGACGGGGCCCACGCGGAAGCGGTGGCCAAAGCAGACTTCTCTTGGGCAACTTTACTGAGAGTTGAGATTACCTTAGCGAGATAGGAGCTTGAGCCGGTCCTGGAGGAACAGCCACCCTACGCCTCCATGTATTTTTCTGTTCACTTGGATCTCAGAATCAGTGGGGGCTCCTGGCTCCTCTAACTGAGCTTATTCCAAGGGAGTGCCCAGTTTAAGGACCGAGGAGACCCAATGTCTTCCTGAAGAATCTACCAGCACAGGGTGGCTCCAAGTCCATGGCTACAAGCGTGGGTGCAATGAGTTTCAAAGCTGCTCAGAAATCTGTGATTGGAAAACCAGTAAATCCTTGAATCTCTCTGCACCAGCAAATTTGAAGATCATAATTTAAGAAATAAAATTGAGAAACAATTCATGAAGGAATTTAATAAACCCGTAGGTATTTTGGAGTTATTGTCTGGTCAAGTGGTGCCCCCTGGTGGGCACTTTGTGGACTCTCTGCTTGAGCCCCAGGCTGCACTTTGGGGCAAAGCAAGGACAATCCCAGGAATTCCCAGTTTAGGCCCAGTTGGATGATTGTCTATGGATTGTCTACTAGGAAAGCATGTAATTTATGAAGGTTTTCTGGGTTAATTTGTGTCCCCTCAAAAGATATGATGAAGACCTAACTCCTGGTACCTGTGAACGGGACCTTATTTGAACACAGGATCTTTGCAGATGTAGCTAAGAAGAAAGTTAAGATCAGGTCTTCAGGGTGGGCTCTTAATCCAATAACATTGCTGCCCTTATAAGAAGAGGAGAGAGACACACCAGGAGAGAAGGCCACATGGGGATGGCAGCGCAGCAGAGATTAGGTGGTGCAGCCGCAAACCAGGGGACTTGTGGTAAAGGCTGCCACCAACCCAGGAGCTGGGGCAGGGTGGGGGGAGCCCATCTTCCCTCAGGGCCTCCAGAAGGACTTTGCTGACTCCTTGATTTTGGACTTCCAGCCTCCGGATCTGTGAGCGAATGCATTTCTACTGTTTTAAGTCACTCCACTTGCCCTATTTTGTTATGGCAGCCCCAGCAGACTAATAGAGAGAGGCGGGGATTTGGAATCAGAAGACCTGTTTGGAATTCCAGCTACCACGCACTACCTCTGTGACCTTGGGCAAATCACTTCAGTTTCTTTGAGCCCCATTATTTTAAACTACAAAATGGAGAAATGCAAAAGTGTTTCCTTACCCCAAGGTTCCCATGAGGATGAAGGGTGATGCTGCATTTTGTAAGCTGTAGAGCTCTGCGCAAGTGTTGCATTATTATGCAAGGGAAGCTGGGATGTCGTGCAGTGCAGAGGCTAAGAGCTAGGCTCTGACGTCAGTTTGCCGTGGTCCATGTAGGGAAATATCATAAAGGAGAATATCATGGAAACTGGATTACCAAGTGAGCCAGAGGCAGTGACGCCCAGGAGAGCTGGAGAAAGTTAAAGGAATCTGTCATTTATTGCTCTGTGACAAATTACACCAGAACTAGGGTCTGAATACAATAACTGTGCATTGCTGCCCACAGTTTCTGTGGCTCAGGAACCCGGAGCAGTTTAACTAGGTGCTTCTGGTCTGGGGCCTCTTGTGAGGCTGCACCGTCTGGAGTTTAGACTGGGGCTGCGGACGCACTTCCAGGATGGTCCCCTCACGCGGCTGCTGGCCAGAGGTCTCAGGTCCTGGCTATGGTCCCCTCCGGAGGTCTGCTTGAATGTTTTCATGGCATGGAAATCCCTCCCACTCCCCCTTCTTTCCTACCTCACCAGCTCCTTCCCTTCCTAGCGGTTCTTCACCTTCATGGGCCTGCAGACTCACTGAGACCTAAAGAGACCCATGGACCCTCCCTCCAGTGAGGTACATAATCCATGTACACAGAATGTCCTAGAGAGAGTTTCAGGAGGCTTCAAGGCCCACAGAGAGCTCTGTGAGACACAAATCTAACTGTGTAACTCCCTGTTTAAAATCCTTTCATGACTCCCAGTGCCCCAGGATAAAAACCCCTCAGCACATCCTGATCTGACCCCAATTTCCTTCTAACAACAACAAGAACGCTGACATCACACTGAGTGTCTTCTGTGTGGCAGGGACTTTCATACTCTGTCTCATCCTTCAAAGGCCCCTGCAAGGACCGGGTTTTAGTATTCCCATTTTGGAGAAAAGGGAAATCTCGGAGCTGAGATGTGGCTGGTCCAAGGCCACATCTTCGAAAGCAGTCAGTTTGGGTTGTGTTGTCCAGTAAAAAAAAAAAAAAGTCTGAGCTAAGGAGGCAGACGCGAAGGTGGGTTCCTCTGTTCACTCACACCTGTGCTGACAGTGCCCTTTGCTGCCGGTTCCGTTCATTCACCTGGCTAGCAAGCATTCACCGTATGCCCGCCAATTCCGGGCTCTGTTCTGTTCCTGGGGCTGCAGCGGTGGACAAAGCCACGTTCCTGCCTCCTGTCTCCAGACAGAACTTGAGGGAATTGATAAGTAAATGTGGAACATGCCAGGAGGGATGCGTACAGTGGAAGAAGGGAGGGTGGCCCCGCGTGCTGGAGAGCGGGGGCTATTGCCACCATCCCCCGAGATGATGGAGGCTTAGGGGTGGGGCAATGAAGTAATGGGAAGTGGATGGGCTCTGGGGGTACTTTGTTTTCTTTTTTTTTTTTTTTTTTTGCGGTACGTAGGCCTCTCACTGTTGTGGCCTCTCCCGTTGCGGAGCACAGGCTCCGGAAGTGCAGGCCCAGCGGCCTTGGCTCACGGGCCCAGCCGCTCCGTGGCATGTGGGATCTTCCTGGACCGGGCACGAACCCGTGTCCCCTGCATCGGCAGGCGGACTTTCAACCACTGCGCCACCAGGGAAGCCCACTCTGGGTGTATTTTGAAGGTAGAATCGACTGGATCTGGATCTGAGACGTGAGAAGAGAGCCAACAGTGCATCCGGTACTGGCCTGAGCTGTTCTATCATCTGAGAAAGGGCGCCTGCGCGGGGAGCAGGTTGGAGGTTCCAGCTGTCTATCACTGAGGGACAGACCATCCCAGAGTCAGCTCTGGTCACGAGTCTGCCGTGTGGGCAGAGCTCAGAGCGGACCTCGTGGTCGCCGCGGCTCACAGGCTGGCTGGACCATCTGAGGCTCTGTGCACGTGTCTGCTGTTGATACTGGCTGTGGGCAGGACCCTCAGCTGAGACCCTCGGCCAGAAACCCCACATCTCACCTGCCTCACATCCTGGGGGCTGGGCTCCAAGAATGAGGCTCCCCAGCCAAGGTGGAAGCACATGGCATGTTAGGCCCCAGCCGCGGAAGTCCCTCAGCTCATTTCTACTGTCCTCTATTGCTTGAGGGAGTCTCAAAGGTCGGCCAGGTTCAAGGGGAGGGGACCCGGCCGTGGCTGTCCGGGGGAGGGTGTCAGCATCACGTTGTAGAGGAGTGTATGGAGTGGGGATACCCTGATGCTTATCTTTGGGAAGCAGCTACCACATGAGGGATGTGGAGACCAGGATCTGTCAAGTGTGAGTGGGGATGCTGAGTAGGTAGGTGGATGCACGAGTCAAGTGAGGTCAAAGTCAGAGAAATACAGTGTGGAGGCTGCCGTATACAGCTGGTATTACAGCCGGCGGAGATGCGTGGGGAGAGGGAGAGGAAGGGGGTTGTGAAGCACGGCATTACTTACTGGGCACTGAGTGGATATACAGACTCTGCATCGTGGGAGACATGTTGTGGAGACCATGCAGCTGGGCTCCCTGCTGATATTAGCGTCCATTTCAGCTCAGTTTCTGACTCTGCACTTTTTTCATCCCTCCCAGCTGACCCTGGTGCCAGAGCCCCACGGTCAGATCTCACACAGTTCCTTTTGTCCCCAGGAAACTGGCCTCTCTGCTGTGTTTTGCAGTGCCTTTGGGCTTCCCCTGCCTAACGATAGCCATGAGTATTCAGATTTGTAGAAAACCTTTAACCTTCACCAGAGGTTAAAAAAATGAAAAATGAAAGAAAAGAAATGAGTGAAGAAAGCCACTTTTCATCCTTAAGAGAACAGATGAAGCTTAGAAGCAAAGCTCTTGTGAAGCATCAGGAGATCTTTATTTTGTGATCAGACTAAATGCCAGACTAACAAAAAAGGGTGAAACCCAAGCTTCTTAGCATGGTGCATAAAGTTGTCATAATCTGGCCCTTCCCTTTCCCACCTCATGTGATGCGAACCCCCATCATGTTCTGGTTACTCCACTCAAATTCCCAAACCTGCCACACCTGCTCACCTCTCCAGGGCTTTGCTGCCCTTTTCTATTCCTGGCAAACTCCTATGCATCCTTCAAAGTCCAGCTTAAATGTCCCCTACCCTACAAAACAGGTGTCCCTAGTCTTTGGTAGTCCTGTTGTGCTTATCCCAAGCAGACAGTCAGTTCCTTCAGGGCTGTAATCCAGGGTACTCTTTTCTGCAGCTCTGGCACCCAGCAATGCCAGACACAGAATTGATAATCGCTATACTTTTTGCTTTTGAAATGGATACACTAAAACTTTAACGCTGCACTTTGGTGAAGAAAAGCACTTCGTTTCCCCTCTAATTTCTTGGTATTCCTTCTAGACTTGCCTGAGTGGCTGCTGAGGGAGGTCTCACCCCACCGCTAAGGTCCCTCATCTGTAAGGCAGCCCCACAGCCTGGACAGGAGGACAGTGTTGTCCCCAAACTCGGCTTGATTTCTGCCTGCTTCACAGATGGGGGTGAGGGAGCCCTACAAACTCACCAATTTCCAGGTCACTTGGCAGGATGGCTCTTATCCTGAGCTGCCATAGCCCAATGTCTGTTGACTCCTGTTCATAAAACCTGAACTCTCAGGAATCGATGGGCTTAACAAATCATTTTGACTAACTAAATGCATGGGCTACAGAAGCTGGTCCTAATGTAGTTTTAAGAAGCTTGAAGAAAAAGGGCAGAGGGATGTATACTGTAGTACTTTGTGAAAATGACATGGCTCTTAGAACATATGACCTTGCCTATATGAAGCTCTGTTTGTTCTAAAGTTTCTGATTTATAATGTTGTATTAATTTCTGCTGTACAGCAAAGTGATTTGGTTATACATATTATATATACATTCTTTTTTCATATTCATTTCCATTGTGGTTTATCACAGGATACTGAATATAGTTCCCCGTGCTCTACGGTAGGACCTTGTTTTTTATCTGTTCTCTATATAATCGTTTACATCTGCTAATCCCAAACTCCCAATCCTTGCCTCTCCCACCCTCCCTCCCCCTTGGCAACCACAGGTCTGTTCTCTATGTCTGTGAGTCTGTTTCTGTTTCATAGATAGGTCCACATCATATGTTAGATTCCACATATAAGTGATATCCTGCGGTATTTGTCTTTCTCTTTCTGACTTACTTCACTTAGTATGACCACCCCTAGGTCCATCCATGTTGCTGGAAAAGGCATTATTTCATTCTTTGTTATGGCTGAGTAATATTCCATTGTATGTAAGTACCACATCTTCTGTATCCATTGATCTGTTAATGGACGTGTAGGTTGTTTCCACATCTTGGCTATTGTGAGTGGTGCTGCTATTAACACTGAGGTGTGTATAACTTTTTGATAGGAAGCTCCGTTTATCATAAGGGATGATGGCAGAAATCCCTGTGTGACAGTTAACTGCAGACAGTTACTAGGACTTCCAAATAATATCCTCTGGTTGTGCCTGGGTGGCAAGAGCCGTCTCCAGGAGACTGAAGATTTGTGGGAAGGAGCAGGTGTGCCAGAGACGCCCCTTCCTGTGTCTCTCAATGTCTGTCACTACTAAGAAATAAAGAGATGCTTCTCTTATCCAAAGAGCAACAAGGAGTTCCCCTCCTCTGTGGTTGTCCTACAACATCAGTGAAGGGCTGTCTGAGGTACACAGACCCCTTTACAGCAATGCCAACGTTTCTGGTCTCCACCCATGGGTCCTGGCGTGGGGGACGAGATCAACTCTCACGGTTCAGAAGGTACTGCATCCCCACCTGCTCATTCCCTGGGCTCTCAGGCAACCTCGAGATCCTCCCTGGAGCCCTGGAGGCCCTCCATCCTCTGGGGTGTACGGCCCCCTGGTGGGGAGTTGCCAACCAACACGCCGGGAGATGCGACAGCCCACGTGATTCGTGAGGAGCCAGGTGGGCACGTGCAGAACTAGGAAGCCAAGGGCCACGTGCTTCCTAGGAACTGGAGAGAGGCTGGAGGGAGAGAGTGAAGGGAGCAGGGTGATGGGGGTAGACTTGGAATCAGCGAGCCCAGAGCCGGTGGGAGAAGCTGGGGCCGGACATGAGGTTGCCCAGCATCTGTTCAGCAAGACTTAGCCTTGTCTTGACACTGATCTGATGCTAACGGGCAGAGGGGGTGGCCTGGCTTCTGGTGCCAGGTGGGCAGTCGTGTCCTGTCACGTCCCCGCCAGTGTTTGGGTTCAGCATCCTTTTCACTCCCTGGCAGCACGCTGAACTGGAGCACAAAGGGATAGGTGTGTGGACCCGAGCGGGGCTGCGGAGGGGAGAGGCAGCAGCCAGCAGCCCGCGTGCTGGGTTGTTTCCTGCTGGTTCCTTCCATGAAGTCCTTGGACATGTCTCTGCCTCCAAAGATACTGTGATCAAGTCCTGATCTAGAAAATAAAACACGCTCGCCCTTCTACTGCTGTGGAGCCCTGTTTGAACCAGGAGGCAGCCAGCAGCTGAGACGCCCATCCTTAAATCTGGAACAGCATCCCAGTCTGTGGATTGCTGCGTGCTCATGTCTAGACACGGGAGAGGCCTGGGACTTCCACACGCTGGCCTGGAAATGTCATGAGAGGCCCTGGGTCTGCTGCTCCTCCTGTATCTCCAGGGCACAGCTTGGCACTGACTGCCCTGTTCTCAGTACATGCTACTGAATGAATGAATGACCTCCCTACCCTGACAGCCTCAAATGTTAGGACCTGGGCTCCTGTTTCCAGCAGGTGGGGCTCGTGATTGTGTTGAGACATGTCCCCCAGGCCTCCCTACGTCGGTTCGCTGAGTTTCTTTCTCCCCTTCAGCCTTGTCCCTGAGCACAGGCAAGGTACTGGGGGGTGAGGGGAGGAAGCGAATCTGAAGTCAAGACAAAAGAAAATAATCCCCACCTGCAGCCCTCATGCTGTCTCCCTTCTTTCTCTTGCAGTGCAACAATTTACCCCAGGATATAGCAGTTTGAAACAACAAATATTGTCTCATACAGTTTCCAAGGGTTTGTTTTATTATTATTCTTTAGTGGTTTCTTTAGGGTCTTCAATAAGAATCATACAACAGTCCATTTCTGTCTTCCATCTTTTCTGCTGTTATTGCTATGTATTTTATGTCCACATACATTATAAATCCCATAATCCTTTGGAGTTTTTTTGCTTTAGACCAGGGTTGGCAAACTTTTTCTGTAAAGAGCCAGATAGTAAATATTTTAGGCTTTGAGGGCTGTATAGTCTCTATTGCAACTATCTAACCCTGCCATTGTAGCACAAAAGCAACCATAGGAAGTAAATAAATGAGCATGACTGTTTTCCAATAAAACTTTATGTACAAAAACAGGCAGCAGACAGGTTTTGACCGGTGGGCTATAGTGTGTAACCCCCGCTTTAAATAGTCAAAACTTATGTCTTAAAGAAGAAGATTAAAAAAAATTACCCACATATTTACCCTATCTGTCACTCTTCTTACTTTTTTTTTTTTCCCTTGAGATCCCAAATTCCCTTTGGTATCATTTTCTTTCTGCCTGAAGAAATTTAGCATTTATTGTAAAGAAGGTATGCTAATAATGCATCATCTCAGCCTTTGTTTGTCTGAAAAAAATCTTTAATTTGCCTTCATTTTTGAAAGACATTTTTGCTTGGTATAGAATTCTAGGTTGATAAGCTTTTTCTTTCATTCTTGTAAAGATGTATTTCATCTTGTTACCAAGTCCAAGCTCACTCTGCTCGCTGCACGACAGGTGAGGTGGTGAAGCAAGGAATATGACTTTATTCAGAAAGCCGGCAGACCGAGAAGATGGAGGACTAGTGTCCCCAATAACCAACTCTTTGGGGTCTGCATGCCAGTTTCACTTATAGAACAGAGATGGGGAGGGGGTGAGGAAGTAAAGTAAAAAGGCCATTAATCTTGCAAGATATTTCCTTGCTTGGCCTGCATCAGGGAGGGGATGTGTTAATTTTTTCTTTTCTGCAGCCTTTCACAGGTGGGCTGTGTTCCCTGTGGCAGGCCATTATGTATGCTTACAGCTATAGACAGCAACCTTTTAGTGATTATAATAACAAAAGCAATAAAAAGCAAAGGTTAAAGTAAAAGAAACAGATCCACATGGAGTCAGATTTTGCCCTTCCCTGTTACACTTTGTCTTCTGGCTTCCATGGCTTCTCAGGAAGGCAGCTATAATTTTTATCATTTCTTCCCTTATATAAGTAATTTTTTTCCCTAGCTGCCTTCACGATTTTGTTCTTTATCTTTGAATTTTTGTTACCGAATGCAAGTTCATGTGCCTGATGCACAGTGAGGCCAAACAACTGAAACATCAGAGTTTGGAGCAGAGAAAGGTTTATTGCAGGGCTGAGGAAGGTGAATGGGTGGCTCGTACTCAAAAGAACCTGAACTCCCCGATGCTTTTTGGAGAGAAGTTTTTATAGGCAGAATTTGGGGTGAAGGCTGTAGGGTATGTGACTTTCTTCTGATTGGTTGTTAATGAGGTAACAGGGTGGGGCTCCAGGAATCTTGTGCTCAGCCTGAAGTTACCATCCTTCACCTGGGTAAGGGCCTTAGTTCCTGCAGAAGAACTCAAAGATATTGTTATGTATATTCCTTGAAGAGGAACCAGGATCCTGCTTTAATTGCTGCACTCTTGTTTCTTGACTCTTCCTCCTTTGTTTCTGCTTCCCCTTAAATCCTTGATTAGCAACTGTTTGAATCTGCCTTTTGGTATTCAGGGAGGTCTAGGAGTCTGAAGCCTTTTTCCTGCAAATAAGAAACAGGGAACACAGAAAAGCTTGGTTTCATTTTCAGCAGTTCGACTATGATGTGTCGGGTGTATTTTTCTTTGTGTTATCCTGCCTGGGGTTCTCTGAGCTTCTTGGATCTGTGGTTTTTCAATCATTTTAGAAATTCTTGGGCATCATGTCTTCAGATATTTCTTCCATCTTATTCTTTCTATTCACTCCTTCTGGAACTCAAACGGCATGTATGTTAGACTGTTTCCAATCACCAGCACCATCACCTCTACCACCTCCATCACCACGATCATCACCTCTACCACCTCTACCACCATCACCTCTACCATCTCCATCACTATCACCTCTACCACCTCCATCACCTCTACCACCTCCAGCACCACCTCTATTGCCTCTACCAGCTCTATCACCATTACCTCTACCACGTCCATCACCATCACCTCTACCACCTCCATCACCACCTCTATCACCTCTACCACCTCCATCACCACCTCTGTCACCTTTACCACCTCCATCACCATCACCTCTACCACCTCCATCACCACCTCCATCACCATCACCTCTACCACCTCCATCACCACCTCCATCACCATCACCTCTACCACCTCCATCACCACCTCCATCACCATCACCTCTACCACCTCCATCACCACCTCCATCACCATCACCTCTACCACCTCCATCACCACCTCCATCACCATCACCTCTACCACCTCCATCACCACCTCCATCACCATCACCTCTACCACCTCCATCACCACCTCCATCACCATCACCTCTACCACCTCCATCACCACCTCCATCACCATCACCTCTACCACCTCCATCACCACCTCCATCACCATCACCTCTACCACCTCCATCACCACCTCCATCACCCCTACCACCTCCATCACCACCACCTTCACCACCTCTGCCACCTCCACCTCCACCTCTATCACCTCCATCACCACTTCCATCACCATCACCTCTATCACCTCCATCACCACTTCCCTCATCATCACCTCTACCACCTCCATCACCACCTCCATCACCATCACCTCTATCACCTCCATCACCACCAACTTCACCACCTCTGCCACCTCCACCTCCACCTCCACTTATACAGTGCTTACTATGGGACAGGTAGTATTCTAAGCACTTTACATATATTAACTCTTAGTCATCACATCAACTCCATAACATAATTATATACACATTACTATTATCCTGATTTTACAGGACGTGGGAGAGTTATCTGGACTAATGTAGAGGAAAATAGTACAGGTTGTGGAGGCTTCTGAAGCCTTGGTGTATGACTACAAATGCTGTTCCAATATTGAACCTGGTAATTCTGTTGCTTAAGTCCCTTTCAAGGAAATACATTCAACCACTCATTCATTCATCAAACATTTATGGGATGTCTCCTGTGTGACAGGAAGAGATACAAAGATAAATAGCCAACAAAGGCTGGTACCACCCCACCCCCAGAATATAAGCTTGCAGCTGTGGACCTGCCGCCTTCCTCGCCCCTTTGCTGGATTTCAGAGTGCCTCTGGCTAACAGATATTGCTTCCTTTCCCCGGCCTCCCCCAGCTTTCCTCCTCAGAAGTCTTCCTGCTTTGGAAATTCCAGTGCCAGGTTGATGGGCTAATTGCTTTGTGGCCCCAGGCCTGCAACTGGGCAGCTCAGACATTTCCTAGGATTCTGGGCCTGTGAGGTTTCTGAATCACCACCTTTTTTCTGTTTTCTACATTCCAAAGTCCCAAGAAATTGCTTGGTGGTATTTGACTGGCTGAAAATCATATACACTGAAGTTTCCTCATTCCCGTTTCTCTCTGGACTACAGTTTATTAAGTGAGAATAATTGTGTGCTGGGGACAGTTCTGGTTTACACCTGTTGCCTGAATGTAATCATTAACTATACCCCCATTCACTCACAAAATTGCTTATTAAATGAAAAACTATAGGGGGGTCTGAAGTTAAGAAACCTCAAATCCAATTTTGTTGTAGCTTAATCTGCTCTCTCAGCTGTTGAACAAAGTCTAACAGCTCTCGTATACGCTGTGACAGTGGATGAAAGAGTAGAAGGCAGTGTTCTGAACTTGCTACAAGGAGTCACTCTAGAAACTAAGGCGGCTTGTTATTCTTACTATAATCTTTATGATGCCTGCTGGCTTGTAACACATGATTTAGGTCCTGGCGAAAACTTTACAGTAGGATCATAATTTTGTACATCTAATTATATATGCTTATGAATTTATGTAACGTTTTGAGATACCTTCTCTTTTACTGAAGATCTTCAATTGTCCTTGGCTCTCTCACACTTGTTTCTCCCCTAAACTGATGTGGGGACGGCTCTTTGGGGACTGTGCCCGGGGCAAAGATGGCTCCACTGCCTAGAGCAGGGGTTGGCACACTTTTTCTGGAAAGGGCCAGGCAGTAAATATTTCAGACTTTGCAGGCTGCATGGCCTCTGTCTTTGTAGCACTTAACTCTGCCTTTGTAGCACATAAAGCAGCCAGCCATAGACAATAGCCAACAAATGAGGGCGTCCGTGTGTTGATAAACTTTATTTACAGAGGGGCCCTTTGGGCCATAGTTTGCCGGCTCCGTGGTCTAGAGGCCTGTTCCTGGGCCCTGATTTGACCTGGGCTCTCCTCTTCATGATCCCTTGTCAACCAGGTGTGGGAGATATATTCATACCTAGGGGGACCTCAGGGATTCCTTCTTCAGGGACCGGATAATTACTCGATTCCTTCTTCAGGGACCGGATAATTACTCCCTTCCTTCTTTGGAGAAAATGGGGTTTTCTTAGGATAATGATGGGTAGGTATAGGTTTATTCATTCTCAAACAATGACAGAAATTAAGATCCAAGGTTTGATCAGTCAACTGGGAAGAATACGACCTATGTGGTGAAGGTACAGGGCCAGGCCAGGCACTGGCCGTGAGCAGAGCCTCCCAGTCACAGACCGCTGGTCTCCGGCCCTTTTCACTTCACATCGCTATCCACCTTTCCTTTCCACATTCGCCTTCTTTGGAGAAAAAAGAAAAAATTCATTGTTTTCATGTGGGTGAGTGGTCCTGCAGGAGCCCCTCGGGGGAGGTGGGGGGTGGTTCTCAGAGAGCTGCAGTTGGAGGTGAATGTCACAGCCCTGCAGGTGGGCAGCGGCGGGCGGGGACTGGGCTCCCCTGCTCCCTGACAGGCGGTGACCTTAGGGCAGGCTTTGCTGGCCAGGGCACAAGCCCTCCCGAGACAGCAGCCCCGAAGTGGTCACGTGACGTCATCATTGTGGCAATAAGTTGCTTCCATCGAGGTGGAGATGAGAGCGGAGTTAACAGGTCCCCACGTAACGCAGCATGGATCTACTTTACAGCCACGGGGCCAGTAGCAAGAGGTGGTCGTGGGCAGTGGAACCTCTGAGGGCAGCTCTCCTCCAGGAATCCTGAATCCCAAACTGCCAAAAGTCGTCAGTGGGCGGTTCCCAATTTACATGTACGTTAGCTGCCAAAAGTTGCTAATAAGTCAGTATTTTTGGAACCTGGAGTGTATTTCATAGAAACTATTGTGTTATGGTGATCAGGTGGTTGCCAGCTCACTTACACCGATTCAACCCACAGTAAACTCATCTATTAATACTGCAAAGACTGACGGCTGTGTAGTGAGCACTGGGGGCTCAGGAGACACTGGGGGCTCATCCCCCCACTGCCCGCCCAGGAGCATCAGAAGTTCCCTCCCTTCCCCCGCCAATGCCCCATAGAGACTGGCTGTGGCTTTCAAGGCCCCGAAGCCCAGGGGCAGGAGGAAGTGTGTGGGTGGGATCTGGTGTGGGACAGGGTCCTGCCCAGGAACCACCAGGCTGCATCCAGGTCTCAGTTGAGTCCTTAATATTATTAAACGTAATAACATTGGTTTATTGTTTTCCTTAATCCAGCTGTCATGAGAGTTCATTTTAGAAAACTTACAAAATACAGATAAACAGAAGGAAGGACAATTAAATATCCCATATTTGGTGTACAGACTTCCAGTGTGCATCTATGTATGTGTCTATGCATATATTTACATATAGGTTCATAAGCTTTGCAAATGATATATTGTGAATATTTTCGTGTCATTAAATATTTCAAAATGGATAGATCTACCATACTTTATTTAACCAGCTTCCTATGGTTGGACTATTAGGTTTTTCTATCAGAAATAACCCTGTGATTTGCATGGATCCACTCTCATTTCCTGGATGATTCAAAAAGGGGACAAGGCGTGTGTGTGAGTTCAGATATTTAATGACTTATTACCGACACATCTTTGGCCGCCCCCCCGTGTGAGAAGGCTTACCTCCACCTTTACCAACACCTGATATTAAAACCTTTAAAAACTGTTTGCTAAATTGATAAGCAAAAAATGGTACCAGGTTTTGTTGCATTTTTATTTTGAGTATTGATGAGCTTGGACATTTTAATATGTTTACTAGAATTGTGAATTGCTTCCTTTTGTGAATTGCTTCCTTCTTTAAATCAAAACACTGGTGTCCCTGGATTGCTATAGCCCTTTGGAATGGAAGTGAGTGTATCCAGGTTTTATTACCCTTTGAAATGTAAGCACAGGCAAACCTTCCCAGGGTAATGAATTTTCTGTCTCTGACTCCCAAGCCTTTTTAAAAAATTGTATTGGAGTATAGTTGATTTACAATGTTGTGTTACTTTCTGCTGTACAGCAAAGTGACTCAGTTATACATGTACATCTCTCCACTCTTACATTCTTTTCCCATGTAGGTCATTACAGAGTATTGAGTGGAGTTCCCTGTGCTATAGGGTAGGTTCTTATTAGTTATCTATTTTGGATATAGTAGTGTGACTCCCAAGTCTTGTTCTCTCTCCTTCATCCTCTGACCCGGGCTGCCCTGACTGCACAAGTCCCAACGTATTCATGCCATTTCCCTACCGCACCCAGTGCGGGTCTGGTATTGAGGTACTTTGCCTTTTTGGAACTGTGAGCTTTCAAGTAAAAGGAACGGAGGATAAAGTTGGTTCAGTAAAACAGTAGGAAATCATGGACGGCCTTAAAGCCAAGAGATTGGATATATCCACCTACTGAAGCATTTGTGTTGTATCCAGTTATTGGCCATCATAAACAGAGTTGCCATGAGTGCCCAGGTGTTTGGCAGACACACGCACTTGCTTTGTGTTGGGTATTTACCTGGGAGTGGAATTGTTGGGCCAGAGAGTAGGTGTATGCTTAGCTTTAGTAGATAATGTTAAACAGTTTTCAAAAAAGCCCAGTTTAACCTCCAGCCAAGTGGTGTCTGAGAGCTCAGCTGCTTTAGACCTTTACTGACTTTTGGTATTTTCAGTCCTCGAATTTTAAGCATTCTGGTAGGTTTCATATATCGTTTAAGAAGCTAATTTGATGCCACATATAATATTTTTACTTTTTCTGTTCTCATTTAGTTTATTTTTATTACTATTTTTTGTTTTTTCTTTTGTTTTTCTTCTTTTTTCTTTTTTTTTTATACAGCAGGTTCTTATTAGTTATCTATTTTATACATATTAGTGTATACATGTCAATCCCAATCTCCCAATTCATTCCCCCCCTGCCCCTGCTTTCCCCCCTTGGTGTCCATATGTTTGTTCTCTATATCCGTATTTCTGCCTTCCAAACCAGTTCGTCTGTACCATTTTTCTAGATTCCACATATATGCATTAATATACAATATTTATTTTTCTCTTTCTGACTTACTTCACTCTGTATGACAGTCTCTAGGTCCATCCACATCTCTACAAACGACACAATTTCATTCCTTTTTATGGTTGAATAATATTCCATTGTATATATGTACCACATCGTCTTGATCCATTCATCTATCGATGGGCATTTAGGTTACTTCCATGTCCTGGATATTGTATATAGTGCTACAATGAACATTGGGGTGTATATATCTTTTTGAATTATGGTTTTCTCTGGGTATATGCCCAGTCGTGGGATGGCTGGGACATATGATAGCTCTATTTTTAGATTTTTAAGGAACCTCCATATTGTCCTCCATAGTGGCTGTATCAATTTACATTCCCACCAACAGTGCAGGAGGGTTCACTTTTCTCCAAACCCTCTCCAGCTAGTTTAGTTTTAAAATAGATGTTTTAATCTATAGCTACTACATTTTATGGAAACACTGTGTGTTCAAGATTTTATACAACACTTTCTAATAAAAAATTCTGCGTATAGTTCCTTTATGATGATTTTCACCCTTTTCTACTACCTATAAAGAATTCTTCTTCGTGTCTATGCGGCACATTTCTTTTTGACAGTGTTTTTTTTCTTTTTTTACCACTTCTCATTCATCCTACAAAATGGTATCCAGTACCTCACTCTTAAGTTTTGTCTTATTCTGCTCTATTAAAATGACATGGCAGCAATATTAAGCTTAAATAAACTCAGCATGGATCGTTCTTAAACCTCCTTTCTTCAGGTGTAAGTTACAGTGTGAAGACTGACTTGGGCTCGTATCTTAGCCACACAGCTTACTAGCTGTGTGACCTTGGGTGAGTGGCTCTCAGAATTTCAGGTTCCCCATCTGTAGAGCAGGAATAACAAAATCCAACCCTTATGATATATAAAGTGTCCTAAATGCACTACGTACTCTGTAAATATTAGTTTCCTTCTGTGCTGGAAGCAAAGGCATCGGGTGCCTCTTTGCTACATTTGCCTCATTAGTTCACAAATCTATTAAAAGTGGGCATGACTTCACTTTTCTGCTAACCGTACCTCGCTGGCTGGCAGGAAACCCAAACTGTTAAGCGTCACCTGGACTTCATTTGCTATTGGTTTACCCTGCACCCCATGTGCATCCAAACATCCTGTGTGACGTTCCTGACCTTGCCCCAGGACAGAAATTATTCAGTATAAAACTTCATCTTTTGATGTGTGGAGTGTCACCAGACAAAGTTGTGCTCTTACAGTTGTGATTTTGAGAGCCTTCTGCAGACTCGTGGGTTGGAACACTGCCTCCGTCCCCCCTTTGGCCACATTTGCCACATTTCTTCAGCACTTGACATTTACATCTGTCTTCCAGAGGCGTGGGCTGCTGGCTTCCTAGTTTAGCTAGAACTTTGCCAAGCAGCCTGGAACAGGGGACCAATTTATATTCCGGAGCCAACTTCACTCCTACCTGCCAGAGATCCATCTCTGCCACCAGGTGAAGGCGCTGGTACCTGTCCTACTTATTGACACGGACACTTTAAAAATGGATGACTGAGTAGTGGGGGATGAAACACTCCAGATGCTTAAAAATGCGGCAACTGCCGAAGAAAAGGCAGCTGGCGCTGTGGTCGGCGGCCTGAAAATTCTCAGTGCTTTTGTCCTTCTTGCCTTTACCTCTCCTCCCCACCAGGGTGCACACATGCGACAAGGGACTGGCATCAAGAAAGTGCCAACTTGCTTAGTGACGAGAAGTCATTGTCAATCAAGGTTCAAGTACAGACCTTCTTTTCCCCAAGGTTAATCCCCGGTGCCACTGGGAATAAGCAACACCAACAGAGAGTGGGATTTACAGAGTCATTTTGGAGACAATCTAGGAACTTGCCCACGGTACTGTGAGCCCGCCGGACAGGCCCAGATAAGGCCCATCTCTCAGTCCCAGGGACGGCATTCCTGGTCTCTGCCATCATGACTGTCACCTGGGTCTTCAAACCCATCCCCTCCCCTGAGCTCCAGGGCCTGTTCTCTAAATGGAGGAGCCGTGTCCCTCGGGAGGCTCATGAGAACACCCCCACGAGAGATATGGAGAAAAGCGAACCCTCCTACACTGGTGGTGGGAATGCAAATGGTGCAGCCACCGTGGAGAACAGTATGGAGGTTGCTTAAGAAACGAAAAATAGAGTTGCCATGTGATGCAGCAATCCCACTCCTGGGCATATATCCAGCAAAGACGAAAACTGATTGGAAAAGATACGTGCACACCAGTGTTCATAGCAGCTCTATTCACAGTAGCCAAGACGTGGAAACGACCTAAAGGTCCACAGACAGATGAATGGGTAAAGAAGATGTGGTCCATATACACAATGGAATAGTACTCAGCCATAAAAAAGAATGAAATAATGCCATCTGCAGCAACATGGATGGACCTAGAGATGATCATTCTAAGTGAAGTAAGTCAGAGAAAGACAAATACCATATGATAACACTTATATATGGAAGCTAAAATATGATACAGATGAACTTATTTACCAAACACAGACTTACAAACATAGAAAACAAACTTATGGTTACCAAAGGTGCAGTGGGGGGAGGGATAAATTAGGAGTTTGGGATTAACATGTATACACTACTATACATAAAATAGATAAACAACAAGGACCTACTGTGTAGCACAGGGAACTCTACTCAATGTCTCGTAATAAACTATAATGGGAAAAATATGGAAAAGAATATATGTATAACTGAATCACTTTGCTGTACACCAGAAACTAACACAACATTGTAACTCAACTATACTTCAATAAAACAAACAAACAAGCAACATCCCCACATGAGTTAATCATCTCACTTGACTGGCTGACCCCTCCTCATTCCTCTTGTTTCTGTTAATGGTTCCATCATTTTCTTGGAACCGTTCTTTCCACACTGCTCAGAAAGGTCTGGTTTAGGGGCTTCCTTAGGGGCTTCCTTAAGGGCTTCCTTAGGGGCTTCCTTAGGGGCTTCACCTTCCCTGGTGGCACAGTGGTTGAGAGTCCGCCTGCCGATGCAGGGGACACGGGCTCGTGCCTCTGTACGGGAAGATCCCACATGCCGCGGAGCGGCTGGGCCCGTGAGTCATGGCCGCTGAGCCTGCGCGTCCAGAGCCTGTGCTCCGCAACGGGAGAGGCCACTGTCGTGAGAGGCCCGCGTACCGAATAAAAAAAAAAAAAAAAAAAGGTGTGGTTTATTACTTTAGGTGAAGCGCTTTTGTAACAGACACTGCGGGCAACCCCCAACAGCCATCCGTTCCTTCCTTCACAGTGATGGGATTTTCACCTGGGCTGCTCTGGACCCCGACTCCACCTTCCAGGTTCCCTGCCCCTGGGTGTGGCAACACACTGGGCCGTGGCCAAAGGGCTGTGAGTGAGATTATTAGGTGCAACTTCTAGGTCATTTCCTTAAAAGGAAGAGGTGCTCTCTCCTTCTGTCCCTTCTTCCATCCTGCCGCCCAGACCATGGAGCGGGGAGCAGCGAGTTTGGGGAACGCCAACAAGGGAACACCGCAGGGATGGCGGAGCGACTGGGGAGGCGGGGCCTGGTCTGAAACGTGGGCGGCTGCCGTACCAGCCATGGGCCATCCCATGGGGACCATCACATGTGGACGATAGCAGGAGAGAGAAATCCACGCCTGTCTTGAATCCTGATGGCTTGGGGTCTCTGTGAGAACACTTGAAATTTTTCCTAATGAAAACAGCCCCCGGAGAGGCCCCAACTTGCAGGATCAGACTCTGATTTGAAGGCAGAAGTTGAATGTGACAATGGTGGCAGCTAGAGGAGCTTCGATGGAAGTGCTACCGAGTTAGCTGGAAACACAGAGCTCACCATCTCCACGTGTCTCCACCACCCCTCTGCCTTCCGTGGTCACCTGGACACCAAGTCTTGCCTTTTCTGTTGTCCAGGGGCTCTTACCTTACTGTACAGGCTTCCCAGAAACTTCCTCTGTCTCTCTTCTGTCTTTTCTCCTATCCTTTCTACCCTTTGCTACCGGTTGAATCTTTGTAAAAGACTGATTTCAATATCTTGATTCTTCCTCATAAGTTCCCAATGACCCCCGTGTGACTGATGACCTCATCCTCTGTCTCCTCCTCCAGTGAACGTTCCCCGCCTGCTGGGCAGATCACACATCCTCAGAAACCTGTTGGTTTCACGTTCACTTCCCGTCTTTGCCCATGGGACCATGGCAGTGATGCCTTTGCCTTTTCTTGTCTAAAATCAGCCCAGTCCCCTCGGCACGAAGGCCAAGCTCATCCCTGCCCACTCTGACCTCTGCTTCCTCTGGGTCCCATGCTGTTTGTAGGTGCTCATCTCACTATTCTTGGTATGATGTGTCTCTTATTCATTCCAATAGCTAGTAGAATCACAGAATTTTGGAGTTTGTCAATGACTCAGATGTGTTTTTCGCCAGCTGGACTATAAATTCAGAGAGTCCTAATCAGAGCCCCATTTTACAATGTCCCCCTTTTCCAATCACCGCTTTGATTGTAAGAGAATAAAACTCAAAAACCAAACTCCCCAGGCGGCTATCAGGGGCTGCGCACTTAGAACCTTTCCTCAAGTAGCGCGTTTTACGGGAGGTGTTGGTGTCCACTGTACCCTTTGAAGGAAATCACAGCCCTCACCTCCTGTTTGGAGGTTTGGAGAAAACAGTGATGTGACAGTCCATCGAACATAAAGCAAGTTGTGGGGTAGCGGGGTGAGTCCCGGGTTCCTGAGCGTCTCACTTGGGTTGAGTTGATGGATCACAGCTCATTCCCGGCCTCCCTGTGTCAGAAAGAGAATCTCTTCTGTTGTAAGAAGCAGGACAGGAAGGGCTCCATGGGCATCTCTGGATGATTTAGATTTATAATGCTGGGTTTCTTTTTCTAGAAGAGCCTAGATCATCTCAGAGACAACCTCTAATTCCAAACACAATGGCAAGCACATAGTGGGAGCATAATTAACGCCCGCTGGCTGTCTGGTAATTGCATGGCTCGCCTTAAACGTTAGCTGGGGGATGCAGTTCTGATCTCAGAGCAGAAATCATCCACCCATTTCCCTTTTCCTTGTCACTTTGCTTCCTAAAGTTTCCCTCCAGTTTCTAGCTAGCCTGGTTTTCACTTCCTGCCTGATTTCTGCTTCTACCTGCTTTGTTTTTCGTGCTCTTGACTCTATAGCTACCATATGGAGAGCGAGCTATTATGGAGTCCTCAAAAACAAGCAGGTTTTCTAGTGTGCTGTGGGTTTTCTTTCTTTTCGTTTCAAGAGGCCGTAGGCTTCAAAGGTTTGGTCTGGCATTGAAAGCTGGGGTGGGCACTCAGATTCCCTGCGCAGTCAGAAATTTCTCCAGCCCAGCAAGACTGAAGTGGTTTGGTAGAATCTGTTTAAAGAAAGAACTCAGCCATCCTAGTGCTTTAGCATTTGCTCTGTTGACAGTAGCAGGTGTTTGCTTTGAAGCTTACTAGTAAAACGAGGTAAGTGTGAGTCGTCATGTCAATCATTTTTTTCTAGCTTCTGTATTTTTTTTCTGTTGAGGAAGCTTCTAAGTCGGTGAAAAGAAGGTCCTTGCTCTGCTGATTATCTTCCTGAGTGGAGGCCCGAGAGGCAGGAGCCGGGTGTGGTTTTGAGCAGGTGGGGGAAAGGAGTGCAGTGCAGTCACGCTTCTCCCTCCAGGTGGCGAGCAGCCCAGCTGGTCCTGGAAGCCCTGAGTGTTCAGAGCTCCTGCAGGGCTGTTACCATGATTTAAAGCTCTGAGAATATGAACTAGTAGGAGGTAGGTTGGGGGTGGATGGTGTCATGCTGGCCCTGAAAGGCCCCCATAAATCAGTACAACCCCCACAGACTCCCTTCCAGCTGGTCTCTGGAGGCCCCCTGCCCACTGTGCTCTCACAGGGGACAGGAGGCAAGTCCTCGGGTCGGTGGACGCTGCCCAGGCCGCCTGCCCTCCTGCAGCCCCTAGAGGAACCAGCCCAGAGTCCTGGGCCCAGGCTGGCGCTCAGGGTCTGGTCGGGGAGGATTTGACTTTGGTGGTCGTGGTGATGTGACTTTAATGCAACAGTTCTGTCCTGTTGGATAAACACAGTGACACTCTCTGAACCGGGGACAAGCCCTGTTTGTTCCTTCTCCTTTGTGCTTTGTTCCCGGCGTGTCCCTGGCACGGCCTGGCATGGCTGTGCCCCAGCGAGCTGCCAAAGCTCCGCTCTGCCCTTGAGTAAGATGGGGACACGTTGAAGGTCAGCCCTCTCCCTTCCCCGAGGGCAGAGGACAGGCTGAAACCCGGCCAGGGTCCCCGGGTGCTGCCACTTTGAAGGTTTAAACGTGTCGCCTGTCCTAGTCTCCACCCAGGTCACCTGTTCTCTCTCCTCGCAGCACGGAGAGCTGGGCACAGGGCAGCTGGGGTGAACTTTGCCCCCTGAACTCATTGACTTCTCCTGCTAGGCAGGTAGGCACAACTTCATTTCTTAGTAGAAAATCAAGTGGGAAAGAAGACCTGGCAGCAGCGACTCTTTAGGAGCCGAAGAGGGAGATTCGGGTGACCCTGCACCTCGAGGACGAATCCCGAACCCCTAAAGGCACTGACGGCAGTAAAGTTGCCCTGCCTGCCCCGGGGTCCTCCACTCACCCCTTCCCTGGGCTTCAGGGCGCAGGGGCAGGAAGCCTCCTTCTGGGAGGGGACCTGGGGCTTCCTGTCTGCTGTGGCGGACTCCAGCCACCTGACTGTGGACTCACACGTGCTTCGTTGGCTGGTTGGGTTTTGGTCACCAGGGGACTAAGAACAGGAAGGAGCAGTAGACAGATAAGACCTGCCGCTCTGGGGTCGCATCCAGGGCGGGGCCATTGTCCCCACACGGCTGGGGTGGGGTCGCGGTCTCTGCACTCCCAGGGGCCGACGCTCCCTAAGCACGCGCTCTGCCCACACGGCCCTTGCCGCTGTGTCTGCCCTGCCCTGCCACTCTGGCCTCGCACAGGTTACTTCCCACCCTTGTGCCCCCCTCCTGCAGCTGCTGAATTAATTACGAGCAGCATCGTTGCACAAGAGCTCTGTGAAGGTTGGGACAGCAAAGGCAAAGCCCTAGAACAGTGCCTGGCACAAGAAAGTGACCAACTTCTCTTTTTGTTGACATTTCCTGTCCATCAGTGTATGGTTTCTACTGTTGTTTTATGTTTAGTCAAGGATTAGATCTCATTCCTGGTCTTTTGTGTCCTGAATTCAGACTGCGGGGACACACACCTGCCTTCGAGACTTTTCACTCTGAAAGGTCATTCGCGTCTTAGGATCACCTCTCGTTTGAACTGTTCCCCTCTTTCGTCTTGTGTCTGCAGGAGGATGTTTTCCAAGCCCAGGACAGTCTGGAGCAGGGCTGTCCTTGCTTCCGTGTGAGCATCCTCGCTGCGTCCCGGTTCCTGCCCGCGTGCGCGGCGCTCGGCGGGGCCGGCAGGGGGCGCTGAGCGGCCGATCCCAGCTCTAGGCCGGGGCGCGGTCCCGAGGCACCAGCCGACCTGCTGCGGGGGAACTGGACCCTCCCTTGGCTCGGGGCCCCGCTGCGCACCTGTGCACGCAGAGCTGTGCAGGCGGAAGACTGTGTGTTGTAGCTGTTGAGAGTTTTGCAGGCAGACGGCCCCGTGATGAGGCTTCTCGGCTCTGCCTCCTCGGGCTGCAGCCCCCTAGGTACTGGGGAGGTTGCCCTGGAGGGGCGGGGGCGGGGGTGGCGGGGCAGGGTGTTG
>NW_020175321.1:444663-475918 GCF_003031525.2 Neophocaena asiaeorientalis asiaeorientalis | reverse complement strand
ACAAGCTGTTGGAGTCGCTGGGTGGCTGGCAGAGATCTCAGTCACCAGGGTGATTTCTGGGCTGGATCGTTGGCACTGATCTTTTCTCTCCTGGCCCCTCACCTCCTTTCCCTCTCCCAGGGCTCTGCTCCCCCTGCCTGTGTGTGAGGCTTAGGGCTGCCGCCTGCAGTAATGCTGAAGCCCCCGGCCCATCCCACAGGGCCAGATGGACTAGAGGAGGGGGCGAGCCGCCAGAGGGCTGAAAGGAAGGCCAGGTAACCCCTTCCAGCTCTCGCTTCACCTCTCAGGGGCATTCTGCAGCCCTCTTCTGGGCTCTTGGTCGCTTGGAAGGAAAAATCAGCCACAAGCTTCTTCCCATCCCCACCCCACCCTGCCAGGAGTAGGGGATGTCACAAGAGTCCAGCCCCAGGAGAGCGATCCGCACGGCCCAGTGCACAGAACTAGCAGTGAGTGGATCATCACCCTGAGGGCGTCCATCCTCCCCGGGCCTGGGCAGCCGGGCAGCTAGGAGCAGGGCTGTTGGACGGCACCAGGAGCCTGGTGGTGGCAGTTGGGTCAGAGGGTCAGGCGTAGCGTCCAGGCTCGGCGTGCCTCGGGGGACCGTTCAGGTCTGGGTCGACGCTGGTGGTTTGCTTTGGGACAGGTCTGGAAGTCTCCAAGCGTCCTGTCCTCTAAACCCAAGTGAGGCCAGGCCTGCCCTGCAGCTGGGGGGCTGGTCTTGATGCTTTCTGACCAAGGGTAGGTTTAGTTTGTTTCCATTTGAAACCCTGGATCTCTCTGTGGAGGGATGAGGTCCCTGTGGGTACAGCGACCAACTTGGGCTGGTTGTAGCCCTGGAAGTCCTGCATACAAGGTCACCCAGGCCACCTCGTGGAACATAGCACATAAGGCATCCATCTCAGGTGAGGCCCCTGCAAGAGAGCTGTGTGGCTCTTGGGTGACAGGGCACCAGGAAGGAAGGCCATGCCATCCCCCCCACAGCCCGCAAGCCGGTGCTGCCTCGCCTGGGCATCTCACAGCGCCCAGTGAAGGGCAGCCGGGCGGGGCCTCCATCCACCAGAGAATGGCAGGGAGGGGGTCAGAGGCGGACGAGTCCCCAAAGAGGGCACCTGGCAATGGCTTCCTGCCTCTGTCTGGGAGCCCCTGCTCTGCCCAATGGCCCGGCCTCAGGAGCAGGGCCGGCCGAATGGCAGCTCGCTGACCTCTGCCTCTAATCGGCTGTCCCTCCACACACAGACTGCAGCAGAGCTTGTAAAAAGCCAGGCTTTCGGGCTTCTCTGGTGGCGCAGTGGTTGAGAGTCTGCCTGCCGATGAAAGGGACGTGGGTTCGTGCCCCGGTCCAGGAGGATCCCACATGCCGTGGAGCGGCTGGGCCCGTGAGCCATGGCCGCTGAGCCTGCGCGTCCGGAGGCTGTGCTCCGCAACGGGAGAGGCCACAGCAATGAGAGGCCCGCATACCGCAGGAAAAAAAAAAAAAGCCAGGCTTTCTTCCAGACCCTTGAAAAGTTCAAAGAACCCATATCCCTTGGATATCCGGACATAGAGACACCTGGATCTGAGGGTCTTAAGGACTCTGGGTGCCCCCCTCTGCCTGTACTGCCCATCAGTGTCAGTGTCCCCTGTTCTGGGGGAAGGGAAGCCCAAACCTGCCAAGACCAGCTCTGTCCTGTTTTATGGAATCAGGCTGTGCCCTTTGACCCCGCACTGCGTCTTACAGCAGGAACCCTCCTGGCCACGGGGGCCGTGAAACAGATGTCAATCCCATCCCAGAGCAACGGGATGTCAAGCATCACATCCCATCGGTGTGTGATGAGCCGAACACATGGGCCGTGGTGCGTCAGTTGGGCCCCGCTCTGACCAGACGCTCCCTCCATAGCCCTGCACCCACCTCACTCCTGCTCTTCTGCGGGACCCCGGACCCCGGGTGTGCTGGGGAGTCCCAGGCACAGCTGTGTGCCGGATGGGAGCAGGGCTTGCAGGCTCTCGTGCTGTTTGTGCACCAACGTCTTTAATGCTACCCTAAAGACCAGTAGAGAGTTTCTAGGGGACAGTGAAACAGCTCCGTGCCCTCTGTCCCAGAACAAAGTGCTCAAGAAATGCTTGTTGAATGGATGAATAAACTCCACTTATGGAACAAGAAGCTGAGATCTCCAAAGGGAACCCGGTTTAGTTACTTATGGGAATCTAGAAGCAGGATAGGGCTAGCGTGGAAGGGGAAAGCTCTTGGTTTTTTTTTTTTTTAATTTACTTTCCTCACACAGGAAGGCTGAAGTGGCTACAGTGTGGGTTTTAAATACTATGTTCCCTCTTTCTTCCAGGCACTTATGTACTTTCTTGACAGTTAAAAGAAATTAACTAATTAATTAATTTTGGGCTGCGTTGGGGTCTTCGTTGCTGCGCGCGGGCTTTCTTTAGTTGCGGCGAGCAGGGGCTGCTCTTCGTTGCGGTGCGTGGGCTTCTCATTTCTGTGGCTTCTCTTGTTGCAGAGCACGGGCTCTAGGCGCGCAGGCTTCAGCTGTTGTGGCTCGCGGGCTCTGGAGCGCAGGCTCAGTAGCTGCGGCTCACGGGCTTAGCTGCTCTGCAGCATGTGGGATCTTCCTGGACCGGGGATAGAACCCACGTCCCTTGCATCGGCAGGAGGATTCTTAACTACTGCGCCACCAGGGAAGCCCTGGGAAAGCTCATTTCAACACACCTTCCTTCCCCGAATGACCTCCACTCTCCTCTACTGCCCCAAGGGTAGAGGATAAGATACGCTCATTAATGCTCTGATATGAGCAGTGGAAGGCTGGCCGGCACCTTTTCCCCCCTGCCCCCAGCCTGTCTTCTGCCCCTCAGCCCTCTGCCTTGATTGCCTCAGGTTGGCTCAGTTTGTCAGAGATCCAGAACCCAGGCCCTCTGGGTTTTCCTTTCCCGTGGTATTTGGCTGAGCCTCTCCTGAGGCCAGTGGGCAAGTATGTGGCATCTGTGTCCACATAACTCGTGGCACCATCTTGGGCTGCAATGTTTCTGTCTGTTGCTTCACATCTCCAGTTTCTGGATCATTTGGGGTGGAGGTGAGGATTGAACTCTCCCTTTTTCTTCAACACACACACACATGCAAACACACACACACACATGCAAACAGACACATGCAGACACACATATGCAGACATACACGCAAACACACACATAAACATGCAAACACACGCACATGCAAACACACACACAGGCACATGCAAACTCACACATACATGCTCCCCACCCCCCATGCCTCAGACCTCTGACACTGGTTTTATCACCTGCAGTTGTGACCCACTAATGAAATAAATTTGGTGAGTTGTGACTAGCGTTACAAAAATAAATAAATAAAATAGAATAGATATTAAGTGCGAGTTTTCTCTTTGAGCTGATGAAAGTTCTAAAATTCTAAAAGTTCTCAAGTTAGATTATGGGGACTGTTGCACAACTCTGAAAATATACTAAATGCTATCGAGTTGTACACTTTAGGTGAATTTTGTGATATGTAAACCATATCTCAATAAAGCTATGCATATAAGCAAGATTGGCAGCCCTACAAAATCCTCAGGCTGTCCATTTGTGCGCTTTATTATCAATTAAAAATTCACTATAAAATAAGAACAGAAAATATCAGCGTGCCTCACTTGTAGTAAGGGCGAGCATTGTTTTAATGAAGTGTGTGTGCACGTGGGGCTACAGCAAAACGTGTTTCTTACCGTGAGCTGTTGCTTAAAATGTTTAAAGCCAATGGCCTCCATCTGCCCAGTTAGGCAGGCGTTTAACAGGGTGATTTATACCCCTCCTTCTTTTCTTTCTGGAAACATGACTGGACCCGTGTTCAGTCACAGGCCTCAGAGTGCTGGCCCGCCTGTGACACAAAGGGTGGGTGTTCTGCGTGGCTACAGAGGCCCCCAGCCCTCCTGGCTTCCATGTGCCTGTGCGTGCACGCACACACACGCACACACACATGTGCATGCGTGCACACACTCATACACACACACGCACACACACATGATCCAGTCATGCTGTCTCCTCCAGTTAAATACACATCACACTGTCCAGAGGAAGAGCAAATAGCTGGCCTGTCCCCACAGACAGTGCGCCTCTGACCTTCTGGTTTTGGAGGTTTTGTAATGTTTACTTTTCAGGTTCTCTGCTTGACTCCTTCCCTCTTTCATTGGGTTTTAAGCTCCACAGCTGACATCAGCTGCCTGTGCTGTGGCCCTGGGGCAGGGGTGAGGGGCTGGCTTGCAGACATGCAGCCCCTGGCCCCTTCCTCCGTCAGGAATGAGGGCGGGGAGAGCCAGTAGTGAGACCTGGAAAGACAGGTGCGTGGCTGTGAGGTGTGACCAGGTGGGGTCCCGGACACCCGTCCCTCAATCAGGGAAACTGATCAAGCCGCCAAGTGCTGGGTGACCTTCTGGAGATGATCAAGTCTCAGTAGCCTCGAGATGCCCCCGGCAGACAACCCACACGGCACCTTCCGTGACTGCCCGAGGGGCTGGCACAGCTGTGTGTGAGGAGGGACCATGTTGGGAATGACCTGACTGAAGTCTGGGAAATCAGGGAACCGACTGAAGAATTACTTGAATTGACTCCTGCTTTGTAAGTTCTGGGTTCAAATGCCATTCATGGTGTAGCGTAAGACAACATTATAACTGATAGGGTGGAGGGCTCGTCTCCGATTGGAACCAGCCACCCTGGGAAGACCTCGTCAACAGTCTCAGGCCACTGGGACCCCCGATTGCCCAGAGCAAGGGTGGATACATTTTTACTTTTCTTTTCTTACCAAGTACGTGATCAGTGGTCAGTGTCTGTGGCCAGTGGCTGATGGTAGTGCTGGGTCCCAGACCTCAGAGCCCACCTGCCTGCTGGGTATCCTGGCTGTACCTCCTACTTACCGCACCACCTCTGTGCTTCAGTTGCTACGTCTGCAAAATAATAGCACCTCACTCTTAGGATTTTGTTCTTATTGCTGTAAAATATACACAACAAAAAATGTACCGTCTTAACCATCTGAAGTACACTGCTCAACGGGAGTGAACACATTCATAATGTTGTGTAGCCATCACCACTCTCCATCCCCAGAACTCTTTTCATCTTGGAAAACTGAAACTCTGTCCCCATTAAACACTAACTCCCATTCTCCTCCCCCAGCATCCGGGAACCACCGTTCTACTGTCTGTCTCTGAATTTGACTCCTCTGGGGACCTTGTATGAGTGGAATCATCCATTATTTGTCCTTTGGTGACTGGCTTGTGTCCTTTAGCTTTAATGTCCTCGAGGTTCATCCATGCTGTAGTAGGTGTCAGAAGCTCCCTCCATCGTAAAGGTGAATAATGGTCCATTGTGTGTATATACCATATTTTTTTAATCCATTAATCTGGTTATTTCCCTCTTTTGACTATTGTGAATAGTGCTTCTATGAACACAAGGGTACAAATATCTGTTCGAGTCTTCCAGTTCTTTTGAGTGTATGCCCAGGAGTGGACTCCCTAGGTCGTATGGTAATTCTGTCTTTAATTATTTGAGAAACCATCATGTTGTTTTCCATAGTGGCTGCACCGTTTTACATTCTAACCAGCAATGCACAAGGGTGCCAGTTTCTGTACCTCCTTGACAACACTTTTTATTTTCTGTGTCTTTTTCGTTTGATAATAGCCCTCCAGAATTTTCTTTTTGAAGGTTAGATGAGAGAATGTATGAAAAGCACATATGTAGTCTTGGCTCAGTAAAACAGAACTGCTTTTGGTGTCTCAGGTTTTGCTTCTCATTCTGTGGGAGCAGAGTAAGTGATCACTTTCTCAGAAGCCCCCCAGATGCCTAGTTGCCACCTCACAGATCACTGGCCCCAACTCCAAGGGTGTGCTTTGGGCAGGAATGGTGGATTCACCTCTGCTCTGGAAAGGCCCTGAGGGGCTCGGGGTCATGTTAAGCTTTGAAGTTTTCGAGGGGAGCAGTGTGGCTTTTAGGGCACCCCAGAATGGGGAATCCTCTCTGTGTCATTTCATAGAGTCTTTTTCTTGCCTGGGTTCCCACAACCTTGCTGGTTTTATTACCTGGCCTAGAAAACACAGGCTGTTTCTGTAAACAGAGGAACAATGAGAACATCCTGCTATGTCCCATGAACTTCTCAGAAGAGGTATGGTGAGTAAGCACAAGGTTTTTCTTTGAGTTATTATGGAAAAGTTGGAAAATGACTGTATTTAACACTTGGTCAATTTATTTTAAATGGCATAACTAGTAAGATGAAAAATGGTCTTTATATTCTTGAATGAGGCTGCATATTGAAGAAAAGGACAGAATGGATATGAACTTAGATGGGAAGATGGCTGGCTTGAGGGGTATTTCTTCCACGACTGTAACATCTGGAGGAGGGGTAGGAGGGGACCCACAGTGTGCTCCGGGTGCTGGACCTCGGGGTCCTTGGGGTCGTTCTACTGTGCCCTCTGCTCCTTCAGCCAAAGGCCATGCATTTTAGCTGCAGATTTCTCTACCGCATGGACTGTGTCTGGTAAAGAGAAAGCCAGAGAAGTGATTTTTGGATGAGAAAACCAGAAAGAATCCAGTAATCTTAAAAGAGAGAGAGAGAGAGAGAGAGAGAGAGAGAGAGAGAGAAAGAGAGAAAGGATAAAAAACTTCCTTCAATCTGGAATTTTGCTTAAAAGATTCAGCACAGGTCTTTAGTAGACATGGTTTGGTCAGCTCGATAGAACCTCACCCACCTACTTGAAAACAAACAGAAATGTCAAAGTAATGTTTTTCTTTAACTTTAAAAAAATGTAAAAGCTGAAGTATAGTTTATTTACAATGTGTTATTTTCTGCTGTACAACGAAGTTATTCAGTTACATATATACAAGCATATATATATACATTATTTTTTATATTCTTTTCCAAAGTAATGGTTTTTATTTAAATTTGGATTCTCCCTAAAAGAACTCATTGGAGGACACTATTATTATATACTGTATCTGTGTATGTACCTATGCATCATTTATCTGCATCTCCTACTGCAGGCACACACACACATTATCTGTCTATACAGGAATGAATACCAGTTTCATAGGGTGGTAACTTATAATAACTGAGTGGTTTTTTTAAAAGAAAAAACATAAAGAATCTTACATTGCAAAATTTTCCAGAACCGTGACTGTGTTAGCACATCTCTCAACCCTCCCACCATGCCCCCACTTCTGGCCCGAAGCCTGAGGTCTGATGTCTCTCTCCCTGGAAACCCGGGCCAGGCCTGTGTGGTCCCTGTGAGGGCTCCTGATCAGAGGCTCCCTGATGGGGACGAAGCACCGGTCATGGTAACCGGCAGCCAGAACTGGATACTCGCCCCAGGTCCTGGCCCCTCCCCATCTTTACCGGTCTAAGCAACCGCCAGGAAAAGCATATTTTCCTCGCAAATCCAAATGCTCTGGCCTTGAAGTAGAAAGATGAGAAAAGCAGCGACAGTGGCAGCAGCGGGAGGGGAAAGAAAGAGGGAGAGGGCTTACGGGGCTGGGAGTGGTGGCTGGTGTGGGGGGGAAGGGGGCCGCAGAGCATCTGCCTTTGTTTCAGGTGTGGGAAGAAACGGAGAAATCAGCGGTTTCAGACTCTCCCTGGGACCCTGAGCAGGAGAGGCTGGAGGCTGCATCATTCACCAGGGGGAAGTTGGCGGCTCACTCCTGGGATCCCACTCATGAGAGAGCGTAGTTTCAAGTGCGCTCAGCTGGGTGCTTGGAGCCCAGCTCTCTGGGGCACAGTCACGTCTGTCTGTCCTGGAGCCCTGGGGACGAGGCCCCCGGCCTCCAGAAGACACACTGCCCGCTCAGGCGCAGAGATCAGGCAGGACCGGACGGCGGCATGTCTTCAGGGTCCCGGGCTCGTCTCACTCCCGTCCCCGCCTGGGTGTCCATCTGTCCACAGGGGCGCAGGGTCCGGGCCCAGGGAGAGGGGAGACAGCAGACAGGCCCGTACTCAGGGGTCCATGCGGGAGAGTGGAGAGAGATGGGGGCGTGCAGCTGAATCCACAAGTCGCGGGGATGGAATCCTGGGGCAGGGAAAATGGCTGTAAAGGACGTTATTTGACGATTTTGAAGAAGCTGGTATTTGGATGAAGAATAGATAGTTGTATCAGTTTTCAATTTTCTGAATTTTTTATAGTGTTATTATGTAAAAGACTATCCTTGTTCTTAGGGGAAAATGCTGAAATATTTAGGGATAAAAGGGAATGATGTCTTTGCAACTTACTTTCAAATGGTTCAGAAAATAACAATTATTAAATATGTAAATATATACATATATGTGTGTGTGTGTATATATATATACATATATATATATATATATAGAGAGAGAGAGAGAGAGAGAGAAGAGAGAGAGAGAGAGAGATGGAGCAAAATCTGAGTAACTGGTGAATAAGGGGTATGGAGGGTCCTTTGTACTATTCCTGAATGACTTCTCTAAAGTTTGAAATTATTTCAAAATAAGAACTTACAAAATAAAAAAGCAGAAGGTATGGAGTTCTTCAGGACCACGTCGTGGGGTGTTTTTCCTCTGTCTGTGTTAGAATCCCTGGGTGTTTAAGGTACAGATGCAGGGGCTCCACCCCTGGAAATCTGCTCCAGCAGGTTCAGGGTGAGCCTGAGGCCAGCAGCTGCCACTTTAAGAAACATTCCTTCTCCAGGAAGCTGTGCTTACAATCCAGGTGGGCAGAGGACAGGTGTGCCCTGCAGCGCCTCTTCCTCCCACCGCTGATGTCCCTGGCTCCTCTGAGTTGTGTCTGCAACGTGCAGACTCAGTTCCGAGCTCACCCTGTTGAGGCATGAGGACCAAGTCGCCCACCCAAACCCAGGGTTGCCCCATGTTGACTGGACGCCCTGCTCTTGCCTGTGTCTCTTCACCGACACAGTGGACATGGTGTCCCTAGAGACGGTCTCAGAGTCCTTCAGGCCTCCCAGATCCCAGAGGTGATAGTACGGACACCAGGGAGGGCTCTTTAAAAGGCGGTGGAGGTGTTGCTGCTGATGTGGAGCTGATGGAACCATCAGTAAATGATGAGCTCGGGCAGGGAAGCAGCAGGGAGTGAGGGTATAAAGGACACCAGATAAAGGGAAAGACAGGTGCAGGGCGGGAGGGTGGAGCTCAAAACGTCTTTGAGGTCACGAGTGTGTTTGTTCCCCAGATATGCTATGGCTGCATACCACATGTGTTCCAGGCACTACGTGGGGCGCCGAGTGTAGGAACAGATGCAGCCTGCTCTCTCCTGGCGCTCGCGGGGGACTAGGACAGTGGGAAGGGTGACGCATGAAGGGAATGGCTGTCGTAGTGTTCAGGAAGTTTGGCGCCAGAGGAGGGGGGATGAGGACGGAATTCCTGAATATCAGGAAACCCACTTTTCTGCAGGTCCCATCAGCCTGAAAGACTGTGTGTCCCAATAATAGTAAGTATTTAAAAACTCAAAGATTTGCATCTCCAGCTCTCACCAGTGGCTTTGGGAATCATCAGGGGATCCATAACCGTGGATCCTTCCCCTCTTTGGGCCCCAGGGGTCCCTCTCTTCCACTAGGTGGGTGGCGCCCATCCTCGCACCCCCCCCTCCCTTTTGCCCTCATGACTCCGGGCTGCGTCTGGCTGCCCCCTGTAGGGAAGGTCTCAACCCCCTCCCTCTCCTCTCCAGAAGGAAATGCACTTGCTTCCTTCTTATTTACCTACTTTTATTTAGCATTTATTTGTTGAGTAGGTAATGCCCTCACAGAGTTGAAAGATAAAAGGGGTAAAGGGTACATGAACATAAAGGCTCTGTCCTTCCACTCTTCCCAGAGGACATGTTTCTTGTGTATATCTCCAGAGACAGTCTCTCTATATTAAGGAATGGATTTTTCTTCATTTTTAAGAACAAATTCTAGTACCTTTTAGATACTGTTTTGTACTTTGCATCTTTCACCTATTTAAAATATATCTTGGGATATGGGAAAAAAATCTGAAAAAAAAAATTTATAATTGAATCGCTTTGCTGTACACCCGAAACTAACACACATATAAATCAACCACACGTCAATAGAAAAATAAAACATATCTTGGAGATGATGCCCCATCGTTACATGAGGAGCTCCTGCATTCTTTCCGTGACTGCAATGTATTCCATTATATACATGCCCTGTGTTTTAGTTAATTGATTCGCCATTAACAGTTGTTTAGGTTGTTTTCAAACTCTTCCCATTATAATTCACATAAGAATATAATGCAGGTGAAATTCCTAAAAATAGAAGTGCTGAGTGAAAGGATATCGATAGATCCTGCCGGGTGTCCTTCCACTGAAGTCCCGATTGACATGGCCACCGACCATTCACGAGTGCCTATTTTTACCCCACACCTGTAACCATAATAGTTATCATTTTCTGACACTTGCAATTTGTAGGTGAAAAAAAGTGGAGCCCCAATGATATTTTAAACTGCATTCCTCTTACTATAAGTAGATCTGAACATCTTTTCATGTTTATTTTCATTTTATTTTAGAAGAACTTCCCCTTGCCCATTGTCTTGTTCAATTAGTTATTGTTTTTTATCGAAAAGGAGCTCTTTATAATATATCAGGCCAGATTAGCTCTTTATTAGTGATGTGAGTTGCAAAACGTATTTTCCAGTTTGTCATTTGTCTTTTAGCTGTACTTATGTTGGTTTTTGCCACGCAGGTTCTAAAACATTTGTATGTATGTGGTTGATCAATGTTTTTCTTTTATGGCTTCTGTATTTTGTCTCATGGTTAGGAAGATATTCTTTATACCAAAATTATTTTAAAAAAATATCCCAAGGAGTCTTCTCATGCTTTCATGATTTAATTTTTATGTTAAGAATTTAAAACCATACTACATTTGTCCTGGTGTAAGACGTGAAGTGTGAATTCCACTTCATTTTTCCATAGACGGTTATCTGGTTGTCCCAACGTCATACTTAACTATACTGGTTGGAAGTGCTGTCCTTTTCACACACTACATTTTCATTTATGCATGGGTTTACTTATGGACTTTTAATTCTGTCCCATTTATCTGTCTACTTTTCATCGGTACCACGCTATTCCAATGATTAATTACACCATGTCAATATCTACCTGGGCTCACCCATCATCACCCTTCTTTTCCAGAAAACGTCCAGACGGCTTTGCTGGCTTATTTCTGCGTTTGATCCTTAGGATCAGTTTATCTAAACAATCTTGTTAGTATTTTATTAGGATTGTTAACTTATGGGCTATTTATTTATATAGTAGGTTAGGGAGAAGTGACATTTATGACGTTTCCCAGTCTAAGAATATGATAGACTTTTCTATTTTCTCAGGTTACTTTTTTGTGTGTCCTACAGTAACATATTAATTTTTTATAGAGATTTTTACTTATGTCTTGAGTTTTTTTCCCAAGTAACTTTTCTTTTTTCTATTGCAAATTACTCTTTAATACGTCTTGTAACTCACTGTGATTAGTGTATGTTGAAGGATATCAAGTTCATTATTTCTGTATATTAATTTAAAATTCAGTCTCCTTACTGAATTTTCCTATTGCCAGTGAATAAGAAACATTGGGCCGGAGTTTTAATCATTAGAAACTAGTTTTTTACCTCTTCCCATTAATATTTATTCATGGGATAAATTATTTCTCTATCACTGGTCAATTCAAGTTTTCCCATGCTAGTGAGTAATGTTGAGTGTTTTTCTCATGAACTGATTTGTCAGTTATGCTGCTAATTTGTCAGCTCCAGTTATGTTGGTGTATCAGGGGTTTTACGTCATTTATATTGATGCCAGTATTTTTGTCCACTCCGCAAAAAATTTAAATATTGTTCCAGTGAATTCTCTGATTCACTTCTCTTCACTAGTTGATTTATCAAACAGTAGAAGAGCCTATTCATTATAATCCATTACTTCCACCAGAAATTGATTTCTTCTTATTTAATGACTGTTTTTGGTATGTTCTGAAATTCCTTTTGGCTATAATTTGCTTGATGTCAGTACAATTTCTTTGCTTCTATTTGTCACTTTTATTTCATATTTCATTAATTTCTATCTGGATTTTCCCTCAGTTTTTGAGTAGATAAATTTAAAGATGAAAAAAGAAAATCTCTTTCGTATACATGCACGTCAGAAATCTGTAATTGTGTTCCAAAACAGCTTTCAGTGGCAGTTATAATGGCAAATTTAAGTTTTAATAAGCTTTTAATAAACATTTTGCATTTTTTGTGTTCTGGTGTCTCTTCCCTGTGTTTGAAAATACATTGTAGGCCCCTTACCACATTGCTCACTCATGTGGTAGGGTTTAGACAGTGCATTTCGGGACCCTGCTGAGAGCTGGGACTCATCCAATTTGGGTTTAGTGGTTTGCAGTCACTTCAGTGTGTAATCAGTTCCTGCTGGTGTCTGGTGATGACCGGCTCCCAGGAATATCTAACAGCCAGTCCTATGGCTGACTCAGGGACATAGGAGCCCATTCTACAGCCACCTGCTCCAAGACAGAGTGGACAGAGACGGCCGTCCTAACTCATTGCAGTAATGATATCTCATCTCTGCCAATATTCAACAGCATACAACCACATGAAGGCTAAAGGTCTTCCTGGGCCACGGAAGGTTGGTGCAGGCCCGGCCTCCCAAGCCTCGTGCAAAGCACCTCTGCACCTACGTAGGCCCTGAGCTTCTCTAGTTTCTCTCAGATAATCAAAGGTCTTTTGGTGACATCTGATCACAAAACTCCATCTCAACGAGGTGATTATAATGTCCAGGCCTGTGTAATAATGAGAACTTCTACTTGATTCAAAGTTGCGCCAACCCTTGCATCACCTGCTAGACCTTCTTCAGGTTGGGACTGGGGGGTATACCAGGGTCATGTGTTGAGATGTTCTGGGGATTTGAACCCCCAAAGCAGCCTCCTCCCTGCACAGAGGAGCTTCACCCTGTGTCCAGCCCACGTCAGACCACACTCGATCGAGAAGTGGATTGTTGTGGTAAGCCACTGAGATTTCAGGGTCTGTGGTTTGGACAGTATGGCCAAGCCCATTCTCACCAATATGAGGGTGTAGTTAGCGCTGCAGGCACTCTAAAAGCATATGTGCTCTTTCCAGGTTTAAGATTGATCTGAGGCTTCCTTTGTGACCTTGGGAAGCACCTTCCTGGGGCCTCAGCACCCTCATCTCTTAAGTGGAGTGCAGGGCTCAGTGAACCCAGGTGTCCCTCCCAGCTCTCACACTTAGCATCTTAGATTCAGTAGAGAGCAGTGGATGTGTATAAATCTTCAGTACCTTGGACCCAGATGCCAGCAAACCTCACCAGCAAGACAGCCTAGCATGGTGGTTATAACATGGACGTCAGAGCCGGGCTCCCTAGTTTCATATCCTTCCTTCCCCAGTATAAGCTGTGTGAACTTAGGTAGGTTAATCAACCTCTCTCTGACTCAATTTTCCATCATTTTTCATAGTTTTTCTTCTAGAGGTCTTGTACATATTTTGTTAGACTTATACCTAAGTATTTCATTTTGGGGGTGCACTGGGTTTTTAGTTTCAAATTCCACTTGTTCATAACTGGTACATAGAAAGGCGTTTGACTTTTGTATATTAACCTTATATCTTGCAGTCTTGCTATAATTGCTTCTTAGGTCCAGGAGTTTGTTTGTTTGTTTTTGATTCTTTTAAATTTCTACCCGGACAGTCATGCCCTCTGTGAACAATGACAGCTTTGTTTCTTCCTTCTCAAACTTAGATCATTTATTTCCTTTTCTTATTGCATTGGCTAGGACTTCTAGTACGACACTGAAAGCAAATGGTGAGAAGGGATCCATTACTTAATTTTTAAAATTTATTTTATCTATTTTTTGGCCACACTGTGCGACATGCAGGATCATAGTTCCCCGACCAGGTGTTGAACCTGTGCCCCTGCAGTGGAAGCGCTGAGTCCTAACCACTCGACCGCCAGAGTGGTCCCCCATTACTTTTTAAATGGAGACAATAATGGGATCTGCCCAGTAGAGTTCTTTCAAGGTTTTGGAAATCAGTGCCTATAAAGTGCTGAGATGAGACGTGGAACTTGGTAAGCACTGCGGAAGCGTAAATTCCTCAGGGCTCCCTCTGCCTGGCTGACCCCAGATGGGTTAAGTGACTTCTCCACCCGGTGCTCAGGTCAGGTGAGAGAGCTGGGGCTTGGGCTCAAGGACGTTAGATCCAGTAAGCTATCACTGCCAGAGTTGCTTTTCCTGATCAACGGGTTTCTTGCCACACCTGCATCACGAAGCCGAGAAGTGACACGGGCTCATTATTAAAAACTCTCCATTGTTTCCAGTTTAATTCCAGCTGAGGATGGAAGCCACAGCCCCTTTCTTCACTTATTGTGGTTACCTTCAAGATGTGAACTTGAAGCACCCTTGAACCGCCCCTTCCTTGGGAAGGATAACCCCGAAGCTGCCCAAGGCCATGTCCTGCCCAGCAGGAGCTCTGGGGCCCCGGAGGAGGAAGGGGTGCTGAGCCTCAGAGGGGCAGCCCCCAGACTGTTCTCAGACCCCTCCCGGCAGCAGTGGTGTCGGGAGTGGGGCTCAGCTCTCAGGAGCTCGGTGTGTCCCTGCACCGGCTGAGGAAAGAGGCCGTCTCTGGACCTCTCATGCCGAGAACCTCAGCCCTGAGCGCCACCCACAGTCTCCGCCTGTTTGTGGGAATGCTTAGCAAACTCAGGTCTTCTAAGCAAATCCATCCTGGGAGGAAAGAGAGGTGCCTTGGCCTGAGCTCGGACTCCTAGGCTTATTTCTGGATTCACCCGGTGACTTCCTGATCTTGGAGTCCTTCAGCCTCCCTGGGATTTTCTCACTTGCCTCTAAAATGGGCATTTGAGAAGCCGCCAAGTCCCTAAGCCACAGTGGGGAGCTGACAGTGTCCGGGAGTGGCTGGCCCTCCTGCTACTGAGCCGGGGAGAGTATCGACAAGCTCTCCTTCCTCCCCCCACCCCTTCTCCTCCCTTGATAGCAAGGGACAGAGTCCATTTCTGACCACAGTCAAGAGATTTGGAAAGTAACTGAAAAGTCCTACTTACTTAAGGAAAAGTCTTTAGAAAGAACTCACCGATCTTTAGACATTCTTTGGGCTCTAGCCTTAATTTGCAGTCACTGGGCAGTCAGCACAGGGGGCGGGACAAGCCATCCCTGCTGCTGGAAAGCTTAGAGGGTGAGTAAATTAGAATTCCTGTTGTAGAACTGCGCAAGGCCCAGCAAAATGTCTTCATCAGGGTACCGTTGACAATCTGATAACCCGAAGGCAGCAGCATTTACTGTGGTTTAGTAGGAGTCTGACCAGGAATGAATTACTGCAGCCTTTTCATTGGAAAAAAATCCTGCCCCAGATCCTTTGTCACCACGAGTGCCTGCTGGCCGGACCTGACCTTCTTTAATAAAGCTGCTTCCTAAGGCTTTGAGAGCAGAACTTAATTAACCGGGCAGAAGAGAGGACAATATTAATGCTGGGATGACGGGAAGGGGAGGCTGGTCTTTTCTGTGCTGGGTGTAGCCCTCACCCCGGGGAAAGCTGTAACGTGAAGTGACCTCATACCGTGGATGGCTTCTCTCTGCAGCAGAGACTAATGTCCATTTCAAGAGCACCTTCTGCCTGGCCTGGGGACAGCAGCAGGGTCACAGCCAAATGTCAGAGGAGACCCCCTGCTCTCCAGGCCTGCAGGTGTGCAGGGCAGTCCAGCGTGCTTAGCGATCTGCATATTCCCACTGCAACGTGTGACATCTGGCCCCAGGCACATTCTATGCAGCGTGGGGCATTGGAGTGATGCTCTGTAAAGGGGTGAGGGTTTGCTGTTTGAGAGTCTAAGACCCCTGGCTGGAATCCACAGGGACGTTTCAGGATGTGGTCCAGGGGAAGAGCTGCTCAGGACCTGGAGAGGGTAGGGGCAAAGGCCCCCAGAAGAAATCTGCCCTGCTGCTGGGGCCTGACCTGTGGGAGCCCTCGCATCCCCGGCCCTGGGTGTGGTGACCTGTCTCCCCGCTCCCCCTCAGCTTATCAAGGTGAAGGGGAAGATGGTGGGCACTCACCTCTACCGCCAGCTGCCGAGGACGGCTCTTCCCAGGTTTGGGGTTCTGGACTTCAGATGTAGGTTTAAGACTCTGAGCACGTTGAACACTGTGGCAGACGGCCAGGAGGGGAGGGGGCTCAGGCTTAGGGTGGATGAACTGCGGACCTCAGGGGGGTTCAGCTAACAGATGACATGGGGGAGGTGAAGCGGGGGAAGGGGCAGGAAGTGGGCAGTCGTTTCAGACCAGCTTCTGGGCCCCTCCCCTGCTGCTGATGCCGAGGGGAGGGGACACACCAGCCGCCACTTGACACCCAGCTACCTCTCTTTTAGTGCACGGCCACCACCCACCCACTGACAGTGCTGAAGTGTGGAGGGGGCCGGTTTGCCCAGCATCCCTGCAGCGGCCAAGGGCGGAGGGGCTCAGGATCCGTGGGACCGACCCGGCGTGGAGCCGGGCTCCGCCTCTGCATTCGTGGCTACAGAGGAGAAGACGACTCTGCTTTGGAAGGAGACTGCTGAGATCTAGGTTCCATCACTTACCATGTGGCAGCCTGGGGAAAGTCTCCAACTGTCAGGGGCCCATATGAACGCGCATGCTCAGAATGGCAGGGCGTGACCGGGGAGGCTTTTAGGATGCAGGAGAGATCCTGGTCCTGTCATTGTGTCTCCCCCGAGTGAGAAATGAAGCCTCCCAAGTCGTAAGCCTCTGAGACACACTGTCAGAGGCAGAAGGCGCTCAGATGTGCGTGTCCAAATGTGGGGAGGCTGGGCTGTGAGCCGCGCTGGAAATTGGAAACAGCCTTACAGTGAAGCGCGACTGATGGTGTCACTCGGGGAAGTAATGGAGGCTCCTCGTATCCAGATGACTGTGTTAAAGAGAGCATCTTAGAATTTTCAGACGCCGAGTGGTGCGCGCTGCAGCGGCTTCATCCTGTGGTCTGCGCTCCCAGGGCGAGGGGTTCACACATCCCGGGCCCTGAGTGGAGGATGGTGCGGGGAGGGGGCTGGGCTGCCTTCTCTGCCTCGCTTCTCCTCCAGCCTGGGTGAAAGCTGGCAGCGCTCCTGTTGCTGAGATGAATCTGTGATCGCAGCGCTTTTGTTCCCTGGGGCTGCATGAGCTGGTGTAGGGCGAGCACAGCCGTCATCTTGGTGGCTGGGTAGGGGGCGTGGAGGGAGGGTGGACAGAGGGCTGAGAACCCAGCTTTGAACCCAGACCCCCCCCCAGCCCCGACGTGTGCCCTCCTGGAGGTTCAAACACAGCTTCTCTGTGTTCTTTTATTTTTTGATGCAAAATTTTTTTTAATCTAAAAATTCATTTCCCAGGGCTAATTAAGAGCCAAGGTCTGCCAATTTGCATCAGTTTTCTTGACCAAAAAGAGCTATTCAGCGTTTTCTTCAAAGTAAGATAATATATAATAGATTTTGATAAATCTTTCTAAATGAGGACATGATACTGCAGGCAGTTCAAGGAAAAATAGCGTTAACTTTTTCTTTGGTGTAACCAAAAGGATATCCAAACGTTAGCAGATGTTGACATTTGAAGTGATACAAAATTGCCGAATGGAAGTTTAAACTCTGGCTTAAATTAGAAAAGCTGTGGCCTGTCTTGTCCTCATACTCTAGGAAAGATACACATACAACCCACATCTGCCTGTGTGCTTTTGAGCATCCCAGATCTAAAGTCATACCAAACTGCAGAAGTGTATTTGGTCAAAGCAGAGGGAGCCCCCACGTGTGCCAGGGAGATGTCTCAGGGGCCCGGCACCTGGCTCAGCGGAGTCCCGTGGGCACCCTCCTGGGTGTACAATGCATTGTCCCCTCGCCCCACCCGTGACAGCTTCGTGGGAAGTGTGACTGCTGTGCAGGCGGGGCTGCTCTGTCCTGGAGACACTAGAGGTTCCCAAGGGCAAGGTTGAGCCCATGTTCCTGGAAAGGGGTTCTCCACGCCACATGAGGCTGCTCGGGCTCCTGGCCCCGCCAGCCCAGGAAGTCACGTCATCCCAGCCTCCTGTGGATGCTGGCCAAACCCCCAACCCTCCCCAAGCCCACTCCCTGGGGCGGACGCCATGTGAAGCCAGCCTACTGTTTTTCAAGCACCAGCTTTGTGCCAGGGACTCGCACACGTGCCCTCCTTGAATCTTGACAATTGCTCTGCCAGGGAGACTCTGTTAGGCTCACTTTACAACGTGGAAGCTGATACTCACCCAAGCATAGGCCTTGCTCAAGGCCACGGGGCCGCTGGGGTGGAGCCCGGCCCCGCTGGCCCCGGAGCCAAGTCTCCCAGCGGACTGCCCTGCACACAGGCCCCTGGCTGGCAGCCGGCTGCAGAGTGGACGCACACACAGGACATGGGACATGTGGAGCCAGAGTGGAGGGACCAATAGCCCAGAAAGTATTGCCAGAGCCACTCTCAGACTCGTGGCTTCTTACCTTTCTTTCTGTTTTTAGAATCTGGAGCCAAGAGTCCTCGCCCCTAGACTCAATGCAACTGGGAAGTTTTTCTGCTCCGGGCTGTCTGTTTCCATGGATAAAATGGAAGTAATAAAAATAACAGCAGGACTCTGAAAAGTATGGAGCATTAATGTCCAGAAAACATTTACTGCTTTGGAAAGCCTATCAATCGAAGGGCTTTTTGTGCTAATGAAAGTAAAATGCATGAAAGTGCAAGAACCCCACAAACTGTGTATAATTTCAGAAGTGAACTGAAGGACAGGAGAACAGCAATCGAGTTCAACCGGGGCTTAATCCAGCCTCCCATTGTGGGAGAAAACCCTGGATGCCACAGATTTCATCCCTGTAAAGCTTAGTGAGTCAGTGACAAGTCCTGCAGCCAGTCAGATTCCATATTGGAAGCATTACATTATGGGGCAAAGGCTCATTGGTTGTCTGGCCCCTGAGACCCACCCCCAAGCCTCTGGCCAGTGTAAAACGGCTTGTCCTGGGGTGGGGGTGGGGGCGAGACAGGGCCTCCCAGAGTGATGCTCGGTCCAGCTTCGAGCATCCATCTGTTTCAGAAGGCTGTCTTTACCTGGAGGTTGCTTCCTGGGGGACCTGGCCATGCTTCCCTCCTGCGTGTCGGTTTCCAGATCCATAATGAGAGGGGACTGGACTGGAACGGGGCAGGACTCCTGCGGCAGAGCGTCCCCTGGGCCCTGGCCATGCCTGTGGCTGTGGTTTCATGGGCGTACAGCCTACCTCCCATCCGCTGTCTCACGGCGGAAGTGAGTTGTGGTGGGGCCTCTGGCCTGCAAAGCCATCCCGTTGCCTCTCTGCCCCTTTACAGACATAGTCTGTGGCCCCTGGACTAGAGGACTGAGCAGGTCTGTACTCTGGCATTGTAAGGTCAGTTCTTAAATTCCCAACGAACTTTCAGGCCCTCGCCAGTGGCGCATTTGCTTGAAGAAATATTTGTAGCAAATCCCTTTACAGACGCTCCCTCGCAGTTTGTGTGGTGGGGTGTGAGCCATGACGATGCTGAGCTCCCTTGTTGCCCACGGTCCGCTGCACCAGGAAGGCCACAGCAAGGAGGAGGTACAGGGTCACCTCCTCCACTCTGTCTCAGGAGCTGAATCCATCCCCGGGCTTGCATCCCCTCCGCCCATGTGGAAGGCGGCACCCCTGGAAGGGTAGCAGGTGTGAGGAATGCCCCGGAAGCACATGCCCTGCTGTCGAGAGGCACAGGGCACTGAGGCCCCTAAGGTCTTCGGGATCCCGGTGAGGCTGGGCCGAGGGGGCAGCTGAATGGGGCCGGTCAGGCCCATCCCGGGCTGGCACTGCAGCTGTGTCTTCGGCTAAGGCAGTGAAGTGTGGCCAAAACGTGGCCTGTCTGGTTTCGTGGGAGCCCGTGGCCTACCAGTTCGTTCTCAATCAGCTCACGTGTGGTACCTGTGAAGATGCTCAGGCAAACAACGAATGGGTCACTGAGGAGATAAAATACACCTGGAGACTTATGAAAATGAAAACAGAATGATCCAAAACCTATGGGATGCCGCAAAAGCAGTTTTAAGAGGGAAGTTTACAGCCATACGAGCCTACTTCAGGAAACAAGAAAAATCTCAAATAAACAACCTAAACTTACACCTAAAGGACCAGAAAAAGAAGAACAAACAAAACCCAAAGTTAGTAGAAGGAAAGAAATCATAAATGTCAGAGTCGAATAAATGAAATAGAGACTAAGAAAACAATAGAAAATTTCAATGAAACTAAAAGCTGGTTCTTTGAAAAGATAAAGAACATTGATAAACCTTTAGCCAGACTCGTCAAGAAAAGAAGAGAGAGGGTCCATTTTAAGAAATGAAAAATAAGTTACAACTGACACCACAGAAATATGAAAGATCGTGAGAGATTATTATGAACAATTGTATGTCAATAAAAAGGACAACCTAGAAGAAATGGACAACTTCCTAGAAATGTACAATCTCCCAAGACTGAATCAGGAAAAATAAAAAATATCAACAGACCAATTACCAGTAATGAAATTGAATCAGTAATTAAAACACACACACACACAAAACTCTCAACAAAGCCCAGGACCAGACGGCATCACAGGCAAATTCTACCAAACATTTAGAGAAGAGTTAACACCTATCCTTCTGAAACTATTCAAAAAAATTGCAGAGGAAGGAACACTCCCAAACTCATTCTGTGAAGCCACCATCACCCAGAGGCCAACACCAGGCTAAGGTACCACAAGAAAAGAAAATTACAGGCCAATATCACTGATGAACATAGATGAAAAAATCCTCAACAAAATACAGTTAATCCTTGAACAGCACAGGAGTTGGGGATGCCGACTCCCTGTGCAGTCGAAACACTGCATATAGTCCGACTGTGGATCGTGTGATACCATAATACATATTTTCAATTCCCTAGTGACTAATGATGTTGAACATGTTTTCCTGGGCTTATTGGGCATTTGTATACATTCTTTAGAGAAATGTCTTGCATGTCCTTTGCCCATTTTAAAATTGGGCTGTTTGTCTTTTTACTGTTGAGTTGTAAGTGTTCTTAGTATGTCATATGGTATCAGATATATGATGTGCAAATGTTTTTCCCCATCCTTTGGGTTATCTTTTCATTTTCTTGATGTTTCTGAGTTTCTAAAGCATGCAGATACGAGGGTTTCTGTGGTTATCACACTTAGATGGTTTTCAGGAATGACGTCACGTAATGAGGGAAACAGTTCCAAACATCAGTTTTAAAAATGCCTTCTCCAGCACACAATTTTCTTTCTAAAAGACTTTTCTCACTCCTAGTTATAGCATTACCTTCACCTTGTGGATTAAGAGGATTTTAAATTTTTATTTACACATCTTTGTAGTATCTGCTGGCAGGCGTACTGTTGAGTGCCACTTGTCATCGTAGGAAATGCCAGCCGATTTGGACCGTCTTGTACAAGACAATAGTTAGTTTGACAAGTCTTTTAAGCATCTTGCCATGAGGCAGCCATTGTGGTACAAAAATTTCATGGTTACTCAAATTGAAAGTTTAAAGGTCTTGTTTTTATAAAACTACCCACATCGGTGACATGAGCAGAACTTAATGAATTGATGTCAACCATATTTGTAAACCTAACCCCAGAATTTCTTTTTTTTTTAAATTAAATAATTTATTTTTTTATACAGCAGTTTCTTATTAGTTATCTATTTTATACATATTAGTGTATATATGTCAATCCCAGTCTCCCAATTCACCCCCTGCATCACACTTCCTCCCCTTGGTGTCCATAAGTTTGTTCTCTACATCTGTGTCTCTATTTCTGCCTTCCAAACCAGTTCATCTGTACCATTTTTCTAGATTCCACATATATGCGTTAATATACGGTATTTTTCTCTTTCTGACTTATGTCACTCTGTATGACAGTCTCTAGATCCATCCACATCTCTACAAATGATGCAATTTCATTCCTTTTTATGGCTGTGTATATTCCATTGTATACATGTACCAAATCTTCTTTATCCATTCATCTGTCGATGGACACTTAGGTTGCTTCCATGACCTGGCTATTGTAAAAAGAGCTGCAATGAACACTGGGGTGCACGTGTCCTTTTGAATTATGGTTTTCTCTGGGAATATGCCCAGTAGTGGGATTGCTGGGTCATATAGTAATTCTATTTTTAGTTTTTTAAGGAACTTCCATACTGTTCTCCATAGTGGCTGTATCAATTTACATTCCCAACAACCGTGCAAGAGGGTTCCCTTTTCTCCACACCCTCTCCAGCATTTGTTGTTTGTAGATTTTCTGATGATGGCCATTCTAACCGGTGTGAGGTGATACCTCATTGTAGTTTTGATTTGCATTTCTCTAATAATTAGTAATGTTGAGCAGCTTTTCACGTGCCTCTTGGCCATCTGTATGTCTTCTTGGAGAAATGTCTATTTAGGTCTTCTGCCCATTTTTTGATTGGGTTGTTTGTTTTTTTAATATTGAGCTACATGAGCTGTTTATATATTTCAGAGATTAATCCTTTGTCCATTGATTCATTTGCAAATATTTTCTCCCATTCTGAGGGTTGTCCTTTTGTTTTGTTTATAGTTTCCTTTGCTGTGCAAAAGCTTTTAAGTTTCATTAGGTCCCATTTGTTTTTTTTTGTTTTTATTTCCATGACTCTAGGAGGTGGGTCAAAAAGGATCTTGCTGTGATTTATGTCAGAGTGTTCTTCCTATGATTTTCCTCTAAGAGTTTTATAGTGCCCGGTCTTACATTTAGGTCTTTAATCCATTTTGAGTTTATTTTTGTGTATGGTGTTAGGGAGTGTTCTAATTTCATTCCTTTACATGTAGCTGTCCAGTTTTCCCAGCACCACTTATTGAAGAGACTGCCTTTTCTCTTGTATATCCTTGCCTCCTTTGTCATAGATTAGTTGACCATAGGTGCATGGGTTGATCTCTGGGCTTTCATTCCTGTTCCATTGATCTATATTACTGTTTTTGTGCCAGTACCATACTGTCTTGATTACTATAGCTTTGTAGTATAGTCTGAAGTCAGGGAGTCTGATTCCTCCAGTTCCTTCTTTTCCCTCAAAATTGCTTTGGGTATTTGGAGTCTTTTTTTGTCTCCATACAAATTTTAAGATTTTTTTGTTCTAGTTCTGTAGAAAATGCCATCAGTAATTTGATAGGGATTGCATTGAATCTGTAGATTGCTTTGGGTATTATAGTTGTTTTCACAATACTGATTCTTCCAATCCAAGAACATGGTATATCTCTCCATCTATTTGAGTCATCTTTGACTTCCTTCATCAGTGTCTTATAGTTTTCTGAGTACAGGTCCTTTACCTCCTTAGGTAGGTTTATTCCTAGGTAATTTTTTCTTTCTGATGCAATGATAAATAGATTGTTTCTTGATCTTTTGTTGCTAGTGTATAGGAATGCAAGAGATTTCTGTGCATTAATTTTGTATCCTGCAACTTTACCAAATTCATTGATTAACTCTAATAGTTTTCTGGTGGCATCTTTAGGATTCTCTATGTACAGTATCATGTCACCTGAAAACAGTGACAGTTTTACTTCTTCGTTTCCAATTTGTATTCCTTTTATTTCTTTTCTTCTCTGATTACCATGGCTAGGACTTCCAAAACTATGTTGAATAATAGTGGCGAGAGTGGACATCCTTGTCTTGTTCCTGATCTTGGAGGAAATGCTTTCAGTTTTTCACCATTGAGAATGATGTTTGCTGTGGGTTTGTCATATATGGCCTTTATTATGTTGAGGTAGTTTCCCTCTATGCCCACTTTCTGGATAGTTTTTATCATAAATTGGTGTTGAATTTTGTCAAAAGCTTTTTCTGCATCTACTGAGATGATCATATGGTTTTTATTCTTCAATTTGTTAATATGGTGTATCACATTGATTGATTTGCATATATTGAAGAATACTTGAATCCCTGGGATAAATGCCACTTGATCGTCGTGTATGATCCTTCTAATGTGTTGTTGGATTCTGTTTGCAAGTATTTTGTTGAGGATTTTTGCATCTATGTTCATCAGTGATATTGGTCTTTAATTTTCTTGTTTTGTAGTATCTTTGTCTGGTTTTGGTATCAGGGTGATGGTGGCCTCATAGAATGAGTTTGGGAGTGTTTCTTCTTCTGCAATTTTTGGGAAGATTTGAGAAGGATGAGTGTTAGCTCGTCTTTAAATGTTTAATACAATTCACCTGTGAAGCCATCTGGTCCTGGACTTTTGTTTGTTGGAAGATTTTTAATCACAGTTTCAATTTCATTACTTGTGATTGGTCTGTTCATATTTTCTATGTCTTCCTGGTTCAGTCTTAAAAGGTTATACCTTTCTAAGAATTTGTCCATTTCTTCCAGGTTGTCCATTTTATTGGCATAGAGTTGCTTGTAGTAGTCTCTTAGGATGCTTTGTATTTCTGCAGTGTCCATTGTAACTTCTCCTTTTTCATTTCTAATTTCATTGATTTGAGTCCTCTCCCTCTTTTACTTGATGAGTCTGGCTAAAGGTTTATCAATGTTGTTTATTTTCTCAAAAAACCAGCTTTTAGTTTTATTCATCTTTGCTATTGTTTTCTTTGTTTCTATTTTATTTATTTCTGCTCTGATCTTTATGATTTCTTTCCTTCTACTAACTTTTTTTTGTTGTTGTTGTTCTTTCTCTAGTTCCTTTAGGTGTAAGGTTATATTGTTAATTTGAGATTTTTCTTGTTTCTTGAGGTAAGATTGTATTTCTATAAACTTAGAACTGCTTTTGCTGCAACCCATATATTTTGGATTGTCGTGTGTTCGTTATCATTTGTCTGTAGGTATTTTTTGATTTCCTCTTTGATTTCTTCAGTGATCTCTTGGTTATTTAGTAACATATTATTTATCCTCCACATGCTTGTTTTTCACATTTTTTCCTTGTAACTTATTTCTAATCTCATAGCATTGTGGTTGGAAATGATGCTTGATATGAGTTCAATTTTCCTAAATTGAAGAATAAAAACCATATGATCATCTCCATAGATGCAGAGGCTTGATTTGTGAAGATGTGATCTATCCTGGAGAATATTCCATGTGCACTTGAGAAGAAAGTGTAATCTGCTGTTTTGGGATGGAATGTCCTATAAATACCAATTAAATATCTGTCAATATCTATCTGGTCTATTGTGTCATTTAAAGCTTGTGTTTCTTTGCAGCCAGTTAAGCCGACTGTGCTCTTTTCCCATGGGGGCCCGGTGCGCAATGGCTGCAAACAGCAGCCTCCTCGGTAGTGTATGCGGCCTGTTGCCTGTACGGGTTGCCCCAAGGGACCATGGAGACAGCCCTTTCCGGTGGACATTCATGACATTCATGCTGTTCCCAATCTAGGCTCCAGACAGGTATGCGTGGTACCTTTGGAAAGCCCCAGGGCACAGTGGCCAGGGTCCACATTGGCCAGGTCATAATGTCCATCCGCACCAAGCTACAGAACAAGGAGCATGTGATTGAGGCCCTCCGCAGGGCCAAGTTCAAGTTCCCTGGCCGCCAGAAGATCCACATCTCCAAGAAGTGGGGATTTACTAAGTTTAATGCAGATGAGTTTGAAAACATGGGGGCAGAAAAGCGGCTCATTCTGGATGGCTGTGGGGTCAAGTACATCCCTTATCGTGGCCCGCTGGACAAATGGCGGGCCCTGCACTCGTGAGAGCCTTGGCGCTGCCCCCTCCCCACCTATGACCACTAATAAACTCTACTTTCTACTCCTGAAAAAAAAAAAAAAAAAAGCTTGTGTTTCCTTATTAATTTTTTTTTTGGTTGATCTGTCCATTGGGGTAAGTGAGGTGTTAAAGTTCCCCACTATTATTGTGTTACTGTTGATTTCCTCTTTTATAGCTGTTAGCAGTTGCCTTATGTATTGAGGTGCTCCTATGTTGGGTGCATATATATTTGTAATTGTTATATCTTCTTCTTGGATTGGTCCCTTGATCATTATGTAGTGTCTTTTCTGGTCTCTTGTAACATTCTTTATTAAAGTCTATTTTATCTGATATGAGTATTGTTACTCTAGCTTTCTTTTGATTTCACTTTGCATGGAATATCTTTTTCCATCCCCTCACTTTCAGTCTGTATGTGTCCCTAGGTCTGAAGTGGTTGTCTCCTAGACAGCATATATATGGGTCTTGTTTTTGTATCCACTCAGCAAGCCTGTGTCTTTTGGTTGGAGCATTTAATCAATTCACATTTAAGGTAATTATTGAAATGTATGTTCCTATCACCATTTTCTTAATTGTTTTGGGTTTGTTTTTGTAGGTCCTTTTCTTCTCTTGTGTTTCCCACTTAGAGAAGTACCGTTAGCATTTGTTGTAGAGTTGGTTTGGTGGTGCTGAATTCTCTTACCTTTTGCTTGTCTGTAAAGCTTTTGATTTCTCTGTCAAATCTGAATGAGATCCTTGCCAGGTAGAGTAGTCTTGGTTGTAGGTTCTTTCCTTTCATCACTTCAAATATATCATGCCACTCTCTTCTGGCTTGTAGAGTTTCTACTGAGAAATCAGCTGTTAACCTTATGGGAGTTCCCTTCTATGTTATTTGTTATTTTTCTCTTGTTGCTTTTAATAACTTTTCTTCGCCTTTAATTTTTCTCAGTTTGGTTACTATGTGTCTCAGCATGTTTCTCCTTGGTTTTATCCTGCCTGGGACTCTGTGCACTTCCTGGACTTGGGTGGATATTTCCTTTCCCATGTTAGGGAAGTTTTCAACTATAATATCTTCAAATATTTTCTCGGGTCCTTTCTCTCTCTCTTCTCCTACTGGGACCCCTGTAATGTGAATGTTGTTGCATTTAATGTTGTCCCAGAGGTCTCTTAGGCTGTCTTCATTTCTTTTTATTCTTTTTTCTTTATTATGTTCCACGGCAGTGAATTCCACCATCCTGTCTTCCAGGTCACTTATCCGTTCTTCTGCCTCAGTTATTCTGCTACTGATTCCTTCTAGTGTATTTTTCATTTCAGCTATTGTATTGTTCACCTGTGTTTGTTTGTTCCTCAATTCTTCTAGGTCTTTGTTAAACATTTCTTGCATCCTCTTGATCTTTGCCTCCATTCTTTTTCCAAGGTCCTGGATCATCTTCACTATCATTATTCTGAATTCTGTTCCTGGAAGGTTGCATATCTCCACTTCATTTGGTTGTTTTTCTGGGGTTTTATCTTGTCCCTTCATCTGGGACATAGTCCTCTGCCTTTTCATGTTGTCTATCTTTCTGTGAATGTGGTTTTTGTTCCACAGGCTGCAGGATTATAGTTCTTCTTGTTTCTACTGTCTGCCCTCTGGTGGATGAGGCTATCTAAGAGGCTTGTGCAAGCTTCCTGATTGGAGGGACTGGTGGTGGGTAGAGCTGGCTGTTGCTCTGGTGGGCAGAGCTCAGTAAAACTTTAATCCACTTGTCTGCTGAAGGGTGGGGTTGAGTTCCCTCCCTGCTGGTTGTTTGGCCTGAGTCAACCCAGCACTGGAGGCTACAGACCCTTTGGTGGGGCTAATGGTGGTCTCTGGGAGGGCTCACACCAAGGAGTACTTCTCAGAACTTCTGCTGCCAGTATCCTTGTCCCTGTGGTGAGCCACAGCCAACCCCTGCCTCTGCAGAAGACCCTCCAACACTAGCAGGTTGGTCTGGTTCAGCCTCCTATGGGGTCACTGCTCCTTCCCCCTAACCCCAGAATTTCTTTTATTTAAAAAAAAAAAAGAGAATTCTGGCTAAAGAGGCAGCTCCCTCCCTGGTGACACCTTACACATCCTTCCCATAAGACATTATTTTTTGTTGTTATTGTTTTTGGCTGCATTGTGTCTTTGTTGTTGCATGCGTGTTTTCTCTAGTTGCAGCGAACAGGGGCTACTCTTCATTGTGGTGTGCAGGCTTCTCATTGCGGTGGCTTCTCTTGTTTCAGAGCACAGGCTCTAGGTGCATGGACTTCAGTAGTTGTGACACGTGGGCTCAGTAGTTGTGGCTCGTGAGCTCTAGAGCACAGGCTCAGTTGTTGCGGTGCACAGGCTTAGTTGCTCCGTGACATGTGGGATCTTCCTGGACCAGGGCTTGAACCTGTGTCTCCTGCATTGGCAGGCAGATTCTTAACCGCTGTGCCACCAGGGAAGTCCGAGATGTTATTTTTATTAAAGATGTCATTTAATTTTGAGCACATCTTCTCCAGGATGGTTTTTAGTAGCTCACACACAGCAAATTTATTTTGATATGTTATTTTTTTAAGATTTATTTATGATTTATTATTGTTACAGAATCTAACACACACTATAAGCTGAGACACGTGAGGGACATCTGTACTTTCATCTAATTGTATAATAATTCGCCTTGACTAATTCACTTGTTCTAATGCTTTGCTACTTCAAATGCTCACCAGGATTTGAACTTGTGTCTTTCAATAGTATCTGCTAACACAGGATTACATTTTGGTTTGTTACCATGTTGTTTTTCATATCTTATTTCAGTCATTCTTTCCCCAGCAGGGGAAAAATAGGTGTTTTTCAAATGTTGTGATTCTTTTTTTTTGTCTACTGCTAAAATTTATCATTAAGTTCAGTGAGGTTTTCAAAGGCAGTGGATTAAATATTTCCTCACTGTAAAAATTGCTGAAGAACTGGCAGAGGTCTGTCCTTGCATCTATATTCTCGTTCAGTTTTTTGTGTGTGTGTGGTACGCGGGCCTCTCACTGTTGTGGCCTCTCCCGTTGCGGAGCACAGGCTCTGGATGTGCAGGCTCAGCGGCCATGGCTCACGGGCCCAGCCGCTCCGCAGCATGTGGGATCTTCCCGGACCGGAGCACGAACCCGTGTCCCCTGTATCGGCAGGCAGACTCCCAACCACTGCGCCACCAGGGAAGCCCTCTCATTCCGTTTTTAAATGTCTTGCTAGTCATGATGGTTCCACATGATCATTAGCCAATATCTCAGCACAATACACCCTTCAGGGAAATCCATTCTTCAGATCATCTTCTTGATTTTTTTTTTTGATGTGGACCATTTTAAAAGTCTTTACTGAATTTGTTACAACATTGCTTCTATTTACGTTTAGGTTTTTAGGCCATGAGGCATGTGGGATCTTAGCTCCCCAACCAGGGATGGAAGCTGCACACCCCCGCATTGGAAGGAGAAGTCTTAATCACTGGACAGCCAGGGAAGTCCCTCATCTTCTTGATTATTGCAGTATTTGTGGCTGATTTTCCATCAGGTCTGATTACATTGCCTCTGTTTTTACTTGTTAATGTGGCTGATGAAAGGTTTGTGTCAGGGATAGGAAGAGGGTCAGTCGCTGGGCTGCATGGTTGACTCTATCCTCTCTGTAGTCTTGTGGCAGGAATCTTCTAAGGCCATTTTGTAAGAGTGAATCTAGTTAAAAACCAGACAATCTACCTGGGCCCACATCCCGGCACCCCGGCAGCACCATCGGAAAGTGGGAGTGGATAGGAGCCCCAAGCCCGACCCCCAGGGTCCTTCAGGAGGCCCGCATGTTGCCTCCAACCCGTGATGATCTGAAGGGTAGAAAAAGGAAACGCAGCTGCTTCCACCATAGAGTAAATAGCATAAAGCTTAATCTTCTCATTTTGTAAGATAAATATTAATGAAATTTCTAAGATTTCTTTCCAACCCCCAGCAGATGGTTGTGACTAGTTCTAAGGTACGTGTACCTACTTTGGAGACCATCTGCTCTAAACTTAGATTAAAGTCCCTTTTCAAGACAAAGATAGCAAACACGTCTGATATACACTTGTTTTTCAAAAAGAAAAATCCAAATCTACCCAAAGCCCTGTGGGCATAGCACTATTCGACAGACGCATTATTTAATTGTTTTATTGGAAACCTAATTTTTTAGGCAAAATAGTCTAAATAGATAAGAGAAGCTTGGGACCTTATAGTAGATGATTCCGTTGTGTAAAACAAATTATCAGTCCCTAATTGTGTTTCATAGTTTTGGACTTTTTTTAACCAAAGATACAGAGGGCTGGGCTAATCACACTTCTTGACTCAGGCCACGATATCACCATGCGGAAGATCCCACTCTAGTTTCTAATTTCCATTACTCATCCTTTTATAGGCATTTCCCACTCCCATTTTTCTCCCTTCATAGGCAACCATTCCCTGTAACACTCGCTGTGTGTGTTCTGTGTATCACTTTTTCTAAGTAAAGGCATTTCCTTTCCATTTGCAGTTTTTTCCTGTTAGTTAAGAGGTTTTTTTTTTTTTTATTTCCAGTTAAAAATAGGTATTGAATATTATGGAGTGTGTTTTCGGGGAAAATCGAGATGATAGAACTATTCTACTTCATTCTAGTAATGTTAAACCTAGACCTCTGCTGAGATGAATCCTAGTTAGTTATAATTATTCTTAATACCTTCTTAGGCTCAGATTATGAAATATATTATCTATTCCTTGAAAATCTGGTAGAACCTTTCAGGAACACAGGCATTATTTCAGGTTAGAAAATCTTTTAACACAGTAACTACATAATAGTTATAGGAGGAAAACAATTTAATCATCTCAGTGGGGCAAGAGGAGACAGTGAGTATTTTCAGCATCTTAGACTGGCAAAATTTCTAAATGCTAAATTCCAACTACATCACTTGTGGAATGGGGAATAGGCAATGAGTTTTCACATACGATCTTGGTGGGAGTGTAAATCAGTAACTATACTGTAGAAAATTTTTGCTGCATCAATTAATTTTTGTAATTAATTGTATGTAATTAGTTTTTGTAACTAATATGGAATGAGGGATTACACTCGTAGTTGTCTACCACATAGAACTGCCCTCACATAAATACTAGGATGTATATAAAACGTGGCTTATTGCAGCACTACTTGAAAAAATAAACGATTTAAAACAATATAAATATTCTTAACTAAATAAAATGTGATACACGTATAAGCTGAAATAACCTGAATATCTATTTGAATAGCTACTAAAAACCTAATGTTGTGAGTGATGCATATATTTTTACAAATTTAAAAACAGTGGAAAAAAAAAGAAAATTTGGCAGAACTGACATATGCACAGTCTGGGCCCAAAGCCACAGGGAGTTGATATGCAGAATCGTGATTGTGAGTTCGTTGCTAAGTATTTTCTCTTTTGATGTTATTTTTAATCGAAACATTATTTATTAGTATGTTAATTGGTTTCCAGATGTATGGGATTTTTAAGAGATACTCATTTGATACTGATTTCTAATTTTGTTATATGATGAGATAACATATTATACATAAAATTATATATATATATATATATATATATATATATATATATATATATAGTATT
>NW_020175321.1:390081-444634 GCF_003031525.2 Neophocaena asiaeorientalis asiaeorientalis | reverse complement strand
ACACAGTCGATTTTTATAGATATTCCATGCCTGCTTGAAAGAGTGTGTCTTCTGTTTGCCAGGTGTTGAATCCTTTTTAGAGCTGATGGTTGAAGAATACGGTGCATCTTTGCTCACGATTTTTGTCCACTGAGCCTCCAGTGTTTGGGAAATGTGCCCTCAATCTCCGCCCCCCATTGCTGACTTACTGATTTCTCTTTACCGGTTTGTTAGTTGGTTCTTCATATATTTCGAGGTTATATTGTTTTGACTTTAGGGTGGAGTTCACGTCAAGGTCACTTAGGCTTCCTTTTCATTTAAACTCTGGGTGTATGGAAACGTCAGCTGCCTGGATGTGGTCCACCCCCACCATGCTGTCACCCCCTTGCCAGTTCCACGAGGTACGGGCAGCCACGTGGCCCATGCTGGCCATGTATAACTCTGACCCCTTGTTTTCTGCGCTGGGCCGCCTGCAGGAAGTCAGATGTGGGAAACGTGCCAGGTGAACCTGCCCTGAAATGTGGGGATTTTATCTGCCTTACATTGATAAGAGCTGTGGTACCGGCCTGACCCGGACAGCTCCCTGCGGTATCGGGGAGCACAGCAGACATTTCCTTCTTACAGCTGGTTTTCTTTCTTCAAGCATGATGTCCTGCCTTTGTCTCTACCAAATTGCTTTTGATGCTTCCTGCTTCTCCAATGTATTGAAGATGAATTTCGATCTCATCTCTCACTCTCCTCCTAGTACTTTGTCATCTGTAAGCCTAGGGAGTCTGTCCTGGGAACACTGATGGAAACTGTTGTATGACCCTGCTCCCAGCACACGTGCCTTTGGACACAGCTTCCTGTCTCCTGCAGAACTGATACAGACCTAGGAAGAGGTGGCCTTGAAGGGAATGATCTAAATGGTTACTGACCTATTTTGTACAAACCTAAAAGTACAACAGAGTTAAATCTGGCACTGTGGTCACAGACAAGGCTTGCTCATTTTAAAGACATCTTCGCTTCTGTACTTGATGTTCTGAGGTCTTATAATTTGGGTCAGAGGGATCTGGCCCTGTGTGCGGGTTGTGGCGGGGGGTGTTGCCCTTTCCCTCGGGATCCTGCCCCTCCCCAGGGTCCTTTCCATCCCTCCCTGCTGTGCCCTTCACGAATCGTCCCTCACCCCTCACACTGTCTTCCCACCCACCTTCAGAACACAATTTCCTCTCAGTGACTAATCATTAGATTTCTGAGCAGAGTTTGAGGTCCCAGGGATTTTGACAGTCAAGACCCCCAAGCAAATGACCTGGAGAAGCCAGTACACACACACTCCATGCTCAGACAACCTGACTTTTCTATGTTTGCTGCACCATCACTATGGGAACATGCCCCACCTGGCAGGGACTTAAATTTAAACCATCTGCACCTCAAAGCTTGGGACTCGTCCAGGTTCTCACCTGCCCTGGTGTGACCTGGGGTGAATGATTACCTTCTGAATCTTTGATTTTCTTCCCTATGTTTAAGAAGCGCAAAATCAGCCTTGATCTCTACCCTTCCTATTGACTCTGATTTGAACCGATTTATTAAAAATCCTTTTGTCTCATACCAGTGATTCTGGTTTTATTCTAAATCTCGGACAATATGCTTTGTGTGTTCTGCTCCTTCTTTTCTACCAATTTGCCCTCAGAGAATCTCTCATGGGTTTGATTTGACATAAAAGGTCTGTTTGGAGCTCTTCTGACCATTTCCTGAAGTATTTTCTGAGGCAGGGGCTGAGGCAAGGCCCCGTGAGGGTGGGATGAGCAGGGCAGCCTTGGAGAGATGCCGCCTGCTCTCTGAGCGGAAGGTTCTGGAGCGTGAGCCTCACACAGGTGAACGCGTAGGTGTCTCCACACCAGCACGTGACTAACACAGGGAAGTGGGTGCTTTGAGATTCTGAAGACAGGTCCCATTGGAGTTCTAGGTACTTTATTCATATTAATCACCTAGAGAAGAGCATGGTTTCTTAGTGGTTCCTGGAATTTGTTTCATCTCTTGAGTTCTTCTTTGCTTCCCATAACCCAGTGGTCCCCAACCTTTTTGGCCCCAGGGACCAGTTTCATAGAAGACAATCTCTCCACGGCAGATGGGGGGCCAGAGGGGGGATGGTTCAGGCGGTAATGCGAGCGATGGGGAGCGGCTGTGAATACAGATGAAGCTTCGCTCGCTTGCCCACCGCTCACCTCCTGCTGTGCGGCCCGGTTCCTAACAGGCCACGGACCCGTACCGGTCCACGGCCCGGGGGTTGGGGACCCCTGCCATTACCTGTACCCGCTTAGACTGTGCTGACATCCAAGATTGGCTGACACAAGCGCTTGGACTCTCTCTGGAAAGGCTGGTTAATTGCTCTTTTGTTCCTGGGGTTTGATCTCAGAGCCCACAGTGGGGCTGACTGCAGCGCGGAGCTCTGCCCTGTTGGGGGCCCAGGGGTCGTGTGCCCAGCTGGTTATTTGGACCTCCCAAGACTTAAGTCCTTGAAGCAAATCAGCGAAGAGCATCTGGTGTCCTTTTCCTCGCTGTCCCTGGAGAGTGGACAGTCCCACACCTCCCTGAGCTGCTTATTGAAGCCGAAGCTTCAGTGACAGTGACCGTAAGTGACAGGGGAGGAAGATCTCATGCTGTCCAGATTTGGTGAGGAAGAGGGAGGGTCTGGGGTCATGGAATGCCCTGAGAGGAGGGCTGCAGGGCCAGCGTCCCCACGACCCTCAGAGGCGGCGGCACATGGACTGTGTGTGTCTCAGGCAGCAGGAGACCAGGATGGGCCAGGCGATAGCAGACCTAACCCTGTCCTCCACCAGCTCCATTTTGCTCTGCTCCCTCGAGCTCCTGCAGAGCACAGGGTGCCTCCAGATGGGCCTGCACCTTCCAGGCATCCTCTCCTCCATCTATATGCCCCCACGTGCCTCTGCATCTCAGGTGGCAGCCTGTGAGCCCTTGCCTGGTGCAAGAGCCCTCGGATGCCGGCTGTGTCCTGACGAAGGCTGGACGCCTGTGCCGAGGGTGCGTTCTCTTGTGGTGACAATTTACGCCCAGTGTCCCGAGGAGGCATCTGCAGAGAAGTTGCCAGGAGGGGCTGGCGCTGCGGTGGCGAGGGGGGCGTCATTCTGCAGTCCTTCTGACCCCTTAGGGAATGCGGGCAGACACCTCCCAGAACCCTCACAGCTGACAAGCCAGAGATCGTGTAGGACCCTGATCAGGTGGCTTAGGAGGGACCCACATTCTGAGATGAGTCAGTCGGGGAGCGAGGCGCAGTTTGTGCCCCGTTGGCCAGTGCGGCTCAGGCAGGAGCCCTGGAGCAGGGGGACCATTGCAGGGGCAGCTCCTTGCCATTCTTTGAAACCCAGCCTAGCGTCTGTTAGTTCAGCTGCAAACCATTTACTGTGCTGAGAGACCCCGCTGCCTGGCTCGCTGCTGTCGATGGCCCGCTGTGTGGCCGAGCTCTGTCACACACAGAGGGGACTTGGCACCGAACCTGCATGGGACGTGGTTCATTGCTCATTTTGCCTGTTGCAGAGGAACAAGGAAGCACGAAAGTCCTGGGGGTCTGGCAGACGCAGCGGGTGTGTGGGGAGAGTCAGGACAGGTGGCCGGGAGTGACTGAGACCCAGAGCCCCACCTGCCCTCATGGGCCGTGCGTGCGGCTGCTGCCCGGCGGGGCTGTGACATTCCTGCTGGCAGAGGGCCATTTGCTATGCTGCTTAGAGAGTGTCACCAGTTCCTGAGAGCCCCACTTCTGGCCGCACTACCTCCTCTCCGCTGTAATTGACTTCTCCAATGGCCGATCTACCTAACACGCCCACGGGTTGTTGAGAAGTTTAAATGCATCTGATGCACCCCCTCTGTACTTGTACCCCCAGGAAAGGGTGCAGGTGGAAGGCCCTTCCCCCTTCTCACCCAGCCCCACTCCTTTCTGAATCCAGGGCCTTACGTGCTTAGGGCAGACCCCCAGTTTCATGTCCCTGCACACGGCCATCCAAGCCCAGGAATTCCCACACCTGCAGCATCCTCTGTCCTGGAGAAGATGGACCCGGGGACGAGGTCTATGGGGTCTTTGGAGCCACCCCAGGCTAGGCGGCAGGAGCTTCTGGGGTCTGGCCAGGAGGGGAGGTGTACCAGGTCCCCGACCTGCAGACTCCTTACCCCGGGGGGAGTGGAGTGGCCAGACAGGAGCTCGGGAGCAGGAACCCCCCAAGTGGGGGATGCAGGGGCCGGGGTGGCGTGGGTCTAAGGGGGGCGCCATGACAGTTAGTCAGGACAGACCTACCCCTTCAAACTAGCTTAAGGAGAGGAGGGCTTGTTTGCCTCACTTGCTGGGGCAGAACAGAAGTGGAGCGGCCTTGGGCACGACTGGGTCTGGGGACTCCAGGTCAGGGGCATCCTCTTCCCTCTCGCCCTCCCAGCCCAGGGGTGCCAGTGCGTGGACTGGTGAAGACAGGCCTCTTCCTTGTAGGTCAGAAAGATGTATAGACCACATCAGTGTTAACAGCCCCAGAACAAGAGAAAGACTTTATATTGTGAACAGTAAGAATACCAGGTCACATGCCCGTCCCCGGGTACAGCACGGTGTCCTGGCAAGTGGAAGAAATGAGGACCAGCCAGGCCAGGATCAAGTCCGGGTGGCATATTGCAGGGGGCTGAGCACATGGGGGGGCGGGAGGTACTTTCCTCCTCGGAAGGCACTTGTCTTCCGAGGAGGAAAGGTTGCTGGGGTTGCTGGTGGTCCTATGTCTTTACCCCCAATAAAGCTGACACTCTTTTTTGATTCTCCATCAAAGTGGGAGCCTGATAATGTAAGAGAACCCTGCACCTGCAGATTCGAGCTCTGATCTCATCCCCTCTTATCCCCCTCTCCTCTCCTTTTCTCCTCCCCTCTATCCTCCCTCCCTCCCATCTCTCTTCACCCCCCATTACTTAATTTCTTGGCTTACCAGGTGGAGTCACATGTGAACAGATGTTTCGATCAGTGACTTTGCTCAGAGCCCACTGGTGAGTTAAATACAGCCGGCTAGTCGAAAGCCCCCAAAGTGCAAAGCGAAGGTAGAATGGTCTTTGATGTTTCTGCTTGTTTGTGATGACATTGTTTTAAGGTGGCTTTCTTTCTTGCACTTGCAAGCTGTATTTTTCTTGATGTTTAAAGGATTTCCTCCACCCACATCCAACACAAGGGTTTAAGCCTTCAAATCCAATTACTTCCTGATTGGATCGGCTCGCTTTTCCTCAATCAGTAAATGAGCTGTCATTTCATCCACGGGGCACGTCCTTGGACCTTTGTTGAAAATGGCCCTTAAGTGTTCTGTTCTTCCTCTGGGCAGGAGTATCAAGGCTGAGTCTGCAACAAAAGGCCTGTTTCAACCATCTGTGGGCACAAAGCCCCTTCATGTTTCGTGGCTGTCTTGGCCCCATGACGTCAGGCCCTGGCTGAGGCTGGTGCCGGCCAGTGTGCCCTGTGGGTGAGGTCTCCACGGGGGGTCAGTGGCCACCCTAGAAGCATGAAGGACCCAGTTCAGGGCAGAGGGAAGAACTGCTTTTATAGACAGCAGTTAATAAGTACGTGATGCTGACACTGTTTGGAAAGACTAATCTGTATGTCCAGAGGCATAGATGGTAGAAATGCGGGGGGCCACCAGGGGTGTCTTCTGGTGATTTTATTAAGATGCTCCATTTAAAATGATCCTAGAATCATCAAATACCAGACAAGGGGCCATCCATCCAAACGTCTCACCATGGGGCCCGGCTGATCTGCACAGCCCCTTGTGCGTGAGACTGACACCTGCATCGCAGGGTCCTCAGCATCCTAGGACCCTCAGCCCTAAAGGCTGCAGCCCCCTCCCCATTCATGGTGTCAAAGATGTCCCCACACATTTCCATAAATGCTCTCTAATTCTGTCTTTGGGAGCAGGAATCTCGGTTGAGAGTCGAAGGCTGGCCCAAGATTGAGAGCTTGGTGGCTCGGCTCCCGTCTGATGCTCTTTCTACTGGTTCCAGGTCAGCCTGCCCAGAGCGAGGGGCCCTGAGCTGGCAGTGTGAGGTGGGGTGGTACTCGCTTTGTCCCACGGTTGGTATTGGAGGGTTGAATGCGCCCTCTCTCCCCACCTCACCCACATGTCCACACTCACAGTCACCTTTCTCTGGGGACCTTTCCGTGTTTCATCTGATGTTCTAGCCCTCCCCAAAGTGGCCTTGAAATGTGGAGGCTCCTTGGATCAAACCTCAGATAGGAGCGTGAGATTTATTATTCCTGTTCATTTCACTGTTGGAGAAACACCTTGGAGATAATGGTGGGTCCCCCTCCCCCTTTGTAAACAACAGAATGGTGTATATAGACCCGCTGGGCCATCAGCCCCTTTAGGGCGGGATTGTCATTTCCACGTTTGTGTTCCCAGCGGTGACCACAGTGCCCAACAGACCCACAGGAGCGAGTGTGCTGAGTGCCGGGGCCTCAGGCTGTCCTGATGGGCATGTCCTCTCCATGTCTACCCCGTGAGGCCGCAGTGACACAAAGCATTGCCTGCAGTCCAAGGGCACAGAGACTGCAGAGGGGACATTGAACAAGCTACAGTGAGGTACCAACCCTGTGAAAACGGTCCATCGCCTGGCGTGATGGGTGAGCGGGGACTCGTGCAGTGGGCGGGGCAGTCCAGGGAAGTGTGCTACCCATCCGCTTTAACACTAATGCAGCACATTGCAGATTCTTGCACAACCAGAACTTACCTGACTAGACCCTTGAGATGAATGATGCGTTCTTCCCTACACTTGACTGTCAGGAGAAGATATCAGCCAGCTTTTTGCTGGGACAACAAACAACCCACATCTTGCCGTGATTCCTTGTCTTCTTGGGGTTGGTGGGGCAGCTGCCTGGCTTTGCTCCTGGTTGGGTCAGGTCTGGGGCCTCCCAGGGGAAGGAGCCCAGCTGCCTGGGGTCTGTGCAAACCCTTGGGTACATTCGAAGCTTTGCCTGGACTTGGCATAGCTCATGCATTTCACACTCCATGGGCAAGTCTCATGTTCGGCCCAGCATCGCGGGGCTGGTGTGTGTGTGTGTGTGTGTATCCCAGCACAGCTACCAGGAAACCAGCTTCTCTGAGTTCTCCTGTTCCATCCTAAAATGACACTGCATTTTGTTCATTTTCTTGCAACTCTATTCAAAATTCTTTACTCCTTCTCAGGTAAGGCCCAAACCCCTCCTTCTAGCATGGAAAGTTTTCCCCAGGGGTGCCTTACCTACCTTCCCCCCATCTATCCCCCCAGGGTGCTCTCACCCAGACCCTTTGCTCCTGACAAGGTTGGGTGGACAGCAGGCCTACAGGCTGGCTTCACATCTGTCCCCATGTGCTTGGTGAAGTCTTTGAAAGCCTCTTCCTCCCTCTGTGACCCCACCTTGATTCTTACTGTTTCCGGTTTGTACCATCCCTTCTACAATTACCCATGCATCGCCCGAAGATTTTTCCTGTCATATGTTTTAATTTTCGTGTGCTTATGTTTTGTTGCTCACTGAAAAAGAGCAGCTCCTGGTGGGCTGGAGCCCTGGTTTAAGGCCTGTTTCCCTGCAGGCCCTACCAAAGGCTTTTGGATCAGAGGTACTCAGGGACGAGTGCTGACACAATGGGGATGCAGGTGCAGCATCCCCAGGCCCTCCTGACGATGGCCTGATGGATCCTGACAGAGATACGGGAGCATCGCTCCCAGGCCTCGTGACGACCACCGGGGGACACAGCAAGGCTCTGAACCCCACATCACCTTAAAATGGCACTTTGTATTGACTTAGAGGGAAAACTGCTCTGCTGTCACATTTCTTCAAAACATTTTCACCAAAGAGAGAAAGACAAAGGTCTTTTTATTTTAAGACAAACATTAGCAAACTGTCATTTTCTAGATGCGACGACAATATATGCTTATTGTAGAGAACTTAGAAAATAAAGATTAATAAAAACAAGGAAAAGAAATCATCTGTAACCTTAACTACAGGTAACTTTTTGGCATGTGTTCTTCCAAATATGTGTGTTCATATGGGTTTTCTTGATTCTGAGATACCATCATTTCTAAGGCACACTCTTGACCAATTAATAGCCTTTTAGAGACAGAATGAAGTACTTTCAGTGGTAAAAGGACTCCATTTCAGAAATAGTGAAATCCCATAGAAAACAAACTTACGGTTACCAAAAGGAGTCTGGGATTAACAGATATGCACTACTATGTATAAAAGAGACAAACAACAAGGACCTACTGTACAGCACAGGGAAGTATACTCAGCGTTTTGTAATAACCTATATGGGAAAAGAATATGAAAAAGAATATATATATACACACACACACAAAAACATACATATTGGGTTGGCCAAAACGTGCCTTCAGTTTTTAAGTAAAAATAAAAGACAAGTTTTTCATTTTTACCAAGAACTTTAGTGAACAGCGTATTCACCCTTTTGTTCCACTACCTTGTGCCATCTTTCAGGCAACTTTATAATTCCATCTTCCCAGAACTTTTTATCTTTTTGAGCAAAAAACTCTTCCAGGTGCCTTTTACAGTCTTCCAGGGAATTGAAACTTTTTCCATTAACATAATTTTGTAAAGACCGAAATAAATGGAAATCTGAAGGTGCAGTGTCTGGTGAATAGGGTGGATGAATGAAAACTTCCCAGCCCAGCTGTAACAGTTTTCGCCTGGTTATCCAAGAGACACATGTGATCTTGCATTATTCTGATGGAAGATTATGTGTTTTCTGTTGACTCATTCTGGACAGAAAAATCCTGGACAGTAAGAAATCCAGGCTGGCTGAGGCAGGAGGAAGAAGGGTGTGTCCTCAAGGCAAAGGTGGCCTTGGTGGTTGCTAGGATGGTCCCTCTTCCACTGTCCACTCCCACCTCGGAGTTCTGACTATCGGGACCAGGTATGACCAGGGCTTGGCCTTTCCAGGCATGGGTCTCAGGCTATCTGGTCTCTAAAGGAGTTCTCCAACCATCCACTCTCTTGAAAGAGGCTGGTGTGAAGAAAACCTCGGAGCATTTGATCAAGCCAGGGGACCCTCCTGGAGCTATCCCCACGTCGGCCCCACATTGGGTGCCAAAAATTTGAAGCTGAATCCGGGCTCTGTACACAGACACTGAATTAAATCTTAGAGACAGTTTTGGGTGAAGTAGAAAAGAGTAACTTTATTGCTTTGCCAGGCAAAGGGGGCCACAGTGGGCTAATGCCCTCGAAACTGTGTGTCCCAACCTGGGACAGGGGGTGGGGTTGTGAGAAGTCTTATGGTCCAGGGGCAGTGTTACTGATACGGATCAGGGTGCATGCAGGACCTGCATTCCTTCAATCCAGAGATCATGACGTCAGGTGATGATGGGTGAACTGTGACCTTCTCTGGAATGAAGAGTGCTTCATCAAGTCTTCCATTTGGTGGGGTTTTAGTTCTGCAGAAGAGCTCAAAGTTATTGTTACGTATATCCCTTGAGGGGGAACCAGGACCCTGCCCCAAGGCTGCACTATTGTTTCTTGACTGCTTCTCCCTTGTCTCTGCATCCCCTCCCTTCCCTGATTAGCAACTGCTCGAATCTGCCCTTTGGGACTCCAGGAAGGGGACCCAGAAGGCTTTTGTGCCCAGGAGACCCACAGGGTCCTGATCGATTTCGTGACTACTTGGTCTTTGTTGCAAAAACTCCTATATATCCTGGCTTCCCCCCTGCTTCTTTGGAGCAGACTTCCAGAGTTATCTGAGACGCTGTGTCCCAGGCTTAAGTCCTCAGAATGTCCGCTGAATAAAACATAATTCTCAACTTTAAGGTTGTGTTTTCTTCAGTCAACAGCAGCAACCAAGTCCTCATGCAGTGAGGGCACCCTGTCTGGCCTGAATTTTTCCCCATGTGGTGACGATATTAGATGTTATCTTTCATGTTAGAGTGCTCTCTTTTGAGCACAGATATTGTAGGTTTTCTTCACACTCCTTTCGTATGCCCACAGCAATTGTAAAATCTTCTAGCTGGAGTTAAGGGGAACCTGGGTGGGAGTGGTTCTCCAGCCACAGTAAACCCAGGTCCTCTGGATTCAGGCTTCTATGAGCCCTACAGCTCTTTAGGACTGACCCCCTATCCCTCACCCCAGTGTTGCTGCAAGCTGGACAGACACCCAGAGCTGAAATTGCATAGAGCAAGCCTGTGGCTCGTGGAGGGATGAACTATGGCCTGGGTGCCCACACTTCCCCTCTTGCTGGGGACAGAGGGTTCCACAGCTGTGGCCAGCCGGTCCCCTGCTCTGCACACCCATGGGATCTTCATGGGCAACATTGGAACAGAAGGAGGGATTTTTACATGAAACAGGCAGGAGTTCTCTTTAATGAGGGGAATTTGAGATGCAAGGTGGGGAGATTACGTGAAATGACTCCTCGACAATGTAATCACAGGCCATGTTTCACCACTAAATTATGATCATTTATCCAGGCACTGGCCCTATTTTGGTTATCAGAAGGGACGAGTGGCCTGTCTCTGCCTTTCAGCAGTGAACTGAGGCTGTCTTTGACGTTGGGGCACCAGGGGTGCACATCTATGTTGGAGTGCTTGCTACTATGAAGAATATTCCTGAAAAATTGTGTGTAAATTGATTTCTATAAATATTTCACCTGTGGCTGACATTATAGCAACAGAGATGCTCCATGTCTGATTGCTCATCAAGCACCCTTGAATGCTTCCTCTTTTAGTTTCCTAAGTAGTTAATTGTCTGTAAATGTGTGAAGGAGGGGGCTTTCTATTTAAAACAATGAGCTATTTTAAGTGAATCCTTTTGTAAAGCAAGAAATCCTGTCTTATCCTCCCCCAACCCATCCCTCTAATAAATGGGGTTTCTCTTATATATAATCATTAATGTGCTAGAATTCACCCTCGTCTACCTGGTTCCTGAAGGGAGAGCAGTGTGGTGGGGAAGGAGGGTGGGCTGAGGCGCTGGTGCTTCCTGTGCTCACGTCATCCACCCACAGCCCTGTGAGGCTGGTACTGTTAACCCATTTAGCAGATGAAGGAAGTGAGGCTTGGAAGGGGTGAAGTCCGCATCCGAGGTGGCACAGCACGTGGCCTGGAGGGACGCCCAGGACCCACAGGTCTCTGCTCGCACCCAAGCCTTTTAATTGGAAGCAACCTAGGAGGGAAATTTAGTTTCTGTACTTGAAGCCCCCTCCTCACTTCTAGCTCTTTGAGCCATTCTCATGGTGGAGCCCCTTAACCTTAAAGAAAGGAAATGGGTTCTCTCTGGATGAGGTTTCCCCAGCAGCTTTGCTGAGGCCGTGAAGGGTGGTGGAAAACAAACGGTGACTCAGTTTTTCTTTCCCAACCCACTCGACACCTGGGGGCTCTGCCAAGTCACCCTTTCTTTTACCTTCTCCAGCATCTTCTCGAGGCAGCGTCTTTACCTATGGTTCCTTTATCCCAACAGGCTGAATTATTTGCTCTTAAGTGGGCTTGTACTTTGGCCAAGGACAAAACTGCCAATATTTATACTGATAATAGATATTCTTCTGGAGTAGCTCGTGGCTTTGGAATGTTGTGGAAGCGGCGTAGCTCCCTTCCTTTCAGAAGAAATTTAAATTAAAAATTTCCCCTGTGTTCAGGAATTATTAGATGCAATAAATTTACCTGCTACTTTAGCTATTATTAAGATTCTGGGGCATTCTAATCTTGACTCTCTGGAAGCTAGGGGAAATCATCTTGCTGACATTTCTGCAAGGAATGCTGCCCTTAGAGAGACCAAGAGCAGCCAAACTTCTGTCATGGCCTAAGGGGTATTTCCCCGAATGATAACTTAGAAAAACTCGCTAAGAAAGCCCAACAATTGGCTTCAGAAAAGGAAAAACAAGATTAGAAATCCAATAATTGTTGGTTTGATAAAAAGAGAAAGCTCTGGTTTGGGCCAAATAACAACCCAGGCCTACCGCAGACTCTAAAATTCTCACTCCTCACCACTGTACAAGCATTAAGCCATTAGCCTACTGACACAATGACAGCCTTCATGAGTCAATATGGTGGGGAAACATTAACAAGGCTGCAAAAAGTGCCTCCCTCACTTGTCCCACTGTCCAAAGTACAACCCAGGGAAGCCTGCTTGTGCTGCCCTGGGACATTCTAAACTGCCTAATGGACCATTCGAGGTCTGGCAAATGGATTTCATACAACTCCCTTATTTCACGGATATAAATTCATTTTAGTCATGGTCTGTATGTTCTCACACTGGACCGAAGTCTCCCCTTGCAGACAGACTACTGCCTCTTCTTGTGGCCAAAGTCCTTTTGGAAAAGGTTATCCCTACTTGGAAAACTCCTCTCGAACTTCATAGTGATCAAGGAACACACTTTACAGGCCAGGTGCTTTGACAAGTCTGTGCTGTTTGGCTGGTTTTACAGCTTTCACTGCACTTACCACCTCAATCCTCTGGTTTAGGCCAACGCACTAAAGACATTAATAAGATTCACTTGGCAAAATTTCTAGAGGCCCTCCAAATACCTTGGCCAAAAGCATCGCTGCTGATCCCTCTAAATCTCAAATCCACCCCGTTTGGAACTCGTGAACTCACCCTTTGAGGTAGTCAGAGGATGCCCAACACACTTGGCTCCTGCTTGTTTTGACCCACAACTATAAAAGGGGAGATACTCCAATACTGCAAAGATGTAATTGCTTCTATTAAAAACAACCATGTTTTGGTAGAGCAACTTTTTCATAGTGTGTCCTCAGGAGACAAAGACCTTGAGCATCACACCTCGCAACCTGGAGATTTCATCTATTTCAACCTGGAGATTTTCACCTCCAGAAGAACTCTCTTCGACTTAGACGAAAAGCCCTCTATCAGGTACTGCTAACCAAACCTCGTACGGCCAAACTCCAAGGAATAGATGCTTGGATTCACGTGACACACCTAAAGAAAGCCCCGAATCCTGACTGGAACTGCACATCATTCTGTGACCTGAAAGTAAAGATTTCATGGAATTGGAGTCAATTAACATCTGATGAGACAGTTTTTCCAAGATATCCAGACCGGGCCTGTTGGAAGTTTGTCACCAGACCTTTGATGATGGCATATCACTTCAGGTGCTCTCTAACGTCTATAACTTTGATAACACATGGATTTTAGTTTAAAAATGTCTGAGAGTTCTTCCTCCATCCTACCTTGTTACTTGAATGTAACCTCCATAGGTTTCCAATCTGTGCATTTTCCCTCCAACATGGGACACTACACTCAGGAAAGGTTCTTCCTGGCATTGAGGAGCAAAAAGCCACTGAAACTGGAAAAGCTGACTCTTGATCAGTGGTGCTTTCAGAGAAAGATCTTGATCAAAAGGGGAAAATGTGAAAAAAATTAATAAACAGAAACCTTGATTAAATAGAATTGGGAGACCAGAAGGAGGAATTTTCATGCCCTGCAATGATAGCTGAGCCCAACAGAAAGAAGAAAGAGTCCTCTTCTTTCCTGGCAAAGACTCAGCCAATGAAAATCCATGGACCCTTTGTTTACTGTAGCCCTTTCCACTTCCTTTTCCCTGTATTAGAGAATTCGCCTTTCCTTGCTGTGTGTGGACTTGCATGGGGTTTGCTGTGGTTGACGACCCCAAACTGCAATTCTCTGCTGATCCTGAATAAATAAATAATGTTATTTATTTGCTGAAGAAATACCTGGAGTGTACTCATTTCAGGTCAACACACCAATACATTAAAAGATAGGGTAGGAAAAACATTTCTATTTTCAAAATACTACCTGGACAAAGAACTCCTTTAGCCTTCCTTTATATGGAGAGCTATGTAAATGCATATAACATTATGTTTCTAAAATTAGAATTGTTTTTATTCAAATATGCTTTATTAGAGATAATTTATCTGGCATCAAACTATTGCATACAAATATGTGAGATAATTTCTAGACAATAAATACAACCACAGCTAGCCCAGATATTCTCAAAATATGCTCTGTGGAACACTAACATCCCAAGATGTTAATGAAGCATTCTTTGAAAAGAACAGCTCCTTAACCAAAGCATTGGGGAAACACCAAGTTAAACAAAGTAAAATACATTTAAAAAATGTAAGACTCCCTCTGAGACTCAAATATGTTAATACATGGGTATCAGTTATCTATTGCTAGGTTACGCATTGCCTTAAAACTCAGTAGCTGCAAACAGCAATAAACTTTGAAGGCTGCTCACAATCTCTGTGTGTCAGGAATTTGTGAGCAGCTTGGTTGGGTGGTTCTGGCTCAGGGACTCTCATGAGGTTGCAGTTGCAGTGTTGGCTGGGGCTGCTCATCTGAAGGCTTGACTGGGCTGGAGAAGCCACTTTCAAGGTGCCTCACTCCCCTGGCCAGTGAGTTGGTGCTGGTTCTTGCTGGGAGCCCTCAGTTCTTCTCCATGTGCACCTCCCCACGGGGATGCTTGAGTGTCCTCATGGCGTGGTGGCCATCTTCCCCAGAGACAAAAGTTGCAGTGCGCTATATGACCTAGACTTGAAAATCACACACTATCATCCCTGCCATTCTCTACTGGTCACCCGTATACCAGCCCTGAATCAATGGGGTGGGGACTATCCAAGGGTGTGAAGACCAAGAGTCAAGACCTTCAGGGCCACCTGGAGGATGGCTACCACGATATTACACAATCTTAGGTAGAGGTTATGGTGTGTAGTTTCCCCCAAACTTGCTTTACCACAGATACACAGAATCCCTTTTTTCCTTAAGAAATATTTATTCCTGGTGTGTGCTGCCACCCCAATGTTCTAGCCCAAGTTGTTCAGTTCAACCCCTGGCACAGATTGAGCTGCTGTCTTCCACCTTGCATGGTGCCAGGAGATTCCTTTGTATTATGGTGTGTGTGTGTGTCTGTGTGCAGGGTGTGTGGAGCAAAGACCATGAGGCAAGGCTGGATGGGGTGCACTGTGATGGCCAGGTGAAGACACCGGAGTTGAAGGAGCTCCTGGACATTTAAGCTGCACCAGCCCAGGTGGGCATCCCTCACTCAGGTGCTGAATTTGTTCCCCACTCTGACTGCTCCCTCCCCATGGTCAGGGGTCCATGCATGGGGAGTTTCTCTGTATTTCTTGCTCCTTTTCTCACCTCCTGCCATTCCCTGCCTGGATCCATTGTTTCTCCTACACACTCAAGCCATCTTTCAGGCTTTTCTTTCACAAAAAGCCATGATGGCTGAATTGGAATGATGCTTTAAAAGAGGACTCGAGTCATTAGCCACAGAAGAGAGCAGTTTCCCCATCCTTGCTGTGGGGAAGGCTCCACTTGTTAACACAGCCACTGTCTGAACACTTCCTGGGAAGGTTGTCCCCTGTCCCTGCCCACCCAGGTCAAAGGTGGGACAAGAGGCAAAACACCTTGAATTTTTATATGTAATTAGATTGACTTATATAGTGGAACATCGCTTCTATCACAGGCCTGTCTCTCCCTGCATCCATCCTTGGATGTAAATGCAACCTTCCTAATAATAAAGCATCTTCAAAGTGCCTTTGCCCAAGACATGATGTCTTTTCTGCTTTGCTTTTGCATTGGCGCTCCCAGCCACCCCTCTAAACCCCTCTTTCTGTTGTGATTGCCACATATTTTCCTGCTATAAACTGGGCTTGGTCACTTCCCTTGCTGCCCCTTTCCTAGAAAGTGTGAGGTCACGGAATTAGCATCTGACAGCTGCAGCCCTGATCACAGGGATGCTAGAACGTGAGGCTATGATAATTAGCATCCCAGGCAGCCCGGCAGAAGGGCTGTAAACGTGTGTGTCACTCCTTCTTTATCTGTCCCCTTGCATGGTGAGGGTGGGAAGGCCCACTGTCTCACGTTACCCAGTCCTAGTGAGACAGGTTGGGACCTGGGACCTGGGACCCTTTGCTGCAATGCTTGCACCTGGAAAAACATCTCATCAAGCAACAAAATACAAAGAAACTATAAGGGATTAAAACTAACTGTGCATGTGCAGTTGGGGCAAATTATGGACAACAAGATACGAAACACCAAAAAAACCCAGCTGCCACTTCTGAGGAGCTGGGAACAAAAACAGGGTGTTGGGAGCAAAGGCAGAGGCAAAGGCAAAGACTAATCTCCCCAACAAAATGCTTATCAGGGAGTTCTGAACTCTTGTCAAAGACCCATCTTCTTAACTGTGCATGCCCCCTGCACTCAACACCACCAAAGGGGTGGGCAAAACACCTAAGCCACACCTCTGGCCTGACTCCTAGACACACGCCTACCGCCACCCCATGTGAGGAAACAGCTCACTGTCCCTCCGCCCCCCACCTTGGGGAGCTAGCAAGGGAAACTGTTACTTGTTTTCACGTCTCCCTGCTGTAGCAGGGGCCCCAATAAAGCCTTGCCTGACTTTCTTGTCTGGCCCCCGATCCATTTCTATTGATTAAGGAGGCCAAGAACCCTGGTCAATATCACTAGAAAGGAAAGAGTCGAATACATTTGATGCGCCATCACCAAGGGGCCGAGGAGGTGGCGTGTGCGCCCATCCTGTGTGGACACTTGGAACATCTCTGCAGCTGGCCAGCAGGGTTACTGAACCTCTCTCTCTCTCCCCCCACTCCACACCCCATCATCTCAAGTGGTTTTCTTTTCCATCCACCTCACTTGAAGTGACCTCCTGGGCAAACTTTACTTATTTGTAGGAGTCTTTTTCCTTGTGTCATTTCCTCCCTGCCCTGAAAAGCAGATGTTCTTTGGGAGAATATCTAGTCAGAGGCAAAAGGGAAAAGTGTTCCTGGACAGGGCGGTTCTGGAAATTTTCAGCTTTCCTCTGCATTGTGACCCTCCACACTTAAAGTACACAACTCTTTCCCCAACACAGTTGCTGATTAAGCCCCAGGGTTGTTATTACAGAGAAAAAAGGGTGGTTCCTGATTTTGGCAGGGAAAGTAAAGACTAATCTCCCCAACAAAATGCTTATCAGGGAGTTCCGAACTCTTGTCAAAGACCCATCTTCTTAACTGCCTTACCCCCTCCTCCAGCAAATCTGCTATTTTCATTTGTTGATATATTTTCCTAAAGTGTTGTGCAATCATTTCCCCCTTAATTGTCTTGTGGAACAACTTCGTATGTTTTTCCTGAGTGAAGAATGGCAAAACTGAGGCATGGGAGACAAGAACACTTAAATAAATTGCTTCAAAGGAAATTCCCCCTGGCTGACGATAGCCCCACTGTTCTAGCCCACCTCTGAGGAAGGAGCTTCCCATAAAATCCAGTGAAACCTGTACTACAGATGAGGAGATCACTTAGCAGGCAGCTCTGCTTCTAGAACTTAGCCTGTAAGACACTGTCCCCACCACTAACCCGGGGCAGAGAGACTCCAGTTACTGGGTGTAGGCACGTGTTTTCTTGGCACCATGAAGGGGTGCTGGGACTGGGTTGCTTCCAGATTTGCTACCAGGCAGCAGCCAGGCCCCAGGCGGATGGCTGGACGGGGTGGTGGGCACACCTGGGCCAGGTGATTCCTCAGTCACTGATCTCTAGATCCTTCACCATGAGCCTTCCACTGCATCATGGAGGGAATCTGGAGGTCATCGTTGCTCCTGGATGTGGAATTCCCTGGAGCAGGGTGCTCAACATGGAGCCGTTGGAGCTGAAATCCAGCCTCTGTACCCCGGTACAAAATTGAATCTCAGAGACTGAGTTTGAGTGAAGTAGGAAAGAATAGCTTTATTGCTTTGCCAGGCAAAGGGGACAGAGCGGGCTAATGCCCTCAAAACCTGTGTGACCCAACCTGGAGCAGGTAGTGAGGACTTTTATAGCAATGGTTCGAAGAGGAGGGCGTGATCAGCTCGTGGACCTTCTTCTGATTGGTTGGTGGTGAGGTAACTGGGGGTCAACATCATCCACCTTCTGGTTCCAACTGGTCTGGGGTCTGTGTGCTTGTGAGCAGCAGACAGTTAACTTTTCCTACCTGGTGAGGGTTTCAGTCTCTGCCAATCAGCTCAAAGATACTGTTCTGTGTATCCCTTGAGGGGGAACCAGGGCCCTGCCCCAAGGCTGCACTATTGTTTCTTGACTGCTCCTCCCTTGTCTCTGCATCCCCTCCCTTCCCTGATTAGCATCTGTTTGAACCTGTCTGTTGGAACTCCGGGAGGATCATGGAGGCTGAATGAAGCACTTGAATAAACGGGGGACACAGAAAGGCTTTTGTGCCTAGGAGCCCCACAAGGTCCTGCTCCGTTTCACCGTTTCTGAGTAGGAGACTTCAGAACAATTGCATGGCTACACCATCTCTCTGATCCCTCTGCTGTGAGACCTGCGTGTCCCAGGGAGGAGATGCTCCTTCAGCTTTGATTCTGGAGTCCCGACAACCTAGAACAGGGTGGCTGGAGCCAACCCTTTTGAGCAGGGAAGGCTGCTAGGGAGTGTAAATCAGCCCCAGGTTGCTGGTAAAGAGGTTAAGTCTATGTATCATCAAGAGTTGATAGGGACTTCCCTCGTGGTCCAGTGGTGAAGACTCCGAGCTCCCAGTGCAGGGGGCTTGGGTTTGATCCCTGGTCAGAGAACTAGGTCCAACATGCTGCAACTAAGAGTTTGCATGCTGCAACTAAGACCTGGCTCAAGCTTAAAAAAAAAAAAAAAAGAAAAGAAAACGTTGATAAACAGGGGATGGGAACAAGTGATCTGGAAAAGCTGTGTATATTTAAGGTTTGGGGGTAAAATTGAGGCAGAGGGGTGAGGGGGTGTGGCATTCAGGGAGTGGTGCTAGAGAGTTGGAAAGGAGAGGACAGGACAGGGACGTTTTATAAATGCCGCTCTAGGTTTTACAGCAAATCACTCTAATTCTCTTTATTTATTTATTTATTTTTCGGTACGCGGGCCTCTCACTGTTGTGGCCTCTCTCATTGCGGAGCACAGGCTCCGGACGCGCAGGCTCAGTGGCCATGGCTCACGGGCCCAGCCGCTCCGCAGCATGTGGGATCCTCCCAGACCAGGGCACGAACCCGTGTCTCCTGCGTCGGCAGGCGGACTCTCAACCACTGCACCACCAGGGAAGCCCACTCTAATTCTCTTTAAAAGAAAAGACACTACAGGAAATCTTTGCATGGAAGGCTGCTGAGACTGGATCGTAGGGGCCCTAGAGTCCACCAGGTACATTCATGAGTGTAAGTTGTGTAGCAATAACTGTAAATGCTTTAGAAATCTAGAGGCAGGTACTCAGTGAAGGCTGGAATGGCCAGCAAAGGCCTAGATGCATTGACACTTTAACGTGGGCCTTGAACTCTGGGCAGGATTCATGGGGATGGAGGAAAGTGGTCTGACAGTGCGGTGGAGTGGGGAACCCCACTGGAGAGCCAGAGAAACAAGAATGTCCAGATGGATTCAGAGACACCAAATGAGATGCTCTTGGTCTCGGATAAGGAGGCCTTTCAAGGACATCAGGGAAGTTCCCTTATTTCTCAGAGGTTGCAAACTACGGTGCCTACTTTTAACTGAGGTGATAAGAAGGACTCAGAGAGAGAGGGGAACGTGAGGTGTGTGGGGGCATTCCTTCAGTCACCCACGGGGTGGCTGCGCAGTGATCTGAGGGCAACTCTGCTCCCTTCCTTGTACCTGGAGGCGGGTAGGCAAGCGGGCCAAGCTTCACATGGGCTCCTTACACTTGGGACAGACTGAGTGAGATCTTTGGGGAGCCCAAAGCACTGAGAACATCTGGTCTCTTCCTGTCCCCATGGATTCAAAACAGGTCTAAACCATAGAAATAAGTGTAGGAAGTCCAACGAAGTTGTGGTTTTCTCCATCAAGGCTATGCAATTGCTTTTAGAAATCAATGAAAAATCGAGTCTCTCTGTCATTGTCCTGAGCTGGCCTGCCTGTTGGGTAACCACTGTCAGTACGGCCGACCAGCACTTTTACTGCAGCAGGAAGGCTCACAGGAGAGTCAAGGGTCCTATGTGGCCTGCCTCTGCGGACAGTCGGTGCCAACTGGGGGCCTCCACCCTGACTCTGAAGACTGGGTGCTAAAGCCTACTACCAGTAAAGCTAGGCCTGCACAGAAGCCTGATGAGCAAACGTATGATGTCAGAGGGCTGAAAACCCCACCCTCAGAGCACGCTAAGCACCTCCATCTTTGAACATGCCGCCCACAAAGAAGCATGTAACTCAGCTACACCTGTGCAGAACACTGATTACCTCACCTTTCCCCACCTCCAATCACCTTTCCCCCCCTCCAATCACCTTTCCCCCATCTCCAATCACCTTTCCCCCCCTCCAATCACCTTTCCCCCATCTCCAATCACCTTTCCCCCCCTCCAATCACCTTTCCCCCATCTCCAATCACCTTTCCCCCCCTCCAATCACCTTTCCCCCATCTCCAATCACCTTTCCCCCCCTCCAATCACCTTTCCCCCATCTCCAATCACCTTTCCCCCCCTCCAATCACCTTTCCCCCATCTCCAATCACCTTTCCCCCCCTCCAATCACCTTTCCCCCATCTCCAATCACCTTTCCCCCCCTCCAATCACCTTTCCCCCATCTCCAATCACCTTTCCCCCCCTCCAATCACCTTTCCCCCATCTCCAATCACCTTTCCCCCCCTCCAATCACCTTTCCCCCATCTCCAATCACCTTTCCCCCCCTCCAATCACCTTTCCCCCATCTCCAATCACCTTTCCCCCCCTCCAATCACCTTTCCCCCATCTCCAATCACCTTTCCCCCCCTCCAATCACCTTTCCCCCATCTCCAATCACCTTTCCCCCCCTCCAATCACCTTTCCCCCATCTCCAATCACCTTTCCCCCCCTCCAATCACCTTTCCCCCATCTCCAATCACCTTTCCCCCCCTCCAATCACCTTTCCCCCATCTCCAATCACCTTTCCCCCCCTCCAATCACCTTTCCCCCATCTCCAATCACCTTTCCCCCCCTCCAATCACCTTTCCCCCATCTCCAATCACCTTTCCCCCCCTCCAATCACCTTTCCCCCATCTCCAATCACCTTTCCCCCCCTCCAATCACCTTTCCCCCATCTCCAATCACCTTTCCCCCCCTCCAATCACCTTTCCCCCATCTCCAATCACCTTTCCCCCCCTCCAATCACCTTTCCCCCATCTCCAATCACCTTTCCCCCCCTCCAATCACCTTTCCCCCATCTCCAATCACCTTTCCCCCCCTCCAATCACCTTTCCCCCATCTCCAATCACCTTTCCCCCCCTCCAATCACCTTTCCCCCATCTCCAATCACCTTTCCCCCCCTCCAATCACCTTTCCCCCATCTCCAATCACCTTTCCCCCCCTCCAATCACCTTTCCCCCATCTCCAATCACCTTTCCCCCCCTCCAATCACCTTTCCCCCATCTCCAATCACCTTTCCCCCCCTCCAATCACCTTTCCCCCATCTCCAATCACCTTTCCCCCCCTCCAATCACCTTTCCCCCATCTCCAATCACCTTTCCCCCCCTCCAATCACCTTTCCCCCATCTCCAATCACCTTTCCCCCCCTCCAATCACCTTTCCCCCATCTCCAATCACCTTTCCCCCCCTCCAATCACCTTTCCCCCATCTCCAATCACCTTTCCCCCCCTCCAATCACCTTTCCCCCATCTCCAATCACCTTTCCCCCCCTCCAATCACCTTTCCCCCATCTCCAATCACCTTTCCCCCCCTCCAATCACCTTTCCCCCATCTCCAATCACCTTTCCCCCCCTCCAATCACCTTTCCCCCATCTCCAATCACCTTTCCCCCCCTCCAATCACCTTTCCCCCATCTCCAATCACCTTTCCCCCCCTCCAATCACCTTTCCCCCATCTCCAATCACCTTTCCCCCCCTCCAATCACCTTTCCCCCATCTCCAATCACCTTTCCCCCCCTCCAATCACCTTTCCCCCATCTCCAATCACCTTTCCCCCCCTCCAATCACCTTTCCCCCATCTCCAATCACCTTTCCCCCCCTCCAATCACCTTTCCCCCATCTCCAATCACCTTTCCCCCCCTCCAATCACCTTTCCCCCATCTCCAATCACCTTTCCCCCCCTCCAATCACCTTTCCCCCATCTCCAATCACCTTTCCCCCCCTCCAATCACCTTTCCCCCATCTCCAATCACCTTTCCCCCCCTCCAATCACCTTTCCCCCATCTCCAATCACCTTTCCCCCCCTCCAATCACCTTTCCCCCATCTCCAATCACCTTTCCCCCCCTCCAATCACCTTTCCCCCATCTCCAATCACCTTTCCCCCCCTCCAATCACCTTTCCCCCATCTCCAATCACCTTTCCCCCCCTCCAATCACCTTTCCCCCATCTCCAATCACCTTTCCCCCCCTCCAATCACCTTTCCCCCATCTCCAATCACCTTTCCCCCCCTCCAATCACCTTTCCCCCATCTCCAATCACCTTTCCCCCCCTCCAATCACCTTTCCCCCATCTCCAATCACCTTTCCCCCCCTCCAATCACCTTTCCCCCATCTCCAATCACCTTTCCCCCCCTCCAATCACCTTTCCCCCATCTCCAATCACCTTTCCCCCCCTCCAATCACCTTTCCCCCATCTCCAATCACCTTTCCCCCCCTCCAATCACCTTTCCCCCATCTCCAATCACCTTTCCCCCCCTCCAATCACCTTTCCCCCATCTCCAATCACCTTTCCCCCCCTCCAATCACCTTTCCCCCATCTCCAATCACCTTTCCCCCCCTCCAATCACCTTTCCCCCATCTCCAATCACCTTTCCCCCCCTCCAATCACCTTTCCCCCCCCTCCAATCAATCATCCCACCTCCAATCACCTTTCCCCCATCTCCAATCACCTTTCCCCATGCCTAAGGCCACTTGTTTTCTTCATCCCATAAATATCTCAAGCCTCTCGCCTTTGGGGAGGTGAATTTGAGGTGCGTTCTCCCATGTCCTCAGTGGCTGCCTCGTGAATAAGCCCTTTCTCTTGCCCCAAACCTTGGCATCTCCGCGTCTGGCTTGTTGGCTGTCGGGCAAATGAACTTGGTCTGGTAACGGTTTTATCCTCCCACACATCTCGGTCACTTGACACTCAGCATGAAAAGGGTAAACCCACAACCTGGGTGAGGCAGCATTTCATCCTGAGTGGTTGCCTTTTAGCTCCGGATTTTATGCCTGGGGGTGGTGGGTGGAGAGACTTGATACTGAAAGAGAGACAGGAAACCATCACAGGGAAGAAGGCTGTGACGGACACAAGGGAGCCCTCTTCCCGGCTCGGTGCCCACACAGCCTGTAAACCTCTTCCTACCGAGGCCCGGTGTCAGTCCCAGGCTTTCCACCAGCAGCGGGCATGGCTTTGAGGATGCAGAGAGCTTATGTAGGAAGGTTCTGGACTTTCACAGCTGAACTCTTAGTCAGGACAACGGAGAACTGAGCGGTCTCTGCAGTCAGCCCTGCTGGCTCGGCAAGGAGAGAAGCCCAACCCTGGCTAGTCTGGATTAGCTCAGGACACAAAGGTGGAGTACACAGCCAGGTGAAAAAAGTGACGTGCCTGGACAAACCGGGCCACTGGCCCAGAACCGGAGGGAGGGAAGGTAGTAATAGGGTCACGATGCAGTTATGTGTGTGCAGGGTTCGTAGTTGATGTATACTTATATGTCTCTATATTTATGTTTAACTGAACTGTTTAATAACCTGCTGATATATTTATACCATAGAATGAATTCATTTCTGTTCACCTTATTATACTGTTACTTGCAAAGTCATGAGTTAAAAGAAATTCCTTCATGTGCTCTGGGAAATTAGAGCAGCTGCCACCTGGGAGTACAGGGTCCAGAACCACGTGCTTGACTTCCCGGGGGAGGCGCACCCTGAGACCAGTTCCAAGCCAAAGGGCACTTCCTTCCAAGTTAAGGCCTTGGCTCTAGCCTCCAGTGTGCCCTCTGGAACTTGCTGCGTCACAGAGACCACGAGAGTGTTCTATGTAGACGATCAGTCTACACGGCCTCCTTCCTCTGGGCTATCCGCGGAGGGAGGGTCGTCTGGGTTACCCAGCTCACAGAGCAAAGCGGCAGAAGGAAGGAGCCAGCAGGCAGTGCGCATGCACGTGAGGAGGGGAGGATGCGGGCGAGCGAGAGCGGAGGGACGGCGCGGGCGCATGCGTGTGAGAGTCCCGCCTCGTCAGCGTCCTCGCAGCCCAGGCGTCTGGGGAGAAAGAGTGTCCGCCGAGAGCATCTTCTGCTGTGCTAGCTCTCCAGCTCCTGCGCTCAGGATTTTGAAGCTCATCATTGCCCTGATGATCAGTGCTGCCCTTCCCTGGAGGTGGGCTTCATCTCTGGGCACCACGAGCTTCTCATCACCATGGCGTTAAGGAGAAGAGCCTGTCTGGGGAACCCCCCTGAGATTTCCCGTCTTCATCTCAGCGGTGCGGTTGGGCTGGCCTTGGCCCTGCGGACTGGCCAGATTGGGAGCCTCGCTGTCCTGCGAGCCACAACCGCTCGTGGCCACAGGTGGCTTTGGGGTGGGAGCTCCAGGGACCTCCCAGCTGCTGTCACGGGGTTCTCCCCATGACGATACCACAAGGCCTCCACGCAGGGACACCTGGCACCTCTGCCCTTGTGCTGCATTCAGGCACAGGTTGTACTGTGGAACAGGACCCCGGATTAAAGGCCTCTCCCAAGGCCCCCCTTTTCACCCTCAGCCCTCCCTTTGACTGTGTCGAGGTCAGCGCGGTCTGCTGGGGTGAGGGTGCGGGTGTTGACCCAGAGCAGAACTGGGTCCTCCCTGCTTTTTAGGCTCAGAAGGTAGGTTGGTGAGTGGCAAATTTATGGGATAACTTTGTAAATTCTGCCCTGCCCCAGATCTGACGCCACCACCCGGCCCTTTCACCTTGGTCCTCAGTCTTCTGGGGCTGGAAGGAGGTACCAGCCGAGGCCCCTCCCCTCAGGCCACGTGCAGGCTTCAGAAGGAAGCTGGCACTAAAGAAGATGTGGCACATATATACAATGGAATATTACTCAGTCATAAAAAGAAACGAAATTGAGTTATTTGTAGTGAGATGGATGGGCCTAGAGACTGTCATACAGAGTGAAGTAAGTCAGAAAGAGAAAAACAAATACCGTATGCTAACACATATATATGGAATCTAAGTAAAAAAAAAAAAAGGTCATGAAGAAACTAGGGGCAAGAGGGGAATAAAGACACAGACCTACTAGAGAATGGACTTGAGGACACGGGGAGGGAGAAGGGTAAGCTGTGACAAAGTGAGAGAGTGGCATGGACATATATACACTACCAAACGTAAAACAGATAGCTAGTGGGAAGCAGCCGCATAGCACAGGGAGATCAGCTCTGTGCTTTGTGACCACCTAGAGGGGTGGGATAGGGAGGGTGGGAGGGAGGGAGACGCAAGAGGGAGGGGGTATGGGGACATATGTATATGTATAACTGATTCACTTTGTTATAAAGCAGAAACTAACACACCATTGTAAAGCAATTACACTCCAATAAAGATGTTAAAAAAAAAGGAAGCTGGCACTGTGTCCGGAGCCGGCCTCACCCAGGGGCGCCCGTTGTCCTCCCATGAAGCCAGGTGCCTGACTTGACTGGGGGTGGGGTTGGGGTAGAGGTGGGGGGCCCACCGAGAGAGAACGGGAGAGCACACAGGGACTGTCACCGGGGAGAAGGGGAGGCCAGGGGCCTCTAACTTGTCCCTTATGATTAAACTCTCTCAGAACTAGAGAACTTCTAAAGATGGAAGGAAACTTGGGGCTCTTCCTAACCTTCGGAATGCAGCAGAATTACCCAGAGAGCCTTCAAAAGGCAGATTTCCAAGGCCCACCCCAAAGCTAATGGAGCAGGACGTCCGGGGTGGACCCAGCTGTGCTGGGCTGGGGTGATGCTGTGCAGCTGGACAGACGGTTATACAGTCTGTGGATTAACCACTCACCGGCTGCCTGTCCAAAGACACGTTACCAGCCTCCATTTCCCCGTCTGAAAATTAAGAATAGCAACACCTGGCAGGGCTGGGGTCAAGGTTAAGGAAGACAGCACGTGTGAAGAGCTGGGCGGGGAGTTGGAGGTTGCTGCGCAGCCAGCCCTGGCCATTTGCTGCACACCCCGCAGTATGTGCTGGAGGATCCCGCGTTCCGTCCTCAGGGAGACTGCGCCCGACAGGAAATCCAAGCCCGTGCGTTCCGGACACAGAAGGGGTGACTTTGCACGGACAGCCTCTCTCCAGGGGCCCAGCTCCGGCAGGGAGGTCTCAGCGCTATCTTTCCCCACTTCCCAGTCCTGCCAATACAAACGAGGGGATGGCGTGTTACCTGGGACACTCGATTAAGTGAAACCAGAGCTTTGTGCCCAGGGGAGCAGCTGGAGGATGGAGGGCCCCAGAGAGGGGAGGGGTTATGTAAATACTGACTGAATAACTGGGTCTGTGCGTTGATTAGATAAGGGCTGAGAAGCTGAGGCCCAGTGACTAACAATTGAGCTCCAGGCTGGTAATGGCCTGATTTGAAAGTCTGAGGCAGGATGGCCTGGCACGGGGTGAAGGGCAGATTTCCCTGACGGGTCTGTGGCTGCTGAGGTAATGGCCGGTGACAAGGGCACAGAAGTGCAGGGACCACAGAGTCTGCAGGCCCCTCCAACAAACCGGCCTGGGCCTCTGTGCCTGCGGTCCTGCGCTGGATGGAACACAGAGACAGCCCAACAGCAGGGAGCCCTGCCCCTGGGAGCTGACAATCCTAATGAAGATGAAGTCAAAATTGGCAGGTTTACAAAATCAATTGTACAAACATTGTGAGCGGCTCGGAAGTCAGCCCTGGGGACAAAGAGATGGCAGGGGACGAGCGAATAGCGACCACGCTCTGGGTTCTTTGCACTGGTTATCTTTGGGGCTCTGTGCGACAGATGACCTCATCCTCACTTCCTGGGTGAGGAAACAGGCCCAGGGAAGTTACGTAACCAACCCTAGGAGGCAGAGCCAGGGTTCAAGGCCATGGGAAGGTAGCAGGGAGCGGGGAGGATCTGATGGAGATACCAGGTCCGCATCTGAAGGCTCATCCAGGTCCTAACCTTTGACGGCCCCTGGGAAGTTCTGAGACACGGTCTGGACCACTCCCCGAGGTGACCGCAGAGCCTCATCTTCAACAGAAGATGGGCAGAGGCCTTGTTCCAGAACCTTAGAGCTTAGAGGTCTGTGCTGCGACTTTCCTACTGGGAATTTCCTGAGGCTCCACCTGGTGTTTTTGTCCATGTGGAGATACCTCTAGCACCGTGGAATCTTCTAGCACCTGGTGGGTTATATGGCACTTGCTCAGTGATCCACTCCAGACTGGTAGCCTCTGGGCCACCTGACAGTGGGTCAGAGGAGTATTCCCAGTGCCACATTTGCTGCCTCTGAGAAATGAAGGGCCTTGTCAGGCACGTGTTTCTTAGTGATGGGAAGTGCAAGTTGGCGTTAAGTGGCCTTTACCATGGGCCGTATTCCCTGGAGACAGAGATGAATTGGGGAAGTATCCTGTCACCTGTTCATCATTATCTCCTAACTCCAACTGGAGGATCACGATGGCTTTTCACATCTCCTTCAACCTGTGTCAGCTCAGACCCATAGCTGATAGTCCAGGAATTGTCTGCCTGGATCCCTTCCCCAGGGTTTAGTGACTTCAGCAGATGACCTCCGATCACTTTGGGAAAGGATGGGGGATGTCTATACATATACTTGTGATGGCATCACTGGGTCTTTCCTCAAGGAGATCCAGGCTTTCCTCCAACCAAGAATGATCTAGATCTGAGAATTGAATGAAAGACTTGTTCCCAGTCTTTTCTGTACAAGTTGAGTGGTCCCCTGGTTGACTCCCTGTCTATCTTGTGCTGATAACACGTGATCCAGTAGCCATCACCATGCATTCCTATAAGCCCAGCACCAGTAGCATCTTGATTGCTATTCTTATCTTGGGTCATAACATCCTCTTTTTTTTTGAAATTTGGGTGCCCCCCGGCCTCTCTCATTCCATTATCCTCACGGCTTGGAGGGAGCCCAATTCTATGACATCATCTCTCACTGTCAACTCACCCCTAAAAAGTGCGGCCCTCTGCAGACTTTTCAAAGCTGTCCATATAGCCATCCCCTGTGCATTCCTTGTCATCTTAGTGGAGGGTGTGCCCCTAGGCTCTCCTGGGGATGAACACAGGGACGGCTCCTCAGTCTTTGTTGGTAAATCCGCTCTCACCTCCTTGCCTTTCTGAGCTGACTGACCCTTTTCTCAATACTATGAGAAAGAAGTTGGTATCTCCACCTCATTAAATGAGGGTTGTCTTTCTGTCAAATCTTCAAGGAGGAATCTCAAGAGACTCTTAGGACTGGCTCCAGGTGTCCTTGTCAGAACGTGGACCCTAAGTTCCATGGGAGGGCTCCCATGTCAAATACGTTCTCCCCTCTTCAGCCTGTCTCCTTGCTCCAATGCCGGTACCCTCAAAATTATTTCCCCGTTTCCCCCCTTCTTGATAGTATTGATTAGCCAGGGCTGCAGTTCCTTTAACATGTAAACTATATTCTGGAGCAGGGGCTACATTTTCCTATTCAGGTGACTTTTGTCCTGCAATCAGTGAGGGGAGGTATGAGCAAATCTTGAGAGCAGGCATCACCATGCAAATCACTTGCTTCTGGAAGGTCTTTCACGGTTCGATTTCCAGGCAGAGGGATACCCTTTTCTAGAAAGGAGATTGGGTTGCTTCTGGTGGTCCACTGGGTTTAGGACAGTCTAGGGGCTCAAAACTCTCAGGCTCCTCCACTCAAATATTCCTGTTACCAGTCTCAGCGTTTTACCAGGGCCCCCAACTTCGATGTAGGAGACCTATTTTTTTAATGAAAAAATTTTATGTTATTGAAGTACAGTTGATTTACAACGTTGTGTTAATTTCTGCTGTACAGCAAAGCGAGTCAGTTATACATGCATATACATTATACGTATATGTGTGTGTATATATACACATTCTTTTTTCATGTTCTTTTCCATTATAGTTTATCATAGGATGTTGAATGTAGTTCCCTGCGCTATACAGTAGGACCTTATTGTTTATCCATCCTATAGACGCTAGTTTGCATCTGCTCATCCCACACTCCCAATCCATCCCCACACCCCCCACCACCTTGACAACCACAGTCTGTTCTCTATGTCTGCGAGTCTGTTTCTCTTTTAGAGGTAGGTTCATTTGTGTCCTATTTTAGATTCCACATATAAGTGGTATCATATGGGATTCGTCGTTCTCTTTCTGACTTACTTCACTTAGTATGATCATCTCTAGACCCATCCATGTTGCTGTACCTTGCATTATTTCATTCTTTTTTATGGCTGAGTAGTATTCCATTGTATACATGTACCACACCTTCTTTATCCATTCATCTGTCAATGGACATTTAGGTTGTTTGCATGTCTTGGCTATTGTAAATAGTGCTGCTATGAACATAGGGGTGCATGTATCTTTTTGAATTATAGTTTTGTCTGGATATAAGCCCAGGAGTGGGATTGCTGGATCATATGGTAGCTCTATATTTAGTTTTCTGAGGGACCGCCATACTGTTATCTACAGTGACTGCGCCAACTTACGGTCCCACCAACAGCGTAGGGGGTTCCCTTTTCTCCACACCCTCTAAGAGACCTATTAAGACTCTGAATTCAGGCTCTGCAGCCGCCATGGCTCTGCCACGTTTACAGTTTGAGCGGGGCCTGGGCCTGGTCTGCCCTGTCGCCGCAGGAAGGGAGAGTCTCCTTAAAACCTTCCATGGAGGCCTTCTGACTTTCACAGGATTTGGGCTGGCAGTCTGCTGCCCTAACTTTATTATTTGCATTTTTTCAAAGGCTTCCAATGCAGTAGGAAGCAGTCAACTTCCTTTATAACTCTTATTACTGTCACCACACCTTTCCGGTGCTGAAGGCATCCCAAGCCAATAGCTTATCTTCCACCTGCACTTCATGCCAATTGCCCTCTATATAAAAACCTTCAGTTCGCCATTAAGTGTGATATTCGTTGTAGTTTTTTCATAGACAACCTCTACCAGGTTGGAAACACCCTTCGGGTCTAGTTTGCTGAGGGTTATTATCAGGAATGGATGTTGAATTTCGTCAGATACTTTTTCCATGTCAACTGAGATCATCATATGGTTTTTAAAATTGGTCCTTTTATATATTGGTGGATTTTATTTGTTAAAAGTTTGTTAAGAATTTTTTAAATCTATGTTTGTGAAAGATAATGATCTGTAGATAACCTTTCTTATAATGTCTTTGTGTGGTTTTATTTTCAGGGTAATGCTGGCCTTATAGAATGTATTGGGGGTATAGTCTCTCCTCTTCAATTTTCTGGAAGAATTTATTATTTCTTCCTTAAATGGTAAAATTCACTAATGAAGCCATCTGGGCCTGGAGTTTTTTTGTGGGAAGATTTTTAGCTACAAATGTAATTTCTTAACAGATGGAGGACTATTCAGGTTCCTGGGTGAGATTTGGTAGTTTGTGTATTTCAGAGAATTTATCCATTTTATATTAGTTTTCAAATTCGTTGGCATGAAGTTGTTCACAAAAGGTCCTCACTTTAATATCTGCAGAATTTGCAGTGATACCATCTCTCTCACTCCTGATATTAGTAAATGGTTTCTTCTTTCTTATTTGCTTGCTCAGTTGAGCTAGAGGCTTATCAATTTTATTGTCCTCTCAAAGGCCCAGCTTTTATTTTCTTGGCTTTCTCTATTATTTTTCTCTTTTTTATTTTATTGTTTCCTACTCTGATTTTTTATTATTTTCTTTCTTCTCTTCAGTTTGGGTTTTATTTACTCTTTTTTGTAGTTTCTTAAGTTTAAAGCTGAAGTCATGGATTTGAGACATTTCTTCTTTTCTACTTAAGGCACTTAGATTTCCCTCTAAGCATTGTCTTAGTGGCATCCCACAAATTGTGAAATGTTGTGTTTTCATTTTCAATTTTAAGGACTTCTATAAGTATCTGTTTGATTCATTCATTGACATGTGCATGTTTTAGAAGTATAATTTTTTTGCTTCCAAATATTTGGGAATTTTCCAGAGATCTTGCTGTTACTGAGTTCTAATTTAATTCCATTCTGGTAATACTGATAGAATATACTATGAGTGACTTAAGTATTTTTAAATTTTTTGAGGCTTGTTTTATGACCCAGATCCCTGTTGGCAAGTGTTCTGTGTGCACATGAAAGAATTTTTATTCTGGTTGGGTGGAGTGTTCTATAAATGTCAATCAGCTCAAGTTGGGTGATAGTAGTTTTCAAGTCTTTTATACTGCTTAGTGACCTTGTCTGTGTGTTCTATCTATTTGGGGGTGAGGGGTACTGAAAACTTTGGCTATAACTGTAGATTTGTCTGTTTCTTCTTGTAGTTCTATAAGTTTTTGCAGTTATATTATGTGCTTTGAAGCTCTGTTATTAGGTACATAAATGTTTAAGATTGTTATGTCATCTTGATGAATTGATCCCTTTATCCTTATGAAATGACTTTCTTTCTTCCTGGTAATTTCTCTGAAACCAATTTTGTCTGACATTAATGTAGTCACTTCAACTTTCTTTTGATTAGCACTAGAATGATATACCTTTTTATATCTTTTTACTTTTAACCTACTTATGTCTTTATGTTGACAAATTGTTCCTTGTAGGCAGTATATATAGTTGGATCTTGCTTTTTAAAAAACAATCTGATAATCTCTTCCTTTGAATTGGGATGTTTAGACCATTTACATTTAATATGATTTTTATATAGTTAAGTTTAAGCCTATCATTTTGCTATTTGCTTTCTATTTGTCCCATCTATTCTTTTTTTTTTTTTTTTTGGTGGTACGCGGGCCTCTCACTGTTGTGGCCTCTCCCGTTGCGGACCACAGGCTCTGGACACGACGGCTCAGTGACCATGGCTCACGGGCCCAGCCGCTCCACGGCATGTGGGATCTTCCTGGACCGGGGCACGAACCCGTGTCCCCTGCATCGGCAGGCGGACTCTCAACCACTGCGCCACCAGGGAAGCCCCCATCTATTCTTTATTTCTTTTTTTTTTAAAACTTGATTTCTTCTTTTAGATTATTTGAGTATTTTTAAATTTCATTTTAACTCCTTTGTTGGCTTATTACTCTTTTAGTTGTTGCCTTATCAATTATACGATCTATCTTTAACTTATCTTAGTCTATAGTTATGTGATATTATACCACTTCATGTTTAGTATAAAAACATGGCAATGGTATTCTTCCACGCTGACTCACAGACTTTATGCTATTGTTGTCATATATTTTACATTTAACTGGTACATATAAGTGTCAAAATCCATGGTCATATTTTGTGTTCAAGTGGTTACTTAGCTTTTAAGGAGACTTAAATAAGAAGAAATTATCTTATATATTTATTCATGTGGTGGCCATTTTTAGTGTGCTATAATTTTTTTTTTGTATAGATCTATATGTCCATCTTGTATCACAAGAGAAAAAAATAACTGTCTTACAGTGTTTATATTCTAGCTGGTGGAGTCACAAAATAAACAAAATATATCCATAAAATATGAGCTAAAGAAACAAATAAACCATGAAAGGGAGATAAGGAATAGGAGGATGTGTATAGAAATTTCCAGTAGGGTGGTCAGTGAAGTCCTCATTAAGAAGGTTGCTTTTGGGTAAAAGTCTAAAGGAAGTGAGGGAGCAAGCCCGGTGGATATCTGGGTGAAGAATACTCCAAGTGGAGAGAATAGTGGGTGCTGAGGCCTTGAGGTATGCAGTAGGCTGAGTAATGTCCCCTCAGAGATGTCCGTGTTCTAGTCCCTGAAAACTGTGAATGTGTTATCTTAATGGCAAAGGGGGCTTAGTGGCTGTAATTAAGTTTAGGATCTTGAGGTTATCCTGGATTATCCAGGTGGGCCCTATGCCATCACAAGGGTATTTGTAAGAGGAAGGCAAGAGAGTCAGTCTGTGAAGGAGGTCTGATGACACTATGCTCCTCGCTTGGAAGGTGGTGGAAGGGGCCATGAGCTGAGGAATGCAGTGTAGACATAGGTGAGGAAATGGATTATCCCCTAGAACCTCCAGAAGGAGCTCAGTCCTGCTAACATGTTGATTTTAGCCCAGTGAGGCTGATTTTGGAACTGTAAGATGAACTTGAATTGTATAGAGCCACTGAGTTTGCCATATTTTGTTACAGTAGCTATAGGAGACTCACCCAAGGTGTGATGGCACCTGTTGTGTTTGAGAGGTAAGGAGGGGGGAGGTTGTGGAGTCCTGGCAGGCTGTTGTAGGGACTTTGCCTTTTGCTCTGAGTGAATTATCTGACATATTTTAATAAGATCATTGTGGCTTTGTGTGGAAAGTGGGCCAGGGCAGGAGGTGACAAAGGAAGAACAGGCAGCCCAGCAGGAGGCCTGGGTGGGAGCTCGTGGCCTGTCCAACAAACTGACCACGTGACCCTTGGGCTGCATCTCCTGACTGTGCTCCCAGCACCCGGTCCTCCTCCTCCCTGGTGGCCTTGACCTTTTTGCCTCCATGTTTACCTCTCAGTCCTCTCACGGGCAGCACTTTGTTCTTTGCCGGCCCATCGGCCCACAGTCCTGCCTCTGATCTTACACGGGGGCTGCAGCTCCTCCTAGCCCCACGTCCCCCATGGCTGTAACTGTTGTCTTTTCTAGCCTCTGTTGAACCTAAAGTTCTAGCTCTGCAGCCTTTGTGTGCTGTCTTCTTGTGAACTTTCTGGCCAATCTTAAGTGTGCTTTAGGTGGTTAAAAATTCATCCCGGGTAAATTTTGTGTTTGGCCTAAAACAAATTTCATTAATGGCAAGTACTTACATAGGGCTTACTAGGACTCAGGCTCTGGTTAACTGATGTATTGGTTCATCCTGGTGAGAACGTATCATTCTCACCAGTCCATGAAGAAGGTGCTGTTTCACCCCTTATCACAGATGGAGAAACTGAGCTACAGAATTTGAGAATTTCCTTCAATCACACAGCTGCTAAATGATGGAGCTGGGAGTTGAACCCAGGAAGGCCGGTGCCAGAGTCCATGCTCTCAAACACCACTCTATGCTGTCCTTCGAAAGAAGCCAACTTTAAAAAATTTTGTTTTATTGAACTATAGTTGATTTACAATGTTGTGTTATTTCTGCTGTATAGCAAAGTGATTCAATTATACATATGTATACATACATTCCTTTTCCTGTTCTTTTCCATGATGGTTTATCACAGGATATTGAATATAGTTCCCTGTGCTATACAGCAGGTCCTTGCTGTTTATCTATTTTATAAATAGTAGTGTATACATGTTAATCCCAAACTCCTAATTTATCCTTCTCCCACTTTCCTCTTTGGTAACCATATATTTGTTTTCTATGTCTGTTAAGTCTATTCAGGTTTTGTAAATAAGTTCATCTGTATCATATTTTAGATTCCATATATAAGTGATATCATGGTATTTCTCCTCTTTCTGATTTACTTCACTTAGTATGATAATCTCTAGGTCCATCCATGTTGCTGTAAATGGCATTATTTTATTCTTTTTTATGGCTAAGTAGTATTCCATTGTATATATGTACCACACCATCTTTATCCATTCATCTGTTTAGGACATTTAGGTTGTTTCCATGTCTTGGCTATTGTAAATAGTGCTGCTATGGGGTGCATGTATCTTTTGGAATTATAGTTTGGTCTGGATATATTCCCAGGGGTGGGATTGCAAGATCAAATGGTAATTCTATTTTTAGTTTTCTGAGGAACCTCCATACTGTTCTCCATGTGGCTGCACCAATTTACATTCCCACCAACAGTGTAGGAGGGTTCCCTTTTCTCCACATCCTCGCCAGCATTTGTTATTTGTAGACTTTTTGATGATGGCCATTCTGACTATAAAGAAGCCAACTTTTATATCACCAAGTAAAATAGTTTTCTTTTCTTTCAGTCGTTGCTGACCTTGAATCTTCAGTGAATGAAGACCGTCATCATCTTCTAGGGGAAGAGGTGAGAGAGAGAGAGAGAGAGAGAGAGACAGAGAAGAGAGGATTTCCTAACATGGGTCCTGACCACACGACAGAGGTAGTGCTCCAAGGAGTCTGGCTCTGCTGAGCATGTGTCATGAAAGGGAGCACATGGGAAATTCAGGTTTAACATGACAGGATCAGTACCCCGCTGCTCTCCACTCCAACACCAGGTCCCATTGCCAGCAGGTAGCAATCATCTGATGGATTTATTTCAAAGTACTGCTTGAAAAGCCCTTTAAAAGTCACAGACTTAGAGCCCTTCTTAGAAGTGAGAAAGATGCGTGCTATGATGGTTTGAATGGTGCCCCCCTACAGAAGATGTTGGATCCCAACCCTCAGTACTTTAGAATGAGACCGTACTTGGAGATAGAGTCTTTACAAAGGTCTTCAAGTTAAAATGGGGTTGTTAAGGTGGCCTAATCCAATGTGACTGGTGTCCATATAAAAAGGGGAAATTTGGAAGCAGACACACACAGGGAGCAGACCGTGGAAGATAAAGGGGGAGATTGGGGTGATGCATCTACCAGCTAAGGGACACCAAAGATGGCCGGCAAACCACCAGGAATGAAGGGAAAGGCCTGGGACAGATTCTCCCCGCAGCCCTCAGAAGGAACCCACCCTGCTGACACCTTGGTCTGGCCACCAGATCTGCGAGACAGCATATACCTGCTGTTTAAGCTGCCACCCAGTCCATGGTACTTTGTTACTGCAGCCCAAGCAGACTAATATAGATGCAGACATGTCTCACTGTGAAAACATCCACGTCCTTCTATTTTCTTATCCCATTTCCTCTCTTCTCTCTTATTTCCATTTTCCGTGTTTCCCGCTCATGTTCTCTGATTCTTGCAATCTCTCTGCACCCCCAACTCCCTGCCCTGCAAAGTCTCCCAGTCTTGGTTTCCTTTGAGATGGTGGCTTCACGTGGATTTAGGGCCCAAGGGACATGTGATCTTAGGGACAGATGAGATGTTAGCAACTGTCTGCTTCCACCCCCGAGTTCCTCAGCGTAGTGAATACAGTGCCTGATTCAGAGAAACCCAGCAAAGACAGACGCCAACGCTACCCCGGGGCAGGACGAGTTTTGCAGCGTGGGATAAACCCAGTCCAACAAAACCCAGGTAAGTTCAGCCCTTCTGAGTGACTGAGCTGCTGTCTGAGGTGTGATACGGGAGGACGTGTTGAGCCCCTCCTGGGGTGTGAGGCTCTCCCACTGGAGCAGGGGATGAAGGCAGGCCCCTGAGAGCTCCACCCTGCCTCCTCTGAGCCCTCAGCTTGGAGTCTTCCGGGAGAGGTGGACGTGCGCCCTGGAGGCCCCCTGCCGGGGCTTAGGCCCGATTGGTCCTCCTGTTGTTTTCCTCACCTGTGGAGTGGAGACAGGCTTCTGCCCAAGGGGTTGTTCTGTGCACTGCCTGTGCACTTTTCCCTTCCCATCCTGTTTCGGTCCACTTTTAGTGTTATTTAGGTCCTGGCGAGGCGTACTTATTGGTGGTAAGGGCGCACATCTGCGTGGTGCACTGGGCGTGTGCCCTGCATGGTTGGGACGAGGCTCCCTGGCCATTCAGAGGGTGGGATTGTGTGGTGCAGTGACACCGCCTACATGCCCAAGCACAGAGCCGGGGCTGCCCTTTGAGCACGGTGACTCTCTTTCCTTCTCGGGGTCGGGAAGGGCAGAGCCATAGTTGGGTTGACAGTCTTACATTTTGGATTTTATGGCTTCAGCGTGGTTGGTGTAATCTTTACTGCTCAGAGTAGGTCTTCATATGAAGTGGACAGTGAAAATCTAACAAAGAGTATTGTCATGAAATTGTCAGCTTGTAACATTCCACAGCCCCATCCAGCTGCGGCTCTGATGTCTCTGGGACCACCGACCATCTAACCGCAGGCTCAGCCCCTCTGAGCTTCTGAGCTGCTCTGAGTAGCAGATGGCTCTGTCCTGAGTCTCCACAGCAGCCTCAAGCCTCATCTGCTTGTGGAGATTCCAGCCTCGCTCGTGGTCTCAGGACTGGCTCCCTAAGTGCAGTTGGGCCTACGGGCTCCATTCCAGGTTTCTGTCTCGATTCCCTGATTTGCAGTCCACACACGACAGCAGTAACCAACATCTTCTGAGCACTTGGCGGCCGTCACACATTGTGTGCCGGTTATAATGATGAGTCAGGCGTGGACACTGTCCTCAAGGTGCATCCTTTCTACTTGGGAAGGTAGATGGGAAACGGTTGATTCTAATGCAGGAATAAAAGGTGGGGACAGAGCGCTGCTGGAGCCTTTACCCAGGACCCCTAACCTAGACTGTGGAAGGGAGGGTGATGGAGGGAAGATTTCCCGGAGGTAAAGTGGACTCTCCCATGCCATTCTTGGGACTGAGCCCTGATTTAAAATCTCACCTGGAGGCTGCATCCTGGGTCCTGTTTCTGCTGCAGGTGGCTGAGCTCTGCTACAGGTCATAGCCTACCTGGACCTAGGACCCAGCTGCACGGCGACCCCGGCCACTGCCACCAGCCAGCCACGCGGGAGCTACCCACACTCATTCACCCCGTTGAGGCCTGGGCCCCCGGGGTGCTTCTGGCTCTCGCTGTTTGGGTCCTTTCCTAGTAGCCTGGTTGAGATCCTAGCTGTCCTACTGATCTCGGAGAGACAGCAGTGAGCGGTCCTAAAGACACATCTTAGCTCCCTGCCCAGGAATTGCACCTGGGCAGCCTGGATGAAAACCAGGCATCCTAGCCACCAGTCCACCAGGGGCTAGAGGCTAGAAGCAAAGTGGCCCTAGCACTTTCCCTCCTTTGAAAGCAAGAATGTTTCAAGGAGGCAATTAGAGACACAGCCCAACATATGGGAGAGCACGCAGAGAAGCAGTTTGTTAATTTAAGACAGAAGCAAGGCAGAAATACCCACCCAGAGGGGAGGGCCGGCATCCTGAATGAGAAGGAACGCAGTACAGAGGCGATTTCAATCCTTTATATAGGACGGTCCTTCCAGGTCTTTGTTTACCTTTGGCCGATTATCTCCTTTCTTTTTTCACACCTGACTGGTCCCAGGACCCTCCCCAAGATGCCTGCACAGCCTTTTGCTCAGATGGATCCCACCGCAGAGGCCTGTGGGTGCGTGTCCACACTCATTATGGGGTGGCGCCCCCTCCCTTTGCGACCCCCGAGGAGCCTTCCTGCGCATGTGCAGATGGGGAAGTTTTCCTTGACCTCAGGAGTGGGCATCTTATCTCTTTACTTCAGCAGAGCTCAGCTACTGCCACCAGCTTGGTCCTTGGAGTGTCTGGGTGAGAACAGAGCTTCTGTGTTGCACCACTTGACAAACACCAGCTGCCCAGCCCAGGGGGGCCCATCCATCCCCTACCTCACTCCCGGCCCAGCTCATTTAAATGGAGGGGTTCGGAATGAGCCTCCCCTAAATGAGCCACTTTGGTGTATGGATTACTTTGATCTGAGGTCAGTTAAGGTTCAAAAGATTCAGGAAGAGTTTTTATTTGTTTGTTGTTTTTTTGTTTGTTTTACCTGTCCTGTAACTGCCTAAAAGACTTTAGGAAGAGGGCCTGGTCCAGGAAGAGAACCATTGTCAGAGGTGACTACGGAGAGTGTGGACCGGTGTGGTGAGCTGGGGACCCGGCAGGGCCTGTTTGCCTAAAGTGCTCTCTGTGCCCCACTGTCTCAGCCTGGCAGACACGTGCCCTGGCAGCCTCCTGTGAATGATCTTCCTTCCCTTTGGAGCCCCAGACCCCTGGCCCCTTCTTAGCTCAGAATGGCCTGTAAGCCTCCATTGCCTGCCTGTCAGGGAGCCTCGCGTTGTCTCTGTTGGGCTCCCGTACGTGCAGAATTAATTTTTTTTCCTGTTAATCTGTCTTCTGTCAATTTAACTGCTAGACAAGCCAAGAGAACTTGGAAGGGTAGAGAAAACTTTTTCCTCCCCTGCAAAATGAAGGCGGGATCTTTTGCAGATGGTATTTGAACCTCCATCTTCACTACACCCAAAGATTTCTACGCTGCTCTTGGTCTGTGATTTCTGTGATGTATCTTTTTTTTTTTTGATTGAAGTATAGCTGATTTACAATGCTGTGTTGATTTCTGCTGTACAGCACAGTGATTCAGTTATACACACATATACATTCTTTTCATATTCTTTTCCATGATGGTTTATCACAGGATGCTGAATAGAGTTCCCCGTGCTCTACAGTAGGACCTTGTTGTTTATCCATCCTATATGTAATAGTTTGCATCTGCTAACTCCAAACTCCTAAGCCATCCCTCCCTCAGCCCCCTCCCACTTGGCAACCACAAGTCTGTTCTCTATGTCTGTGAGTCCGTTTCTGTTTCGTTTATAAGGTCATTTGTGTCATATGTTAGATTCCACATGTAAGTGATGTCATATGGTATTTGTCTTTCTCTGTCTGACTCACTTCACTTAGTATGATAATCTCTAGTTGCATCTGTGGTGTATCTTACTGTTACTTTGTCCTACTCAGTTTGGTGCTGGTGGCATCGTGTCAGCATTGCTCTGCTCTCCACCTCCAATGGTCTGTTTTGGGGTACCTTGTGTACCCTTCAGAGTGCTGCACACAAGAGACAAAGGCAGATTCTCAGGGAGCAAAGAGGAAGGGAGTTGGGTGGCAGGGGCACTGGCTGGTCCTCTGTCCTTTTAGGAAAGTCACCCTTAAGAAATCAGCCTGTCTTCTGGGTCAGCGTCGTGGTCCAGCCAACCTGACCACACTGTCCAGATGTTTTGTGACAACACGTGGACGTGGGTTTTGATGCGGTTTCAGTAGGTTGAGAACGTACAATGAAAATATCGAATTTAAGTAAACAAGTCTTTTTCTTTGGCAAGAGCTCATTCAAGACCCACAGCATTTGTGACATTTACTTAAGGCTCAATTCGTTCTTAAAATTCTTCACCAGACTGACTTTTGATCTGTCCAACCCTCCTGGCAATTTAATCACGGCCCACCTTGCATGGCTTTTTCCATTTATAAACTTTGTTCCTGCAAATAGATGGTCAAGGCCTTAAGGCCCAGGGCTGTGCCGTGGTTCTTTGATCACTCCCTGCCCAGCCCCTCTTTCTAGAGCTTTGCCAGGCTCACGGTTCCCCTTCTCACTACACGCTGGCCTGGAATTCTGAGTGGCATCTTATTTCGTCTGGCTCTGTTTTGAAATGATCTGCTTTCAATCTGGGCCACCTTTTGGGTAGACAGTTCTTGAAGCTTATGTAAGGGAACTGGACTATCGTAGGGGGCATGCGTACTTTGCCCTCACGTCCTAATGTTCAGGTGAGCTTTGGGGATTTCCTAGAAGGCGAATTGGGAGGATCCTCAAGGACCTGGGAACTGTAGCTTGTGGCCTGGTCCCCCAGGACCGTGTGCCCAGAATAAGAACGAGGGCGGAACAGAGTGGACTGGAGTGAGGACAGGGCTGTTCTCACCCTCCCTGTGGGCGCCCCACTCTCCCTGGGAGCTGAGACATTTGGCGGCTTTCCCTGGTAGGGCCACTGATGCCAGGCTGAGCCCAGTTCTAGGCAAGAACGCGTCTGGTGTAGCTGCAAGGAGATGGGAATGTGAGTTCTTAGCCTGGGTTTCAATGGGAGGTACCCCTGCCTCTCTCTAGCTCTCCATCTCCATGCCATCCGCCTGAGGCTTCACTCCTGCTGCACCTCCCGACTTCATCCACCCTCTGACCTATTTTCCCAGCCATCCTGCCACCCCCTGGCTGGGCTGCTATAGTTCAGATCTGGTGCTAAGCACCTGGAGTGAGAGCAGACCCTACACATTAAAAGGCACAGTCCCTGGGCTTCCCTGGTGGCACAGTGGTTGGGAGTCCGCCTGCCGATGTAGGGGACACGGGTTCGTGCCCCGGTCCGGGAAGATCCCGCATGCTGCGGAGCGGCTGGGCCCGTGAGCCATGGCCGCTGAGCCTGCGCGTCCGGAGCCTGTGCTCCGCAACGGGAGAGGCCACAACAATGAGAGGTCCGCGTACCGCAAAAAAAAAAATACAAAAGGCACAGTCCCCAGTAAGACTGCTCTCATTTCTGACTGACCTGCCACAAATCTGGGATAACTTTGATAATTCACTAGAGTGATTCACAGAACTCTGGAAAGTGCTATAACCTATCTTTACAAGTTTTATTATAAAGGATACAAATCAGAAGCGGCCAAGTGAAGAGGTCCATAGGGTGGGTTCTGGAGGGTCCCCAGGTGTTCTCTCCCTGTGGAATCAAAGCACAGCACAGTTTCCAGCACATCCAGGAAGCCCACCCAGCTTCAGTGTGCAGAGTCTGTGCTGGGGTTTCACTCCGAGGGTGTGATGGACTGAATTACCGACCTCGTGACTGGACTCACTATCTATGTCCGCGCCCCTCCCCGCAGGTCGGGAGGTTGGCTGCTATCAGGGGCTCAGACCCCCAACCTTCTAATAAGTCACAGGTTGGTCCTTCAGCCTGACCCACCCATCCCAGAACCATCCAGGCCCCTCACATACCCCACCCCAGTCACCTCATTAGCATAAACTCAGGTGTGATACAGGGGCTCATGAATAATGAAGACACTCCTGTCACTTGGGAAATTCCAAGGATTTAGACTAAGGTCTCCCTCCCTCGAACCAGAGACACAGGCCAGTCAAATTTTTCATTGTATGATACCAGTGCCTAGCCTTCCTGTTTTATTTTCCGGACTCTAACTCCTGCACCAGCCGTGAGCTTGAGGACGCTGTGATATTCTCTAAAGAAGGAAACAACCAGACGCTCCCACCTCCTGATGGCTCAGGGCAGACAGGGTGGCTGCTCTTCCCTCGCGCTGCAGAGATCTCAGAGGCCCCTGGGCTCACGAAGCAGCCTCGGACCCTGGCCAGCCGCCGTGACCAGAGGACCAGGCAAGACAGGTGTGGGCCCCTGAGGCTCCTGCCTGGGAGTGACACACGTCACGTCCATCACATTTTACTGGCCAAAGAAGGGCTTTTGTTGAGGGGTGACGGTGACCCAATCTGAGATCTGGAAAGATGAGTTACTGACCAGGTGAGAGAGGCCAAGACAGAGACAGGAGGGAAGGACGGAGGGGCCATGGGCAGTGAAGCAACCACGTGAGGAGGTGAGGCGGGGGGGTGACCCCAGGGTGCTGAGGGGTCGAGCTTGGGTGACGTTGGGCGCTGGCACCTGGAGGTCAGGAGGCACCGACGGGATGTGCTGTGTCTGCAGGATGGTGCTGGGGGCAGCGCCGCACTTCCTGGGCCCCAGCCAGCAGGGGAACACAGGGAAAGGATGGGTGCCTTGGGCTCATAAGCCATCAACCTCCACCAAGCCGGCAGCCCCTTACCCGGACGCCCATGTTAGCTGGACGCCAGGGCTTCGACCCCATGGGCTCTGCCGCATAAGTGGTTTCAACGCGCGATTGTTTTCCTGTCTGGCTTTTGCCACGATGGATGTGATTCGTGTGCCCTGCTGGGCAGGAGATTATGTTTAAGTGTTTCCCGGGTTTGCTCTCTGTGTGGGGAGCTCGTGCTACAGCACAGAGTCAGACCGAAATGGATTTAATTAACTACAGTATTTGAGCGTCGCTGTGGGCGGCTGGGGTCTAAGGCGTGGGCACCCGCTGCTTCCAGCATGGCCGACACCAGAAATCATCACATTTTGAACTGAAGCAACTCAAAGGAGTTTGACAGCAGAGAAGCCGGGGTGGAGGCGGTTGGCCGCGAGCCAGGCGTTTCTAATGTATGTCTGCTTTTGCCTTGAACCTGGGCAGGTCTTGACACGTTCTATGGATTTAGCAGCTGTCCACAGACAGGGATGCGGTGAGGGTGGGATCTGGAAGTTTACAGAGAGTGCCTGAGGGAAACTCTGAGCACCAAGGCACCTTCCAGAGAGAAGAGATTCCCTTTTCCCCTCTCTCCCGAGACCACGACTGTCCACACAGGAGCCTCTGCAGCGCCCTTGACTTTCAGCAGCCTTCAGCACCTGATCCAGCTTCCTCCTGCCCTGTCCTCCAGTTCTGCCAACGCTGGGAAACCAAACTGTTCTTCCCAGAGTCTTTGCGTGAGATGTGATGTCGGTCCTGCAGATAGAGACACATGATGAAACTAACTGGAAATGGAGTTTGTGGGGAGACAGAGGCAGGGAAAAGGCACATTTGTGCGGGCAGGGCTCCTGGAGAAAGCGCTGAGTCATGGCCCTGCTCTCTGATGTGATCACAGTGGGAGGGCAGGCCTCCGGAGCCCGGTGTGTGGTGTGGCCGTGCAGGGTGGACCTGAGACTCGGCCCGGCTTGCATTAGCCCTCCCGGTGATCCCGTGAGCCGTTCCATTCCCTCCAGGCCGCCTTTCTGCTTTCTCTGCAGCAGAGCCCTGAGCCCGGCCTGGCACCTAGGAGCACCCGATCTAGTGGCAGCTGTGAGAAGCCGGCCCCGTGTCCGGGGCTGGCTCTGTGATATGATCCTGGCCATGGTGCCACAGAGACAGACATGGCTGGCCTGCCCCACGGTCTGTTTCCATTTGCCTTCTCCCTTCGTCCCCTCTGGAACCTGGTTGCTAACGTACAACCAGCGGAGGGGGGCGCCGGCTAGGTGGGCAGCGGGGCCAGGACCTGTGACCCGCGGCTAAGGGCTCTGCACACATGAGGAATCTCTAGACAGTGCCTGTCTCTGCTTTGCTGGCCTGACCCATCTCCTGCCCAGGGCTCGGGAATCTTCACTCCGTTTGGTGTTTTATTTTTAGCTATCCTTTTCCACGAAAGCCTTTATACTTTCTCTGACATTGATTTTCCAGAATAATCCAAGGGTGAGTCTGGTGCTTTTAGGTATCTAATTTGCTGGGTTTCAGTTTTCTACAAGAGCAAACATAAATGTTGAAAAATCTGTTTGTACCTTTGGATAATTAACTTCCCATAGTGGTTAAGGTAGAGGGACAAGGGGGTGGGGAAGGCAGGTAAGAAGGAGGAGCCTTTGGAATCAGACTGAGCAGCTTTGTATCTGGGCTCTACCACTCACTTGCTGTGTGACCTTGGAGCAGTAGCTAAACCTCTCTGAGCTTCAATTTCCTCATCTATTCATTGGCAATAGCAACAGTACCCAGCTCCCTGGATTGTTATGAAACCAAATAATATAATGAGGATAAAAATTTGAATAGTGCAAGTATTTATTAAATGCTGATAAAGAAAAGTTCTCACTGTAATTAGCCTCCGTTCTTTTCATCGGTAAAAGGGACGAATACTAATACAGCAAAAATGAACTAATATACAACTGGCTTTAGAGCAAGGAATTTTATAAAAGGCGAACCCATCTGGGCCTTGTTCTGTGGGTTTATTAGCCCAAGTAGAAAGTAAGGGGAGGCAATCGGAATGGATTCTGGAGCAGCTGAGGACATAAGAAGCACGTTCCCCCCACCCCACTCCAGAGCCTCCTTCCTCGGGCTGCAGGTGGATGACGCTGGGTTCCCTCTCACCACGTACAGACTTCAGCAAACAAACCCACAGCAAGCAGCGGCCCAGGACGCTCCACACTTACATTTTGGAGGCTTCTTTGGGATAAAGAAATTCTGGGTCATTCACAGGGACTCATCATCAATCTAGAAACGAGCTGGTAATGCCTAAGTTGGGGGTACGAGGTTCTCCTGGGTCCATCTGAAGAGAGGAAAATCCACTCTGCCTGCTGATAACATAGCCTCCCAAATACTAAAGGTTGGGGAGATTCTTCTCAGTTTTGTACAAAACTATGGAGTCGGATAAAGGAGGCGAAGAAATACACACTTGTCCCTTTAAATCTTTCCTGCAAATGTTTTTTTCCACTTCTTGATCCATACGCACTTCAAATTTGATCTCTAGGATGAGACGTTTTGGAATTCATCTGAATAAATCAAATCCACCTCTTAAAACAACAATCTCCAACTCAACTTACCCGCAACATGAAGAATGGGCAGAAGGGAAGTTCAAGAAGGCCTTTAAAAAAGTTTAATTGAAGGCTTTCTTATCCATCAGAAATTTGCTTCCGGACTCATTGAGGAGATCAACATTTGGGGCTGGGTGTGGGCATTCAGATTGGATCTCTCTGTGTGGCATTGATGATGCCAGCAGTGGTCACCATCCATGGTGTGCTTGGCTGTGGTTTGGGTCTGGGGGTGGCTTCAGGCCCCCTGAGGGTACCCCAGCCCTCTACCTTCCCACCACGGACCCCTTCACGGCTCCCAACATGCCATCCCTCAGAGCTCAGTCCTTGGGCTGGTCAATCCCCATGTTAAGAAGGCAAATGTCTGATCATAACCTGCTCTGCCCGGCCCCCGTTCTGAAAGCCCCTAAACTCTGGTGCTGTCATTCAGAATTATGTTTGCTGGAATTAGCTTTGAGGAGACTTTTGTCTTTGTCGTCTAAGTTGTTTAGTCAAATATAGCCCATCTTAAATCCCTTTTCCTACATATGTTCTTTGGTTAAGTTTCCCCGTTCCTTTCCCCCTCCTGAGCTAATTTCCCTTAGGTATCCCCGCCCCCATCCTCCTGGGCATGTCAGCCAAGGGAGCCTTCTGCTCCCATCATTTTGCTGAGCTCCTCACATCTTACAAAGAAAACTGGCAAACTCAGACCCTCCCGTGCTCCCTGAATTACCATGTAGTCAAGTAACGTAGCTCAAAAAGATATTTGAAAATAACTTTTCAGGCTCCTTCAAGAATTCTTTCGTCTCTCGTTGAAACACATAGAGGCAAACAGCAGATGGAACACATTTCTTCGTCTGTAAAAACACCAAATGCTTCTCTCCTTATTTGAGTTTTTTATAGTCACACTTATTCTCCATCAGCCTTTGTCTGTTCTCCACCTCCCAAACCTCCTATAGTTCTGTTTGTCATGAAAACAACCCTCAGAAACATGAAAACGTGGGCTTTGAGGATGCCCACCCATTTAGGAAGGACAAGGCGGCTGAAAGGGTAAGCAGTGGGTGGGTGCAAGAAGCTCCGCTTCTAGACTATGACTTTGGGTTCAGGAAAAAGAATGTGGGTCCCAAGGCCCGGGTGGGGCTGGATGCCTTCGGGATGGGGGGAGTGGGCTGTGCTCTCGGGGGGCAAGGGCGGGGACCACCAGCTGCAAGAAAAGAAAAAGAAAAAAAAAAAGAATGTGAGTTCTCACAACTGGGAGCACGCAGTTAAGGATGGAAATCTTAGCTTCTTTAGGGACGGAGCTAAGTCTTCTTAGCTTTCTAGCTTGTCTAAGACATACAATTAGGATTCCCTTTTGGAGACATACCACCCAGGCCCTTGGATGCTCTGTGTGGCTTCTTTGCGGGCCATTTTGATTTACGTCATTTCACACACATTTAAAGTGTGGGCTGTGGATAAACCATAACATTTAACGCAAGGTGTAGATGCCCCAGTCTTTGTGACCCTCAGGGAGTAACGATTTAGTGAGAGCCCGAGACAAACTCATAAATAATTGTATTCCAAAAAGAATATAACCCCCAAGGCAGAGATTCTGTGCGGGATTCAGTGAGGGGTTGGAAAAGGGCCAGAACACATCCTTCTGAGGGCAGAACGGAAGCAAAATCTGCACTCGAGGCCTAAGGAAGCAACCTAGGGAGGGTTCACTTTCCCAGCATAAATTCGGGGAGTTCAGGAATTTGGGGAGGCCACAATGAAACATTTTATTTATTTATTTTTGTTTTGCTTTTTCATTTAAAAAATTTTTATAATTTCTGCTGTACAGCAAAGTGACTCAGTTATACATATATATATATACATTCTTTTTTTATATTATTTTCCAGTGAAACCTTTTAAAAACCTTTCTGCATGATTCAAAATCATATTATTCACATGTCTATTCTATGATATGCATTTTACTTAAAAATTAAAAAAAACCGAGTATCTCTGTAACTGATTATGAATGTAAGCAATTAGAGCCCTATTAAGCAACAGTTATATTGCTTAAGACAACAATTTGTTTGAGGTCAGCTTTCTCTCCATTTTGTTAAGAAATTATTAAAAATTTCTCACTAAATCCCCGTGATTAATAGTTTCTTAATGGAAATAGAAAGCAAGCTGACCTAAAAAAATGTTACCTTGAGCAATAGAATTGCAAGTAGGGCTGCAATTCGTTAGTAAGGAGCCAATGCTCTAATCCTTAAAGAGGATCAGGGTTAGCCAGACTCCATCAGTCCTCACGTGTGTGCCCGAGAAGATGATTCTGGGGGCCAGTGAGGTTGGCGTTCAGCTCTCACCTCCTGTTCCCGTGTGAAGGCTGTTATCACATGGAAGCAACTGTTTTGCCGTTCTTTCTTTCTTTCTGAATAGTCATTCCCGCTCAGAAAGAAGCAGGGAGCCTGGGGCCCCTGGATGCCCTGGGACCCGGCACAGAAGAACAGTTTTATTCCAGGAAGATTGGCTTTCCCTTGGGGCTTCTGGGCCTTTCCATCCAGCACCATAGGGACATGGTTGGCTCTATCACGGGGGAAGATGGTCAGGAACTCGGACTGAAAGCCCCTGCCCTGGGGTGTCCGTCTGCTCGGGAGAACTCCCCCCTATGGGAGGAGGGTGCTACGGGCTGAAAGCCCCCTCAAATCCATATGTTGAATCCCTACACCCCAGTGAGATGGTATTTGGAGATGGGGCCTTTGGGAAGTAATTAGGTTCTGCTGAGGTCATGAGGGTGGGGCCCCATGATGGGATCAGTGTCCTTACAAGAAGAGGAAGGACACCAGAGCTCGCCCTGTGACCGTGGTCAGGACACAGTGACAAGGCAGCGGTCTGCAAGCCAGGAAGCAGCCTCGCTGGGAACTGAGTGGACGGCACCTGGATCTTGGGCTTCCAGCCTCCAGAAGTGAGAGAGGCTATTGTTGAAGTCCCCGCATCTGTGACATTTGTTACAGAAGCCAGAGCAGGTGAACACAGAGTGGGGCTGCTCACAGGCCATCCTCTGCTTCTCTGCTTTTCTTGTCACACTTCCGGCCGGTGGCCCAGCCCACCCCCAGGTGATGGCCAGGCCTCCTGCCAGGTGCCCGTCAGGGCCCCAGTGTGACGTGTGCTTGGCAGCCTTTACTGACGTGGGGAAGGGGGCGTGAGGGTGGCAGCACTGTGATGCTGGAGGAATCAAGGAGGGGCCTGGCCCAGGGGAGCATCGTAACAGACCCCCAGCCCATGTCCTGCCTCCACCTGCCCCCCCAACCCCGTACTCCGGCCTCGCACCTGCTGCTCGAGATGCTTCCCTAAAATCCCATCTAACCAGGCCATTCCCCTGCGGGTCCTTCTGATGGACTTTGTGAGACAAAAGACACCCACTCATTTATTCATCAGACGTTTACTGAGGCCCAGGGATGGTGCTGGGGGCCGGAGGGGAGGTGAAGGTCAGGGGGCCCCGGCCCAGCCGGCACCAAGGCAGACCCGGGCTCCACACAGAGGAAGGAGCACCTCTCAGGCTCCTGCTGTGGCTCCGAGGCCCACCTGCCCTCCCACTTCCTTCCCACTCGAAATGCTGCTTTAACGACCGGGCTCACCCTGCCCTCACCTCTGCCACTTCTCCATCTTCACTGGGGTCTGAATTCTCCCATCACAGGGGGAGACTTACTTCCCCTCCCTCCAGCTTCCCCAGAGCCTGGTGCTGAGTGAGCCAGGTCCTCCGGGCCCCAGACCTTCCTCAGTGTGGTCCAGGCGGAACTCACCAGCTGCTTTTCCTGGAGAGAAACGCTGTCTCATCCCTCACGACTGCACGGGGCCAGGCACGGAGCAGGCCGCAACTCGTGTGGGTGGAAATCGGTCAAAAATGGAAATTTTCTGTTCAGAGAAAATTTGAACAGAAGGGAGGTGCTCATATCTCACAGGGACATTTGGTTAGATTCACATGAAGCAGGGGTTTGAGGGGTGGGGACAGGAGAGAGTGACATGGGAGGATCCAGAGTGGGGCTCTGCCTTGGGAGCTGGGTGTCATTCAGGGACATCTTGGTCCAGGGCCGGTTCGTTGGGGCAGGACGAGGCAAGGCGGCTCAGCTGGGACCACCTGAGAACTGGCTTGCCGTCTCCCCCCGTGATGCTCCCACAGGTGCCAAGGACGCCCCAGCATCTCAGTGCCAGGCTGGGGAAGAGTCTGCAGCTTTGAGGTACAGGCCAGTGTTGGCAATGTCAGAAGAAAAGAATTTGCCTGTGATTTCTATTAAGTGGGAAGTTTTTCTCAAGATGCCCTGGAGGCCCTATTACCGGTTTGGTTCAACCTTTCTCCAAATACTTCTGCAAAGTTTAGCTGGTTTGCCATACAGGAGAATTAAAAGCAGTCTGTCTCTACGCCTCCAGAAGGATTGGTCCTGCTTTCCTCGACAGCCCTCCCCCATCCCAGAGGGGGAGGGAGGTTGGCAGGGACCGACCGAATCACTCACTGGACGCGTTGGGGCCACGCCCCAGACCTCACATTTGTGGGGTCGACCTGGCCGGCTCTCACCAGCCGGCGCCGACGTCCCCTGTGGAAACCCAGCCCGGGGAAGAGAGATGCTCTCTTTCGAAATCTGGAAACAACATTTATTATTTCCGTTAGGTTTCCTGGGATTCTCCACCCTTGTTTCAGGAAGATTTCACTTTTCTCCGCAGGCTGCAGGTGGTCCTGCCTGCCGCTCCTTCTTCCATCTCAGAGGGGTCCCCGGCTGAGACGAGGCAAGACACTGTGGTAGGCTCCGAGGCCTCTGGTTCCTGTGCGAAAGTGCAGCCTGAGGCCCACAGGCAGGCGGGGATGGGTTCGGTCCCCAGGGAGGCCTCCCCGCCTGGAAACAAAGCCAGGGGACCAGAGGTGATGGCTGGCAGAAGGAGAGTACACATCCCAGCTGACACTACAGTCTCCAGGCCCGGAGGCACTGGTCCCCTTGTTGCCAAGACCAGCTTTATGCAGCCTCCAGAGAGGCCCTGACTGGGAGGCCACTGGCCAGTAGCGTCCAGCACAGCCCAGGCCTCTACCTGTACCACAGGGAAGTGTCTTCTCTGTCTAGGTTTCATTTAATAGCCCTCATTAATTCTTCCTGGAGGATGCTTCGTGGGAGATGGGCAGGCCTGAGCCCCTGTCCCCATCCGTCTTTTCTGTCTACGCCTACACCCCTCAGAAAGTTCCCACTGTGCCTGGCTGAGCGCCGGGCGAAAGGCGAGGAAAAGCTTTGGACCCTCTGGCCGGTTCCCAGGCAGCTGGTTGCAGGCAGCATGGTCCCCGGGCCACGGGGACACGCTGGCCCTTATCTGTCCCAGATCCGAGTCAGGAGAGCTGGGGTGGGGGGGGAGGGAGGAACATGGACGGGCAGCCAGATAGGGCCGAGCTTGATGTGCACGCACCTTGTGGCCTCAGGCACTGCTCAGCCTCAGTTTACTCAGCTGTAAAACAGCCAGAGTCGATGGCTCAGGCGCACGTATGTGTGCGTGTGTGTGTGCGTGCGTGTGTGCAGGGTGGGTGGGTGCCTGTGTGAGTCATTTCTGAGGTTCTCTCCCAGCTCTGAAACTTCTTCAGGGCAGAGTGTGGGCTGGGCTGAGTTCTTCTAGAACAGAGGGCGTAAGACGCTAGAGCAGGGGGCGGCATCCTCTCCCGCCCAGGCTGCCCGAGGTCTCAGACGCGGCCGAGCAGCTCCCATGGCCTCGCTGGCCGCGTGGACTGCCCCCTACCCCTCCCATGCCTGTCCCCACCCCCAGTCCAGTCTGACCAGCAGGTCCTGCGGCCCCCTGGGTAGCCCCTCTCCCCACCCCCCAGCCTCCCTGGTGCTCCTTTGCCCACACCCCTCAAACCTCAGGTGGAAATGGCTTTGGGGAGCTCAGGGGTGTTGGATTGGGGCTGTAGGCTCCTTTCTGGGGCCCTTCTTGAGCATGTCTGGTGGAGAGGGTTCATCACCCCAGCAGCCTGGCCCTCTGGAAGGAGGGTTTCTGACTCTTAGGATTGGCTACCTTGAGCTGAACTCATGTTGCCATGGAGACAAAGACAACAGGCATAGCATCTTCTGAGCGGTCTTGGTCCCCTGCAGCCCCTCCTGCACCTGCTTTCCCAGATCAGACTCCTTGGGTCCTCAGCCCGAGGTCATAAGAGCTGCCCTCCCGCAGCATCTAGGTGCCTCCACCATGGAAGTGCTGTGCAGAGGAGACCCCCGGGGCTTGAGGCCCAGTGTGAACCCCAACTCTGCCAGGTTGACCTGTAACCTGGAACCAGAACCTCTGCACGAGTTTGTCAAGAGGGTGAAATTAAAATGCCCTTTGCAAAGCATTACATAAATTAGGTTAGGAACACCCTTCCTGGTGTTGTCTTCTAATAATTTCCTCGGTGTTCCTCTTGTCTCTGCAATTATGTTTTTATGATATAAATTTAATGCTAATTAAATATTATTATTAGTGTTGAATACTTAAAAAGACATTTTGTGCTTCTGTTATATGCCCTGGGATCTCTGCCCCAGCCCAGGGCGGCCGGCCCGTTCTGCTCCTTCCGCAGCGCCCCTCTGCTCTGAGCCAGTGTAGCCCTCGTCGTGTGGACCGCTCATCGCTAGGACATTCTTGCTTGGGTCCCCGGAGTCATCTCCAGCCATCCCCTCACCCACCTCCCCCCTGCTTTGCGGCCGAGTGCGGCAAGTGGAATGGAGGGGCCAGGGTACAGGCAAGGAGGGAGCCGTTGGGGTCCCCCCCACCCCTGCAGACCCCCGTGGGGTGGTGGAGCTTGGGGCTGGAGAAGCCGACTTGGAGCCCTGGGTGGGAGGATGGGGAATTGCAGAGATGTCACATCACGACCTCTGAACCAGCTCCAGAAACTTGCTCGGTTTTGTCATTAGGTAAGTGACAAACGCTTTCATGGTTTAACCCATCGGCAGCACTTTTGAGCTCCAATGGCAGGCCTGGGTGTTGTGACGGGGACCCCCTGGCTTCAAAGCCTCAAATGTTTACTATCTGCCCTTTGAAGAAAATGTTTACTGCCTCCTGAGTTAAGTCATTGGCTAGTTGGGTTTTTTATTACTTTCAGCAGAATGCATCTTGCCAAATTTGGTGGCAGAAAAAGTAACCCCAAACAGCAGATAATCTCCAGCAACAGGATGGGCATGGCTTGTGGGCTGATGGGTTTGGAGGCTCCTCGACGTAGGGCAGCCCATCTCCATTGCACTCCTCTGTGCATGGATGCAGGGTAGACGCCACAGCCTCAGGGACTGACTCTGCACAAATGTCCAGTGGGAGAAGGTGATGATTTCTTGCTGTGCATTTTTAAAAAATAAATTTACTTATTTCATTTATTTAGTTTTTGGCTGCGTTGGGTCTTCGTTGCTGCGCGCGAGCTTTCTCTAGTTGCAGCAAGCGGGGGCTACTCTTCATTGCAGTGGCTTCTCTTTGTTGCAGAGCACGGGCTCTAGGCGCGTGGGCTTCAGTAGTCGTGGCACGTGGGCTCTAGAGCGCAGGCTCAGCAGTTGTGGCGCACGGGCTTAGTTGCTCCACGACATGTGGGATCTTCCCGGACCAGGGATCAAACTCGTGTCCCCTGCATTGGCAGGCAGATTCTTAACCACTGCGCCACCAGGGAAGTCCTGCTGTACACTTAAAAATGTTTAGGGCAAAGAGAGCTTCCCCAGAAACCTCTTCCATCCCACTGGACAGAGCTGGGCCTCATGTCCATCCCTAAAGCAGCCGCTGGGCCACCCTGGTCCCTGGCCGGCTGAGTGGTTCCACCAGAATTGCCTTGGATTAATCCAAGTCTCCCCAGCACGGGGAGACACTCATGGGAGAAGTAGCCGGGCCAGCGTGGGGCTGGCAGCCTGTCTGCCACTGTCACGCATTTGACCACTTTTACCATGGGGCTCTCAGGGAGATGACACTGATTCTGAGCCTTAAACAGCGAGTGAGAGCCGTGCCCAGCAGCCTGCAGGCCTGCCAGCCTTATCACTGCATCCCCAAGGGCCTGGCGTGTAGGAGGAGAGCAACAAATATTTTTCAATAAATTAGATAAACAAAAACAAACATAAGATTACAGGTGCTGATGCGTGCTAAGAAGAAAAGCAGGGTCATTGGGAGAGAGAATGGATGGGAGACAGACAGGCAGCGCGTGAAGAGGCAACTGAGTGGGGATCAGAGGGCCAAAGGAAGAGATGGTCTTTCAGGTGGGAGGGGGCATGGGCATGGTGGTGTTCAGGCAGAAAAACAGCTGCACCAGCTCTGCGATGGAAGCCTCCAGTTTGCAGGGAGGCAAGAAGGAGGGAAAGAGTCTCTCTGTCAACATGGGAAGGGGTGGGGGTGGGTTCCTTCTCAGAGGTGGCCGTGAGGGAACCAGGGGGCTGGCAGGGAAGCAGGAGGACACGCAGGTGTGAAGGCCAGGAGGCGAATTTTCTTCCCTCGGCCTCCCTGTGCCCATCCCCGCAGGTATGGCTGAGCTTTGGCTGTGTCCCTGAGCTCACCTGAGTCCGCGTCTGTAAGACTAGGTGCTGCCAGTCTCTCACAAGATGAACGATGATGGAAAACCAGTTACCCTAGAAAAAGTCCAAGGTCTCCAATCAACTCTGTCCTGCTGGACTGTTCTTGGGTCGGGGCGCACGGTGACTGAATGCACAGTCCCCATGGCGATGTGCTCGGGACATAGGCTCCCTCTTCCTGCCGGGCTTGGTGGCAGTCTCTCTGAGACAAGGCAGATGATGAACGCTGGGATTCTGTGACGTGCTGGAAGCCGAGGCTCTTGGCAGGCCTGGGTTTACCTGGCACCATTTCCAGTGGTTTAGGAGAGGAACCTTGTTAGGTCCTGCCTCCTGATGGAATATGTCGCCATCCTGGAAATAGGATCGTCTGAGCTAAAATATCTTTGGTAGGTGATGAAAGAGATTCCTGGGGTCAAGTTAAGAATGGCTTGGTGAAAGGCAAGGAAGGATTGACACTTTGTTTTTACGTGTATTTTTTATTGACGTGTAGTTGATTTCAACGCTGTGCCACTCTGCTCTGCCACACAGCAAGGAACTCAGCTGTACACACAGAGGCATTCTTTATGTGCTTTTCCATTATGGTTTATCCCAGGAGATTGGCTAGAGTTCCCTGTGCTATGCAGTAGGACCTTGTTGCTTATCCATTCTAAATGTAATACTTTGCATCTACGACCCCCAGATTCCCAGTCCATCCCTCTCCCTCTCCCTCCCCCTTGGCAGGATTTTCACTTTCAATACTACAATTTTGCTGGCTTAGATGGCTTATATGGGTATGAATGCGACCTTGTGAGGGCCTGCAGTAATGCCAAAGAAGTCATTAGGATGGGTGATTTGCTCAGGTTCAAAGTGGGCAATGCTCTAATGATTTTCATTGGCTGTTCATAACGCCCAGCCAACAAAGTCCTGTCTGTTTTCAGGGCTGTTGTGCCTGGTTGGGCAGTTTGCCCAGTGCACAACCTTGGCAACCGTATTTGGAGACCAGGCTAATTCAACAATTAGTTTATTCCACAGCCTTTATTTAATAACTGTGGGTTTTGTGTGTGTGTGCTAGGCACATGCTAGGCTATGGAGACAAAGTGAAATGCAATGGGTCCTAGCACGTGGAGACAGACAGACAGATGGCACCTCCCTACAGGACAGATGGTAAATGCTTTGAGAGAAGGCTTAAGGAGGATGCCGTGGCAGGTAGAGGAGAAGCCGTGGTGGAGGTGAGGTAGAGGAAGAGGAGGACCAGGCCAGGGATGTGTCCCAGGGAGGCTGGTGCCCAACATTCACTGTGTACTCCTGGCCCAGAGAACTTGGAAGTCCTTTTTTTTTTTTTTTTTT